>NC_134966.1:3939393-4242424 GCF_965638725.1 Aptenodytes patagonicus | reverse complement strand
CTATTCCCAGAGCACAGACTATTACCCCAGCTGAAAGAGGAGATGCTTTTAGGATGTGCTGTCCCCAGACATGACAGAGCAGTGTGACATTCTCCCTCTATCCAGTGGAGGGCAACAGGGGACACGCTCACAGCCGTGTACCTCCCGGCCAGTTTGGGGAGCCAGCATGCTGGGGCTTTGAAGCCCTGCGGAAATGCACCCAGGTCTTTTCTCCTGGACACCACAGTCCAGTGGGATTTCTGCTACCAGGCGGTGATTATTTATACGCCAGCTATGTGGCTCTTGGAGGAGCCCCTGGGGATTTTCAAAACTCAACTGGATAAAGCCCTGAGCAACCATGCCCTGGCTTTGCAGTTGGCCCCACTTTGAAGAGGTTGGACTGGAGACTTTCTGTGATTCTCTGCCGGCGAGGCAGGTAGTGAGCCACCATGTTCAGCCTTTTGCTGTCAAAGGATCTGATTCTTCTCTATTTCAGCTGGAAGACCCTTTCTAAGCTGATCCAAAATTTTCCTTTCCTTTTCTCCAGCCCTCATCCAGCGGCAACACGTCGTTGTGCTGTGACCAGCCAGTGCATCCAGGCGTTTCGCCTCCTCCTCCTTTGCTTCCGTTCCTGCTAACAAAAGAACTATTTTAATGTCCATCTTTAAGTTAATTTGCATTTTTAAATGTTAAAATTCATTCCACTTGTATTACTGTAACCCTCAAGATCTTTTAATTTCTTTTGACTGATCCTCTGATCTCCTGTGCACTAATAATGCATTCCACTTCATCGGTGCTAAAATAATTGCTGTATTTCCAGTGAGAAATAAGATTGATTACAAGCCTGATCATTGAGGAACTCTGCTAGTTATAACTCAGTTCCCATCACTCTCTTCTCAGCATAGCCTGTTTTCATTTGTCCATTACTCAGTTCCTTACCTGCTGTATAATTCTTCTGCTAATTCCCATCTTCTCAAGCTTACCTAATAATTACCCATGTCGTGTCATGGCTAGTGCCTCTTGATACCCAGATAAATTAGATTGTACCACGCTTCTTGTGTCTAGGGAATGATCTGTCTCATTGAAGAAATACATCAGGTTCGTCTCACACAATTTACTAAACCTGGGGTTGCAGTTTATTCTCCTTGTCTCCATGTCATTAATGATTCCTTCCTTTAAAAGAAAAAAAAAAGAAGAGGGCTTTATAATGAGGTAATTTTCTCTCTCAAAGCTACACCTGTGCCTCGAATAGCAGCAAGGAAGGCCAAGCTATTCAACCTCTTTGACCCACCACATGGTCCATAGATGCATTGACTTTCTCAAGGCATCCCACCTTCTGCTAAGCCAAGACAAAAGCCCGTGACTTTCTCTAAATTGCTTGTGAACTCCCTGACACTCTCTCTTTGTCTCTGTTTCTCCTTCTCTCCTCCCTCCCCGCCAGTAGCTGGCATGAGGAGAATAACAGTGGAATCTCCCACATTGCTGTGGTCTGAGCAGGTTTCCCTCACATTATGTCTAAATAAATATTAATAAGAAAAATGGAATAAGAGCTCATTGACAAATTCGGCAAATATTTGCCTCTGCCTTCTCTTTCCAGCCACCTGGCTCCTGGAGGAAAGTTTTGCCCTTTCTCAGACCAGAGCATTCAGGAAATAAACACTCAGTTTATTTGCTTGGAGGAGGAGGAAAATGAAAATAGCATTATGGGGCCTGAAGCCCACATCTCACATTTTGTATGGCTGGAAGCAACTTCAAACCGCTAGCTTGAGCAATGGCTTTTGCCTGTGCCTTCAAGTGACAAGTTATCACAGAACTGGCCAGGATGGGCTTGAACGATGCCCATGATTTCACCTTGATGACCCGGAGTGCTTTTTCACACCCTTGGAGGGACTGTGTATCAAAAAAGCTCCCAGAAAAAAAGAGGCTGATTCTTCAAGCCAATCTTTGCACTTGAAAAATTGAAACCTTGGTTTTAACAGCAGCAACGGGCAGAAGGAATAGAGAGAGAAAAGCAGGGACGGTAACGGTGCTAGCTCCCCTGGGGACGTGGTTCAGGCAGCCGTAGCCGTGGTTGCTAGCGGAGACCTGGAGCGTGGTCTTTGGAGACAAACTCCCACCGGGGAGGTGGCTTTTGTGCAAGGCTGCTCGAGGACTTAAAGGATGCAGGGGCACCCTGATTTAAAAAAAATTACTTCAAGGGTCAACTCATTTTTGCTTGCGGGTATTTGGCTTACTGACAGCTTGAGCGGAGGCTGTGTTGGAGGGCGAGAAGACAAAGTTGAGGAGATTAAGACCAGGCAGTTGTGTTGTTGCAGTGCAGGTTTCCAGTTGACCCTGGCCTTTGGGTGGGGGTTATATTTGTTCCTGCTTTTTCTTTGGTTTCTGAATAGAAGAGGGGTTGGGGCTGGGGTAAACAAGCAGGGATGAGGAAAAACAAGATGATGGGAGGTATGATAGTGAGTCAGGAAATGAAAATAAGTTAATTGTCACTCTGATTTTTCTGCTGGTTAATTGGATGCCCTCTGGGAGAGGAAACCCCATCAGGGGAATACATGGGGCTCAGGGCAGCGGATCCCATAAATCAAACAAATGCTGCAAAAAGGCTTTTCTGGAGAACCACAAAATCCAGCGTCTGGGACATTTTCTGGGTGTTTCTGTTGTCTGCTTGTCTTCCTGCTCAGAGTTGCTGCACTGCACCAAGCGCGATTTAGAGCCAGGCTCTCAGCTGGCACAAATTGCTCCATTCCCGCTCGTGTCAGCGGAGATGCTGCGGCTTGTATCGGCAGAGGCTTCGGCTGTGTCACTGACACAGTTCTCTCTGTGTCTCTGTTTCTCCGTCCTCTGAGGAAATGATCTCTTGGTGTGGTCTTGCAGAGGTACAGCAGAACCAGTATTTAATCACTTACAGTTATTCTCTATGACAGAAGTATGGGACTGTATGAGACACTCGGTTTAATTTAATAGCAAGCTGCTGGGGGAAACGAGCAGGAAAACCCAAAACACAAAAGCTCAAGAGAAGCCACGTTCTTCAGAGCAATGGTAGAGGCAATTCCTTAGTCAATAGTCGTAACGATTTCCTACCTTCGGGTTACAGCCAAGATCAAAGCCACTGGCAGGCAGCTCAAAATGTTTATAAGGTTCCCCCTGTGCAGAGTTTGGGAGTGTTCTTGCTGAGTTTTTGGTCTGATGTGCACAGCTATTCACCCTGGGGATGCTTGGGAGTACCAGAGCTGCACAGACACCCATCAGAAACGGTAAGGTAGACCTCCTTGTGGACTGTTGGGGTTTGCTGTTGTTCACAAGCTCTCAGTGTCAGGTGGTGTATTTTTCCTGGGTGGAATTAACTAACTGTTAACTACAGGTCAAGAGGACTCCATCTCCCCTGCCCACACTGGGTTAAAAGGCTGAAGAAGCAGAGGGACCTGAAGCAGAGCCCAGGTCTAACTGGGCGAATCGGTCAGCTCTGCCTCCAGGGAGGTAAAGGCAGGAGGTGGTGGCTGGTTCTCAAAACAGCTGGAGTGGGAGACTGAGGTTCACGTAGCTCTTTGGCCTTAATGCCATCCACAACACATCGCGACTGGCCTCCATGGTCCCAAGCAAAGGTGAAAGATGCGGTTTCACTGCAGAGGAGGAACTACCTCTCCAGTAGCTTGGTGCAGAGGCTGGCACAGGGCAAGACATTTGCAACGCCCCATTGGGGCTGACCCTAACCCGCAGCTACATGGAGGAGTTTGGTGTGAGGGCTGCCTACCTTCCTCCAGAGCAACAACTGGTGGTGTTCACACCGTAGCCCATCCTCTGAGTGAGTGCCCACCTTCAGGTTTTCTCTAGTCACTGCCAGCAGAGAGCTGCCTTTCAGACAGATGCATCCTTGCCTGGTGCCTGGCCATGGCCGCATGGTAGCTGAGCTCCCCGCAGCTCCTCCAGCCCAGCCTTGGCTGCCTCTCTGCCATGGGGCTTCACTCCGGGTGCTCGCTGGGCAGAAAGGGGACAAAAATTGTTCCTGGATTACCACGTGGTGGTGTTCCTTAGTCCTCCAAGGATGGAATGGTGGATCCCACCATTCCCTTAATGAGACTGACTAATTATTTATTACAAAGGAGGTTGCAGGAATCTGGAGCAGAAACTACTCCCAGGCCAGCTAACTCACACCTAAGCACGCCAGGCTGCTTTCAGAGCACATGCTGGAGCAATCAGACCTGCTGCTGGGAGGCTCGCAGGAGTGGGACCAAGGCTGCTATTTTATGCATATGTGTGTGAGTGTGTGTGTATATATATATATGTATAAAAAGTGTGTGCGTGTGTATTTTACTATGTAAAGCTATAAACTGTATGGGTTAGGTATGAATTAGAACCTTATAAAATGTGTTTACTCATTCTGTGTTACTCAAAGCAGGGATTAAACAGTAGGAAAAACTGACCGGGAGAATTTTCCAAGCAGAAAAAGTTTTACAGCTCTCATTGTGAACTTGAGAGGGAGGATTTTTTTTTTATTATTTATTTAGGGTTTTTTTGGAGCAAGTTTTTTGTGTTTGAATTTTTATGGTTATTAAATAAAAGGGGGGGGGGCGGCTGAGGAGGAAGGATGAATGGGGCAATATCAGGAGAGCATTCTGGCAGGCAGAGTTCTCCCCAGGCACCTGAGCCCCGTGCTCCTCTCCATCCCTTGTGACAATGTGCTTTCTGTTCCAGTGGCATCCAGGAGGGCCTTCCCACAGCATGCCGTGCTCCTAAGCAGGCCCTGCTTTTCTCATCTCCTTGAAGGCATCTTTTATGGGGAAAACAGAGACCCACAATGCTGCCGCAGTTAAAGGGAATGGGTGCAGGAAAGGAGTGGCAGAAGCAGAGGCAGCAGGAAGGTGAGGCTTCACTGAGCATCTCAGGCAGGGGAAGAAGAGAGGGAAGAGCAGGGGGTGGGGATGGACTGAGGTCTTACAGCCTGTTTGCCCTCCTTCTCATAAAGAAAGGCTGGACAGAGCACCAAGGGAATAATCTCACCACTATCAAGTGAGTCATCCTGGGTCAGTTCCAGTTGAGTGGTGTTCGATAAAGAGCAAGGTGCGTGCAACCCGGAACCATTTCATTTCTTATTTCCTTCTCTTCCTGGATACAACTTTCTTTCTGCACCCTCTTTTTGGTCTCTTCTACCTTCTAGTTCTTGCTGCCTTGGTGAATCATCTCCGCCTTCAGGAGTGGTGACCCGTGCACAGTTAGCAGAGCCTGACTCACTCTTCTCCTCTACATGTTATTTCCACAGCCTTAGGAAGGTTGGGGTTTGGTTGTTGGGGTTTGAATTGGTTTTTTTTTTTCCACTTCACTTTATGAACATTTTCCAGGGGACCAGGGGAAGGGAGGGGAGAAGGGAGACCTGAGAGTGTTCATTGTTTGGGTAATTTTCCCTACTACTAAATGTCAACATCTTACGCTTGATGCTTAGGATAGGGAGTAGCAGAGCTTCTATTTCAGGCTTTGCAAGGGATGGGAGAGACTCACCTTATCTCTCTAACATGGCCCAAGTGATGTTTGGGTTCTATTTATGGATTTGAAGAAAAGAGGGAAGTGATAACCTCAGCGTACGAGCTTGGGGTTGACTACCTGGCACTGGCTTCCCTCGTCAGCACAGATCCTGGAACAGCCCTGGAATCCATTTACCACTTGGCTTAATCCTGCTCTGCTCATTCTGGGAATCTGTCTTTTGTCGTCTGAGTGGTAAGATGTTGCACAGCTGCTGGCGATGACATGTCTCCAACTAACCATCCTAGAGCGATCGGTGATCCTGGGGATGGGAAGCCTGCCCAGATACCTTGCTTTGCCAAGGACATCTAGGAGTCAAACAACTGTTCCCGCCATAGAGGGCCTTTGGTGAGATGGGTTCCCAGGGGACATAGTCCATCAAAGCTGTCCTGGTTACTAACAATTCCCCTTTCCTGTGGATGCCAGGATTGATTTGTCTTGGTTTCTGGGAAATGTGACTTAAAATTTAGAGCAGAAAGCATTCCTTCCGTGCCAGCATCCTGCTGTGCGCTTATAGCAGGTATCCTCGGTGCCTGGAGTTTGCTCACTTGTAAAAAAGGGTTAATGGTCTTTCAGAGATGAAAGCCAGGTATTAGTGGTTAGAGATCTGGACTGGGGCTCTGGGTTATAGCCTCAAATTTGCCTTTTGCCTGCTATCTTGAAAAAGTAATTTCCTTTCTTTGCGACCCTGCTCCTTTGCCTGCTGCCTCGCCCGACGCTGCGGCCTTCTGCAACGCAGGTGTGTATTGTAACAGAGCTCACGTCTTGGCTGAGGGATGTAAATGCTGCCACGTTGTCGGAGGTATTAATGGCCTTTGTGAAGTGCATTGAATTCTCTGGGTGTCAGACACCTTGTTGACACGTTTTGTCCTCAAGGAAACAAAATCAGCTCAATTTAAGAAATTAGAGATTGCATTCCGTCCTTGTGAGCAGCAGGACTGTGCAGTGGTGCAGGAGATCCTGTCTCACCTTGTAGTCTTAGTGGAAAAGATGGAGTGATTGCTGATATGATGATGAATGCTGAAGTAGACTCCTCATGGCCAAGAGATTCCCAGCTCGTTCTCCTCTTCACTGACTTGTGTCTTCTGATGAATCAAAACCGTGAAGAAAAATGTTAACTTCATTATGGGGAAATCAATAAGTGAATGATTCATTAGCTGTGTTAAGAAAGCTGTTGTGAATATACTCTAGTAACCCAGGTAATTCCTTGTTCAAGAACTGATGTCAACTCTTGCATACATTAGTCCAGACTGAGTAGGTGTTTTCTAGCTTCTGAGATTGGTCAGATAATTGCTTCTTTTCTCAGTTTTACCCTGATATCACATTTGGCTTCTCTTGTGATACCTGCTTGGATAAATGGAGAGTTATGAAAAGAGGTACAGTCAAATGACATGCTTTCTAGTCTGAATCCAAGGTAACTGAACATATCTACAAAAATATTTAGAACTCACTGTGTTTGCACAAGTTTTAACCTTGGTCCTGCAAGCATGTACATTAGTTTATCTGGCACACGAGCGTAATGGAACAACTCACATGAATAAAGCTAAACATGTGTAAATGTTTGCAAGATATGGGTCAATAATTCTTTGGAAATCATAGCAAACCAATTCTATTTTCTCATGCAGTAGTATTCTCCTATCCGTCTTAGACAAGTGATCTGAAATATCTGTAATAATCATTATGGTGTAGTTGTTCCAAATAGCTCACAGCCAGGATGCAGAAACTCAGCTAGTGTAAATTGTTATTGTTTCATTGACTTCAAGGGAGCTACAGGAGATTTTATGAACTGAGGATCTGCCCCCACATTCTCAAATGTCTAAAACTGCATATTAGGGCCAAATTAGGGCCAAACTGCTTCCATGTGGGTCCCTCCATCAGGACCAATTTTTGTAAGTGTTTGTTGGCTAACAGGCTGCAGATCTGGCTGCAGTTATGTGTGCTGAGCCCTTCGGAATATACTGGTCCAAAGTCTTATCACTAATTCATCAGCATCTACGCATATTACCTCTATTTAGAATAAATGGGACCAAAGAAAGAATATTTTCTTTAAATTGGTTGCCACTACAGGTAGTGGTTTGGTCCACTTTCTAGCACTGAGCCATGAAGTCTAAGAAGGGACCGGGAGCAGGGTCAGGCAACAGTGGCAATATAGAAGAAACTGGCTGATCTAAGAAGTCCAAAAATTCCACTTTCCCAATAAGTGCAAGGAGAAGTGAAGCACAGACCAGCTGATGGCTTTTCAGCATAAGTTTACATTAATTTGATTCGACAAATCACCCGAGATAACTATGTTTTTAGCGATTAATTGCACACTGAGTTTCTTTCTAGGAAATGTTCTTTCCCCCTCCTGCTAGGCTGGTATTTGCTTATGTGTGTAAGTGATCTGGGTGGGTACAAGTCAGCCAGTGGGGTTCTGTGGGGCATTAAACTACTGGAGTACTACTGGAGTATTTGGTCATAAAGAGCTGAAAATAATGCTCAGTAGAGCTGGAGATGAAGGACCTGACCCTGCTGTTTGGCAGTCTCCCCTGCTTTCTTCATAGACCATCATGTACTAGACAGGTTAGGAAGTTTGTGTACTAGGCAAATTTGTATGATGTCAGACGCATTGTAGATGTATCACCAGGGCCCACTTGGACTGGCCAGGATCGCCTTGTCATTGACCTTTCTTTAGGAAGGATCCCAGGATTTGTCCTCTGACATGTCTCATGGTGAAAGCTGCTCCCTTTCAAGTTTAGTCATCTCAATCCCAGCAGAAGGTGGAACCTACCAGTGCTCTGGACTGGTGGAGCCCAGGACCTTGGTGCCATTTTTGCATCCAAAATTTAGGAGTCATTTTCGGACAGTAGCTTGTTCCCCTAGGAACCGCAGGAGTGCAGTAGCTTTGTGCATTTAAGAAAGAGGTTATGATGCAGGTTTTGTTGCCGTCTCTGAAGTATGTGACACATCAGTTTATGCTGTAGAAGAGTGGCTCTGGGGCTGTAGCAGGGCTGGTGGAATTCCTGGTGAACATAAGGCTCTGTGCAGTCCCTGGATCTGCTACAGACTGCTGACTATGGGCCTTGGGGACCACCAAGTGGTCTGGACCACTGGTCCATTGTTTAGAAATCTCTAATTTAAAAGAAGCTAAAAATGAAAGGAAAGCAGGAATGAGGGTGGGAACTAGGTCTGTGGTGATGAGAGTGAGAACTAGATCTGTGGTGATGGACAAAATCTGCCAGACAAGAAGTATCTGAGGATAAAGCTCATGTCTTTGCTTTGTGTCTGCACAACTCCCAGCACAAATGGGTTCCCACTTTGCCTTGAAAGCAAGTAACTATTTTAACATGCTACAGAGCCCAAAACAAACTCCAAGGGAATAGATAAATTCACTTGGACTCTCCACCATGCTAATGTGAATACGTGGCTTTGAGATTGGAACTGGCTCATGCCTGGATGGCTCCAAGCATAGCAGAGTCAGCTTGTGTCTGGCTGTGGTTGACCCTTAGCAACCCAGTGAACCTTGAGAAATACTGGAGGGCTCACAGCACAGAATGAAATGCATTAATTCTCACTCTTCTCCAGCAGTATACTGCCTTGGGGGAGATGGAGGAGGTGATTCATTTTTACATGAGTTGAAGCAGTTTTTCTGAGGCCTTAGATATTGACTGTGAAAGAACTGTGATAAGCAGTCTGTGGAGAGCTCAGGTGAAGGAGCAGTGAGTCCTACTGATGACCCTAAAAGAAGAATACACTCATGATTAGCCTTGTACATCATGTTTTTAGAACATTGCAACTCATCCGAATTAAGACCATTTCCAGACTGGCTGCTCTTGATAAGAACAGTGTAAGACAGCCCAGCCTTGAGTTCCACATGGTCACTCCGTATGCAGCAAGTTCTAGCCCTAGAGAGCACCAGCGAAGCCATTCGAGGGACTTCTGTGGTACTGGAATGCAACTTTTACTCTTAGCTCAGCTAAAGCATTGCTTCTTAAATTTAGCCATCTACAAACGCAGTCTTCCATCAGCAGAGGAACTGGGAAGCCCAGAGGAGAGCTCTTCATCATTATTAATGTGTCTAGTAGCATATAGACATAGGAAGCAAATTCCCCCAAAATTCATAACTTAGGCAAGGTGAAGTCATTCAGAGAAGTACTGCAATTTGCATCTTCGTATAAGTTGGCAAGTGAGGCACAAACTGTGCCCAAAGTTGCACAGCATAATCACTGGCTTTTCTGTTTCAGCCTAGACAACCTGTGCCCAGCCAGAGGGATTCCCGATGGATGTGTCTTTGAGAAAAGTCATGACAAAGAAATTATTTCAGAGGCTGCAGGCTTTTTGGGCGTGGGACTTAGGCTCCCATCTGACACGAGAGGCTGGCATGCATGGATGCTCCCAGAATGTGGGCAGAAGATTTTTTAGTAATAACTAGGCCTTTTTATTTCTTTTATAATCTGGCAAGCCATGTAGGGAAGGAGGTTTTGACATCCTTCCACCAGGATCAGTAGGGATGGTTTGCTTTTAATGATCTAGGCAGCGAGACAGACCATCTGCTGATGTAAATCGGAACAGCTCCGTCGCCTAAAGTTATGTTACACTAACTTAAATCAGCCCAGCATCTCCAAGTGAAACCACCTTTCGCTGCCTTCCCCCACCAAGCGCCAGATCCGAAGCACATTAAACCCAGGTACAACTCTGTTGTGGAGGAACCACCCTGGAACTACCCATCCAAAAACCCGATCCAAGCCTTCTGCTCACAGTCCTCCTCTGAACCTCCCCTCCTCAGAGACAGAACCCCAGAGGAAGAGGAGGGTGGGACAAGTACCCCCAAAAGGTGACGAACTTGGAGGGCTGAGCATGCCATTTGTTCCCTCGTTTCAGGAACAAAAACCTGGCAAGAGCAAAGTGGAGTAAGGTCTCTTTTTCCATCTGCTTCATTGGCATTGCTCCGGAGGTCACTGCCGGGGACGGAGGTCCTCACTGGGCCCCATCTGCCTTCCCCGGGCTCCCTCATTTATGCCCACTTGGGCCTCTGACATTCTACTCTGTTTTTCTTTCCTTGAAAATGGATCGGGAATTGGGAGCCGCTGCGCAGGAACGCGCCTGTTCCCCATTACAGCTCCACCGGGGCTGTAACACGATCGTGCCTGCTCCATACCCACACAGATATTTATTTATCCATACAGGCTTTCTCCTTGTTTTCATTAAGTTAGGCAGAAAAGGTTAATCTTTCTTCTGCTAAAGCTTCAAAACCAACCAAGCTAAATAAAATGTGATTTCTTTCATTTCTTTTTTAAAGGACACTCTCTCTCTCCCCCCCCCCCTCCTCCTTAAGTACCAGAATGAGGTCACAGTCAGAGATGCCACAAGAGTAAATTGAAAACAGGTTGAAAAAAAGCAAAAGGGAGAAAGACGGAGAGAGAAAGCCACAATCAGAAGAAAGTGATTGGTAACGTTGCAGGGTTGGTGTCATCCAGTCTAGTAAAGAAGCTGTCAAGACAGAGACATTGGTGCCTTCCTACTTTCCCCTTTGTGCTCTTTCTAGGAATCTCGAAGGTGAATCGGAGCAGGGAGGTCTCCTCTTGTCTTCATTTCCACTTTGGTTTGCACTGCCTGGGTTTTGTCCGTGCTGCTATCGACACAGGGACACGGGCTGAAGGTGTGCGAATGCCTGTGAGGGTCCCAGAGCTTCCTTTTGCTCCTCTAACCTCCTGGAGGCTCCTGGCCTCGCTCTCTTGTTTAGTCTGGTTGAACTCAATGCCGTAACTCTTGTTGTCTTCAGTGGGATGGTTGATAGGTGATTCATCCTGCCTGCCGTCCACAACTGCTGGTCGCTGGCACGGGTCGCGGTGGAAGGACTGAGGCAGACTAAGACTGTTGGATGCTGCGAGTGAGCGGTCTGAGCCTGCTCCCATCCATTTTTGTTCCTCAGTCCCCATTCCTGCCCATCGGAGCCTCCTGCCACTAGAAATATGCTTGCTCGAGAGCAGATTGCCAGCTCAGCCTTGCAGACAGACAGCTGAGTCGGGGGTGTCCTCCTCCTCCAGACCAGACATCAAGTTGAGTTCCCAGGTGGCTATCCCAGAGCCATGACCGGCGGGTTGACCTACATGCCTTGGTGTGGCCAGGAGAAGTTTGCAAAGCTCCACAAAATGGGGCTAACCCCCCTGCAAGCTCCAAGCCTGCTGTTATTTTCCTGTTTTAGGGAGAGCTCTGACTCACCACAACACCAGAATCAGTATAAGATACATGTTTACAAAACCAAAAAGAGGAGGTTTGCCAAACTCCACAGCCATGTCTGCGGAAGAGGAGAAGGCAGTAGCGAGGGGTTGCACTGGAGAGAGAAGGAAAATGCCACCTGGAGGGACGTGCATCTTCTCAGCAGTCATTATCAGTATCAGAGATTGATTTTCAAAAACTGCCTGGGGAACTGGATGGTTGGGGGCAGACTAGTCCTGGGAAGGCAGTGGCATGGAAATGAGGGGGAAGAGACTCTTGCAGGGATTTGGCGTACAGTTGGGAGTATCAGCATCCCCTTACTGAGCACAACTGCTCCATTAGCTGTAATCAGTGTGCAGCAGGTACCATCGTTTGCTCTGTGCACAGCACTTACCATAGTGATGTTGAGGTCTGGTCTGGATTTTTTACTACTGAGAAGTGAACACAGGTGAGGCATCCTCACAGGAGCTGGTCATTTGTCCTTGATATCTGTAACAGCTTATGGCTTTATTTAATGTGACATAAATTATTTATTACTATTAATGAAGGACACAGATGGCTGGCTGGCTGGTCAATAAAATATCTCCTACTCCACAGAGATGATCTACTTAGCTATCATTTACTCTGCAGAGAACCTTTGGATTCTTTCTGAAATTTAATAACGCGAGCAAAGATACTACAACAATCTAGAAGGTTTGTGCTTCAGGGCTGCTTTGGGAGGCTGAAATCCTTCTTTATATTTGCTGGCAGGGTGTGCAAGAACACAGGTCCAGACGGGAAAGAGAAGCCCCTTTTGCTTTCCATCACAAGCTACTTATCCATATAATCCCTTTTATAAGGTGATCAAACTCCTTCTTAAGATAGTTAGGTTATTTGCCCTTCTCAGGAGTAGACCATTTATTCATATACAATTTACTTTCTCTTGCCGTTACTGCCCATTAGCCTAAATATTTATTTTCCATCTGACTGCCTGCCTTGTTGATGTATTGTCTCATGTATTTCTGCTTGGCCTTTTTGTGTCTCTGCTTGTATGGTAAACTTCTGCTTTTTGTTATTTCCCTGAGAAGCCTTCTCTCCTGCTTTCCCTGTGCCTTGTTCATAAGCACAGAAGAGCAATACTACGCACTGAGCTCCCACCATGGCCTTTGTGCAGTTAGGTCATTGTTCCTCTATTGCTACGACATCCCGAGACCGCTTTTCCTTGGTAGGGCAACATTAGTGGTCCATCATCCTCTTGCAAAGCCAGCAAATGCACTTGTTGCCTTAGTTGCATTCCACTGACAAGGACCCAGTCTAAAGTTAGGGAATAACTTGTTTTCTGGTCCTAGGGAAGGCTTAGGAAATTTCACTTCAGCTGCTCTCAGAGCACCGTGGACTGAACGAAGAGAGACTTCTCTTGTGTGAGATGAACAAATAAAGTTGCCGTGTGCTCTGCTTCACCCAGGGGAGAGCACGGAAAAGCAGCTCCCTGTGTTCACTGTGGATTGACAGCTCTGGGTAGTCGGTTCATCCCTGGGGCGTCCCTTACCCAACCCCGTCTTTGCTCCGCAGTCCGTGCAGGCTGGCACCACCAGCGATCTCACTGCTGCTTATACAGGTGCAGAAAGACTCCCAGCCTTGGGCCTGAGGTTTCAGCACCTTTGCTAGCATCTGTTTTGCTATTTTCGTAACAACCTCTTTGCTTTTGTTTGATTGTAGCAGGGCCAACGAGAGGGGAAAGTTCCCCGGAGGCTCAGGATTGAACACAAAGCACCCTCTTGCTGTAGGGATTTTATTGCAAGGGTTTTCACTTAACCCAAGTTGACACTGCGTTGGCAGACCTTGAGAGCTTCATTTCCTCCCGTGCAGGGGGACAGCAACGCACTCCACAACCTAGACAGGTCTGATCCATGGCAAACCAGACCATTGTGTGATGCAGCTGCCGCTGCGTTTCAGGGCAGCGCTTGCTGCCAGCCTGTTCCCCTCAAAGCTACCCGGAAAGACCATGAAAGACGAGCACTCAGAAGTTAGTGGGTACCTTAAAGAGAGTTAGCTGTGCAATTTTAATACACGCTTTAATTCAGTGGTTGCACGTGACATTTTCCATCCCATTTTCAGTCTCCTGCAAGTCTGGTTCCACCCTCTGCACTCCCTGTCTCAGCCCTGTGTTTTTCTCTCCCATCCCATCTCTTGTTCTCCCTGGCATAGATGTCCTGACTGATGCTCCTTGTACCCATGGACTGCCAGTCCAAATCTCCCCTTGGTCTTGCCCAGTTGCTCATCACAGTCTCCCTGCCCAGCTATTTTCTTTCCTACCCCTCATCAGCTGCCTTTGTGTGCTCTGGAGGAAGGTGTGAAATCCCACAGCAGGCACCCATGGGATGATCTGTCCCCCCATGAAGTTTCTTCCTGGTCAAAAGGGAGGTTGCTTGAGGTCTGAAGAGGCTTAAAAGCTCTTGCTCTAGTTCAGCAACACAATCCGGTCCTGCTTCTTTATGTGTTTGTGATTCATCTGTTTTGTAAGTCACAGCAGTGTCTGTTCTCAATGACTTCTGGTGACAGGGAGTTCCCCAGTCCAGCCCAACATCGTATGAAAAGGGATGGAAATGAAAGTTGGAAATGAGCAATAGGGTTTTGTTTGTTTTTTTAAACCATAAACTCAGAGCTAAGGGTCTTGTTCAAGGCCATTCAGCGCTCGTAACTTCCAAGTGGTGATTTTACCGCTACCAACCCAACCTGTCCGTTGAGTTGACTTGGGGTTTGGTACGGACCCGGGGCTGGGGACTGGGTTAAGCTATGGAGACCGGTGACAGAGCTGCCTGAAAAAAGTTTGGAAAGAACAAGTCATGCTGGGAGCATTAAAATGAATAATTAAGGCTTGGATTCCTTTAGGGAGGAAAAGAATTTATTGCTGCTCTTTTCTCTAGCCAAGGGGGACATTTGTTACCGAGTTGTGTATTTTGAGACAAGACGCAAATGCGGTTTGGGGGGGCTGGGGAGGAGGGGATTTTTTGTTCTACCTGGGTAATCCAGCCACACAGCAAGACGGTCTGGGCTGGTTATACCACTGGGTTATTTCTTACGGTCTGTACCAAGAACCTAGACTTCTGCTCCATTTCAGTAGCCCTCAGTCACTTTTGCTTTTAGAAAAGTAAAGAAAGAAAAGTGCTGAGAAGGGAATTCTCCTCCTCCCTCTGCTGCGGTGTCTTGGCATTTACACGTGCACAGGGTACCCGGCACAGCGGTCTGGGTCCAGGTTTGCCTATACCAGCATAACTCTATCAGCTGCAGCAGCCCTTTCTCCGATTCCCATCAGTGGGAGTGGGGGCTCTGGTTTTTTTACTGCTTAGTACCTTGGGCTTTCAGTTACACTGATGCAAAATGGGAATTGAATGCAATGAGCTCTAACTGATAGACAGCCTGCCCACTGCAAGGAGACAGGTTGCATGGCAGTGGATAATCGTGCCCAAAAAGCTTAATAAATGGAGCATTTTCATTTCCAGCTGGGTCATGATCTAAGTGTTTAGTAAGCTTTATAAACCAGAAGACAAAAAAAAAAAAAAAATTTTTTCAGCATTTTTAATTAGTATTTTTTTTTCTTCGAATGCTTATAAAGGGGCGAGTGTTCTTCAGTACAGCTGAAGGAGCTCCGGTCAGAGCTCCAGGAGCCAGCAGAGTGCACATGAAAGGGAATGCAAAGCTACTGATTTTCATTGAATAAAAAAAAAAAGCACACAAAAAAACCCAGCACATTGAGAGCAATTCCATCCAAGCTCTAACAATGTCTCATTTCCTGGTAATCTAACATAGCAGAAACACATTTCACTGTGACAGGTGATTTTTGAAAAACGCCATGTCCCCTTTAAGACCTGAATGCTCACTTAGGGCAGGAGAGCCCTGTTTAGCCAGGCTTCCAGCTCTTCTGGGGACCTGGAGCCCGTCCTTGGATGGTGGTCCCGCACGTGGTGTTTGCAGTGAGTCCACACGTTGCCAGTATGCTCTGTGAGTGCACCCTTCCACTGTCCAAGTGGTGACTTGGCGCTGGCCCTGCTTTCATTACAGCTGATGGCCCGGGTGTGTTTTCTACTTGCTTTGTCCATGGGCGATATTCTCCATATAGACTTGGGGCCATTCCTACCAGCCACAGCCAGCTAGAGTTTATTGACTGCCTGTCCTGTGTAGAGGTGTTCCTACAGTGTTTTTTAAGTGGTCAGCAATAATTTTGCACTTGTATTGATGTTTCGGTCTTGCTCGTCTCTTTGCTCTCCAGGAGAATCCTTGAGCTTTGCGGATGATTTGCTTTCTGGTCTTGCAACATCCTGTGTGGCAGCGGGTAGGAGCCACGGCGATGTCCCTGAAACCAGCCTCTATTCGGTCATTTTCAAGTGCCTGGAACCAGATGGTCTGTACAAGTAAGGAGAGGCGTGTGGGGAGGTGCTGGGGGCAAGGGGGGAATCTCCAATGCTATTATTTAATTGTTATCAACCTTTTTGGTTAGCACCATGTCCCACCAGACACTGGACAAACGATGAGACTCTCTCTGTTGCTTTGAGTGTAGGCTCAGCTAGTGAAATGGAAAAAACAGTGTCTGCCAGTACGGCACGGGAGGCACTGGGAGTCTGTGGGAGAATCCACTGGAATAACTCACATTTTCAGTATGCTGGGCTTCCGGGTCCATGCCTGGTGGGATAGGGTTGTCTCTCATGGATGAACTGAGCTAACGTGGTCCAACGGAAGCAAGTTGCCAAATTCCTGGTGGACCGAAATAGCCAGATGTCAAAAGTGAGATAGGTGTTGTTTATGTAGGTTGCTGTTTATGTTAGTAGGACACATATACCGGACCAGAAAGACACCAAACCCATCGGCCCGCCACCCAATCACTTCTGCAGGGATGGCTGGCCATGCCTGTGCTGATGTTCTTGTTCACTTACTTGACTCTTCTGAGATATCCTTTGAGCACATGGGATGGGATTTTCTGTTTGAATCCTGTGGAATAATTAGTGTCCAAAGCAAAGGGATAATTTCAGGATCTGAATGTTAACTTCTCCTTCGGTATCGTTTGGAGAGGGTCTGGGCTTTTCAACCTGGCTTGTTAGCCAGGGCATCCTCTGTCTTGAGGGGAGAGAGCAGGAGTCAGGAGAGTAAGAGAGAAAAAAAGAGAGAAAAAAGGCAAGGAGACAGAGGAGAGAGAGAGTGAGCAAGAGAGAAACACCCAGGGCTTAATGTCAGAGTAACGGTAATAATTAAAACACATTTTGTAGTGAGTAATGAAACTTTTTATGGGACCACAAAAGCATTTAAAGAGAGAGCTGGCAAATGGTCTGTCAGCGAGAACTTTTAAAGATCTTGATTAATACTTTCCTTTTGCCTCCCCCTCCACCACCCTCCAGTTAAGTATGTTGACAGCCTCCGAAGAAGGAGAAGCCTTTATTGTGCATCTCTCGAGCAGGGCTGTGTCCAGGAGCGGCCTCCAAGTGATACCTCTTGCCATTTAATAATTTTAAATGTTTTCCTGTAAAATATGTATAATGCATAAATATAATTATTAATATCTCTGGGAACTGGGCTGCTCTGACAAGGTGCCAGGGAGAGGCTGGAGCAACTGCAGAGCTTGCTAATAACCCGCCGCCTGTAAAATCGGCCGGTTGTGAGCTCTCAGCCATGCGGCTTACGGCTGCCAGGGGCACCGGGAAAGGGAAGAGCCGCTGGGTTTGATGGGGAGGCTGCTGCTGAGGTGAGCACATGGAGCTGGGAGCCAGAAGGTCTGGCTCTTGGGCAGCCTGGGCTGCCAAATCATCTTCACCATCTGCCGGACAGGGATAATTGCACTCACGCGTCGCTTTAGGGGCTCTGTGATCTAATTCCTGATGTCTACAAAGGGCTGGGAGAGCCTTGGGTGGAAGGCATAAGGCTTTGTCCAGCTTCTGCTTCACAGTCGTGAGGCGCATTGCCATGGATGGGGTAAGCAGAGGTCGGTGGTGCCCTGTGTCCTGGGGGTGGCTACGGGCAGCTCCTGCTCTCTGTGGGTGCTCCTGGGTGAGCGACAGTAGCTTTTTGTGGGGAGCCATGGTGCTGGCAGCTAGCAGGCATCAGTCCCCTGGCATCGAGGAGCTTTGGCCCTCATCCTTCTGCGGGGACAGGCCCTGGGGTGACGGACAGTGTTGGCTCCATCCCGCAGCTAATGCTCAGCAGGGCTTGGCACGCCATTCCCAGGGCTGTGCACGCTTAAGCGCACATGTATGGACACATGTTCATGTCGGCACCTGTGGGGCACAGACCCACACTCCTGGGCGTCCAAAAAATGTGCATGCACACACACTACAGCACACCCTCCTCTGCATCTGCTGCTGCATGCCTCAGCACACCTGCGTGGACCGATACACGTTGAGCAGTATGCACTGCCGTGGATGCATGCATATCCAGCACACAGGCACACACATTCGCTCCAACCTGGGACCTAACCAGCATGTGTTTACTTAGCATCTGTGCATTCTCAGATACATAGGCACACACATTAAATACTCCTCTGTTCAGATGTCCACACAGTTGCAACACAGCATGAAGAAAGCCAGAACAGTGAAATGTGAGGCTAACACTGTTCTGAGCCCGTGCAGACGTAACAACAACAGAAACGCGGGCACAGGGTCATTTCTTAAATTGAATTTCTTTTGCTTGTTTCACTTTTTTCTGTGGAAAAATAGCTATCTTGGAGGGTTCTGGCCTGGGTATAATCCTGATTATAGCAACTCGTCAGGGACCTGCGCTTTTCTATAGGCTGTTAGGTGAGGACACAGAGTCTGCAGCATCAGAGCTCTTCAAAAGCAAATGCTTTTGTTTGTCCAGTAGGCTAAGGATATCACATAAGCCGAGAGAGGGGACTGTCAGAACGTGGAAGTCTCTTCTGCTCTGTAAATGTGTCAGACACCCTGTCCCTTTTCTTCTGTAGTACCTACAGCAATTACACTCTGCTGTTGACCATTCGTTTGGAGTATTACCAGCCTGAGATCAAAGCTGGGCTTGAGTATGACAAACAAAACTAAAAAATGCTCTACAAGGAAACAAACAAACAAAGTCTGATTGATTCCTCTGCTTTTTAGACTTCTGTAATTTTGAAACATAAACTAACAAAAGGAGAACTAATTTCTTTGTCCTTTGCAATTTCAGTCTGATGAAAACATGTTGCCTGTCAGCCCTTTTCTTTCCCCTGCCTGTAGTACCTTGGGGTTGAGATGCTAGTCACTGCACAAAGGGTTTTCAGAGGGAAAGTGGTTCATGTCAGCAAAGATGTATGTGCTCCATACACTCGTGTACATGCGTGGACACTCCTGCCGGTCTGTCAGACATGGGTGCCCATGTGTGGGGATCTATGCTGCAGTCATGTGAATGTGCTCACATGCATGCACACAGGGACACTGAGGATGGTCCTTGAAGACTGTCAAGTTTGGTTTAAGCTCTTAAAAAACTGAAAGTCTTATAATCCTTGCAAAATGCATCACCGGAGAGGGGCTTGTTCTCCCCCGAGGTCAGCTAAACCAGAGCAGTCTGTCAAGCTTCCTCCCAGGTGGAACTGGAAGAGGATGGGGTGAGGAAGGCAGAGGGAGAGATGTCTATGTGTCTGTTAAGTGCTCGTCTTGCATGAACCAGCCAGTCCAGGCAGTGATTAACACCAATCAGACTGATGGTTTGGGAGCTTGGGAGCACCATGCTGTGTCAGGCAACTGATGATGCACCAAGCACCAAACACCAGTCAAGAGAAAGAGCTCTGGCTTGTCTCAGAGGTCGGACTCAGCCTGGAGGACTGAGCTTACATTGTTCATGGCCCTTATATAGCTCAGCACCCTACAAACCCAACCCATCTCTTCGCTGTGGAGACAGGGGCTTCCCCTGTGCATCCCACAGCCTCCCTGAGCCATCAGCCCAGCTCATCCATCTCTCTATCTCATCCATCTCAGCTTCTCACCCCGTCGTTCCCTGAGTGCCTGGGGATGCCTCTTCGCTGAGCTGTACCTGATTGGCTGCCGGAAAGCAGCTTTGCCAGGCCAGCACGTTCATTTCAGATACTTGGGGAGACACCAAGTATCCCTCAGCCAAAAAGGGAAATTTTGGAAAGGGAAATGAAAACCCCCTCCAGCTCCTCAATGGAGCTGCAGTGCAAACACACCAACTTCTTCCCTGCGCCACAGATACTATAATTATAGATTAGATTAAATCCCAATGTTTCACTTTATTTACATTCCTGACCTAGCCTATTCATTTCCGGTGTTTGTGCCAAGAATCAGCACAAAATTTACTGGAAATAATATGGAAGTCATCAGGATCCCTTCCAGAGCCTTTCCTTGGAGTGTGTTCATGTGCTGAGAAGGAGCCTCGAATTTGCATTCCCTTTGCTGGCTCAGATAGGGTTTCCCCAGGGTGATCCCGAACCAGCCCAAAGGCTCTGGGAGAACATGTTTCAGGAGTGTTGGAAAGGTGGAAACCCCTTCCTAGGGGATGAAAATCGGGCACTGCCATCGGATAGAAGGGGATTCAGTTAGACCTCAGAATGACAACGCAAGGCTCCCATCCATAGCCAAGACCCACCAAGACCTCCCTGGCCAGTGTCATCCCCTGTAGGGTCTGGAGGCCATCGCCAGCATGGTCAAGCTTAGCCTCTGTCATCATATGCTGGCTAACAGTGAACATACTTTATTTTGGCAACCTTAAGGAAAGAGGCAAAGGCATTGAGTAGGGGTAACCCATCGTAGCACGGAGAGACAGTGATTGCAGTTCAGCAAGCTGAATGCGCTAAAGGAGCTGGCCCAGCACAAGGCTGATTAATGTTGACTGACCTCTGCCTTATGCATAGCTGGGATAAAAAGTGGAATGGAAACCCTTGGTGCTCAAGAGTGTGCTAATGCTGGCAGCAGTCCGCTGCTCCTTATATGATACTAATTGTTATTGTTGGTCTTCCGTCAGGAAGACACGTGAATGAGCGCTGGAGCAATCAGAGACAGATCCCAAATAGCTCAGTGGCATGGGTTAAAACACATCTGTTACAGCCCTTGGCTGAGTCCCCTGTGTGCACAGGAGCTGTGCTGCTTCATTGAATCCACCTCTTCCATTCCGTGTGCTCTCCAGCTTCCTGAAGCCAATCAGTGTATGGCTGTAGTTTCTTCTCAGGCATTCCTGGCTTGCAGAAGCTCAAACAAGGCAAGTCAGGAGTTGAACAAGTGTTTGCTAAACCCCAGGCCTGTGCTTTAACTGCAGGCTCGTCCTTCCTCAGCAGTTTAGGGCTGCTTCAGAACCAGGCTGATGCCAGCCGAATGCTGGCTTGGATATGGTTTTGCTGAAGTAAGTCCAGCTCGAAGCTGTCTGGGCCCATCTGGGCTACGTGCAGATCACTACAGTGGAGGTGGATTGGCCCCATGAAAGATGGTCTGTACAGGGAGGTCAGGGGCTCAGCAGAAGGAGACAGTCTCTCTTTCTGCTGATGTTAATGAAGTCCTGTGCATGGAGGAGGGTTGGGCTCCTGTTGAAGTTTCTAACATTAGGAGAGTACACATATAGAAGCCACGGAAAAGACATTCATGCTTTTTTCATGGCCAGTCGAGGTGCTGGAGGCTCTTCCCAACTTTGCCATTTGCTCTACTGAGTGATGTAAGCAGATCGCTTTGTCTTGCTTTCATCTTCATCTGTTTCCCTGTTCCCCTTATAAGCTCAAGTTTTAAGCTCGCTCTCACTATCTCTGTGTACAGCCCAGCCTGGGTGACTCAGATCAGCGCCTCCAGGTGCTGCTGCAATTTTGCTATACCAACCATTTGCCATGGCCCTTCTGAAAGTTGAGTTTGTGCCTGAATCCTCATTCTAAATCCAGATCTGTCCCCACCACCAGTATTCAGCCACCTGGGACAGATCTGGAGTCAGGAGGTACCTTTCCACTGACCTCAGTGGAACCTTCTTCCCTAGTATCTGCCAAGCGTATGAGCATCTCCCTCCTTCTCACTGGAAAGACCAACTTATCCTCCCCAAATTCTCTGTTTCTGCTCATACCTCATGTCACAAAGAGAAACAGAACAGCCTTTGTTGCCTCCTGCCTCTGGCTCCTCCCCACCCTTTCCTCAGGACGTCCGGATTGAAATAACATTCTTGGTGTTTTTGTTCTAAAAACTCCTGGCATCCAAGCCCCAAACCTGTCTGGGTCCAGGCCCATTCGCATTGCTCCTCTGGGGGTGGCTGGAGGAAGGCTGGCAGTGGGGGAGCGAGGAGGAGGAAGAGGCATGGACAGGTCGCTGTGTAGCATATTGCAGCTGGGGGAGTGTGCGAATATAGGATTCTTCCTGGAAATGTTAATGGGGTGGAGAGGAGGAGTTTGGCTGCTTCGTCTGTTGGTAGGCAAATGGACCTTTGCAATTCCATCTTTTCCCCATCACCAAATCCCTATCACCAACCCTTTACAGTTACGGACTTGGAGAGTATTCTTATTTCTGAGTATGTAGAAACCTAATGCCACTAACATAGATCCATCCAAGTCTTATCTCATTGACTAATGGGAGATATAAGTATCAACACAGGCGTTGCTGGCTTTGATTTGCCTCTAAGCCAGCAAAAGCTGCACTGTGCTACTGCGCTGGAGTCATTTGTTTTGTTCATCAGTTCTCCATGGTATAGAGCACATTTTTCCTGAAGGCTGGAAAGCTGAGGGTCATGTTGATTTGATTCCTACAGCAGGGTTTGAACCCTCTCCCCTTCCAGGACACAAGGAATTCACTGCTTGGAGTGGGCGTTTCTTTTATCTTGTAGAGGAGAAATGGGTCAGGAGAAGGGCAAGTGTTTTTGTTTTTGTTGGTCATGTCCTATCTGGGGAAACTGAGGCAGGGAGAGGTGATGTGACATGCCTGAAGCTCTTCAGTGGGCTGGAGCTGAGCAGAGTCGAGGGATGCCCTTGCTCACGCTTCACATAAGCCCCACTTCAGAAGAGCACTTAAGAGAATTGCTTTTTTGATCAGGGGATTAAGCAATGCCTCCTGCACAAAAATAGGGTCTCCTCTTCCTAATTTCCTCATGCAGCCTGGGACCCAGGTACCTGAGAGGTCACATCGAGGAAGCCGTGGCATGCCCTCGAAAATGCTGCCGCCTGGCTTGGTGTCTCACGCTCTCCCCTCTCTTGTTCTTGTTCTCAGTGTGTTGGTGTTTTTTTCCAGCAAAGCCAATCTGGCAGCAAAATTACTTTTTTGCACAGTACTAGAGACAGCGGGCGATGCCACTTTGCCAGCTGGAGTTTCCCCTCTGTTGCCAGAGCGCAGATGAAGTTTCTGCCTCTGCACCTCCATCCCAGGCGCTTAGCAGGAGCGATGCTCGCTCGCCTGGCGGGGGGCAGCACCAGGTCTTTGACACAAAGAGGCAGTGTTACATCACGGCTGCAGCTCCGGGGCCTGCTTGCAGTCCTGCTGGGGTGCGCACAGCCCAAAACAAGCTCTGCCCATGCTGATCCTGGAATTTAAATTATGGGCAAGCGTGATGCAGAGGGAACCAAGCAGGCTGCGTGCGAGCCAGCCCAAGCCAGACGCAGCACGGCTGTGTTCGCTTGGCAGTCCCATGGCTTTGCACCTGCTCTGCCAAGCCAAGAGGAGAGCAAGGGGGTATCAGACAGGGTGCAAGCCTGGGCTGGCAGGACTGGTCTGCAGCAGGATTGGAGCTGGTGCCTTACGTGCTACGGTGCTGGTGATGTTTTCCTGCTCACGTCTCTGTTAGGGTGATTATCCCTTCACCGTGCATTGTTTTGGGGCTGGATAGCTCCTGTACACCCCAGGCAGACTTTGTCTCTGCAAATTGATGGTCAGATTTGCCACGTGTGGGTTCATGCATCGCTAGCCAACACTTTGATGTGTGGATGGGAAGCTTTTGCCGCCTCCTTTGACTGCTTCCCTGCACCCAGTAGCAGCTCAGCCTGATATTTGCAGACAATTCAAGTTTTTAGTAGGCTAATTCTAGCCTTAAGGAGTGGCCAAAAGCAGCTCAGCTGTATCCATAAATATGCCCCAGGAAGGATGTGACAAGCTGCTCTGGTGCCCAGGTGTTCAGATACTACTGCACCCGTAGGTCTTATCTGAAGCTAGAGCCATACCCACAGCCCATGGAGTAAATCAGCTCAGACAGACGCTGGATGGGACCCCAGGTCCCAAAAGCTGGAGATACTGGGCCCAAAAGGTCATGCTGATCCACATAAAAAGATAAGTCACAAACTAATCCTACCTGCGCATCTTTTCCTCCACACTCTAGAGGCAAAGTTTGGATGCCATTACCTACAAGATCTGTCCCAGCTCAGACCAGCAATATGCATATATCTCATATATGGCCTGCCAGTCCATAAAACTAGTTAAACAATTTTTTTCTTTCATTTTTCCAAAGGCCACCTGCAGCACATCCCACCCCATCCTTTTCTTGTAACAACAACAGCACAGAGAGTCCCACACCAGCCTTATCTCCCAGAGAGGACTTTGTTATCTTCATTTTCCTTCTTTTTTTTGGCTATGTATTTAAAAAAAAATACATTTTTCTTTTAATCTTTGGCTTGTGCAGAGCATTACATCTGTAAGCACCCACCTCCTGGTCATGCCACACTGGATTTTATCAGCACACAGTGAGCCCTCCAGCTCTGCCACCCCTTCTCCCCCTCAAGGTCGCGGGACAAGGCTGTTTCCCAGCTGCAGGGAGTTTGTCACAGGGGAGCTGCATGGGTGACGGAGCCCCTGCACAGGCGTTTGCTGAACTCAGCTGCTTTCCAGTAGATCTCGAGTGACCTTTAACTTATTCCTTGGATTTTGGGATTGTTTTCCCCCTGCAAAAGAAGTTTGCTTGTATTTTATTTTCCTAGTTTGAGGATATTCAGTGCATCTGGGCTTTTCTGTGCTGGTCCCATCTTCAGTGGTGTCGAAGGGAGGTGTTGTTCCCCTAGACCTCAGGCAGCCTGGGGTTCAGATGATGGAGCAGGAGTGTGGTAGGGCATGGCCTGCAATTTCTCCGCTGCAACTGCTGCTGCTTAACTCTTTTACTTAAAAGTGGACTTGTCAGGAGTACCCACATTTTCGGACCTTTTTCAGTTGTGTGTCCTGAGGCTTTAGAAATCCCTCAGCTTCACAGGTTCACAGCCCTCATTGCCTGTCTCAAGTTATGTTAGTGCTTAGGTGGCCAAGTCCCTGCTGCAGAACCCGAGTTTGCAAAAGTAACCAGTGAATTCAGGCATCTCCATTTTGGGAGCATCATCTTCAAGGGTTGACTGGCAGAGCCACAGCTCCCATTGACTTCAGCTGAATTTGCATCAGAGTAGGTCAGTGTAAAATAGAGACACTCAAGGTTAGCAAGTAACCTCAAAGTAGCTGCTTCTTCCTGAGTTTTCCCACCTATAAAACAGATGTGTTAAAACTGAGCTACAGCCTTTGCTAGGTTTCCTGTACAGTGAGGAGAACAGCATAATAAAATGGGAGAGAAAGCTGAGAAGTAGCTGCTTGGTTGCAGAGGTGGCATCTACGTGGTGAGGTGGGACTTGCCATGGGTGGTGCTCCCTGCTGGACCTATGGCCCACTTGGTCTCTGCTTGGTCTCCCCAGTTTGATGCCACCTCGTACTGCCAAAGATACTTGCCTATAGTACCTTCAGAGTGATTGCTCCCAGCACACGTGCCCTCGTTGCTCCTGGTCACCTCACACACACACTCACTTCCCTCATCAGGAATGAGATAAATTTGATTATAGAGCAATATGGTTTCTGTTATGAAAAGGGGAAAGAAAATACCCAGGCTTTACTGAAAACCCTTGGAGCCAAAACTTATGTCATAATTTAAATGTTTCTAAAAAAAGAAGTAGGGGGTGGGGGTTGCGTTTTGTTCAGGGGATGGTGGACGGAGGGGGTGGTGGGACAGGGTCCTGTCTTTACTAGATGAGCTGGTGGAGCTCGGTGCGGAGACCCGCTGCCCTGGCAGGAACAGGGTGCGAAGGGAGCCCCGATTCAGGGAGCTCGGTGCTGGGTCGCTGGTAGATGTTTGCCCAAACACCTGGGGCCACTGGCTGGGCAGCCAGCCAGCTCAGTGAGGTGGGCTTGGGTGCTTACCTTGACTCAGCTCTGGGCTGTGATACCCCTGAATCAGGGCCTGTTGCTTTTCTTCCATCTTTTCTCCTCTTGGTTTCCACTGGGGAAGCTGCAGGGCAGCGCACGGCAGCAACAACCTGAGCTACGTGTGGAGCGTGCCAACCCCTGGCATCGTTTTCTCCTTCCTTCTGAGCATCTCCCGCTGCCCTGCAGTTATGGAAATAGCCTCAGCTCTTAATTTCATCGCACAACTCCAACCAGAAGGGCCTGCCACTGGGCTGGGATACTTTCAGATTTTCTTTCTATCATCTGGTTTGCGTCATTGCGACATCACAGTCTTCCAGCCTTTCAGTGACAGGGTGTGGGGGGAGTACATATCCTGCACACTGGAGGCTCTACACGCGCCAATGCCGGTTTCTTGCATGGGGTGGGGGATGCTCGGGGATGCCTCTTGCTTTCCGGGATGCCCACCCCAGGCTGCTGGGAGAACCTCTCAGAACAAGCACCCTGAACCAAAACGCTTCTTCAGTGCCCTTTGACATGTCATCACAGATGTGATCACACATGACACTTTTGCCAACATAAATATTTAATCCCAGCGCACTGCACAGAAAGGCCCTTGTAGAGTTAATACTTCAACTCATGTTTTCACTTGGAAAACAATTCAGCGTGTGGCAGTGCAGCAGGTACAAGCCAGGGACAGAGCCGAAATGATTCTATGATCACAGATGTAAGGGAAAGGATTTCAAGCCATTATGGCTGCCACAAGTTGTCCTCTTGGCCCTACACTGCACCTCCCTTCTTGCAGGAGCATCCATCTTGCATGGGCAAGGACTGATGCGTGTCCCCAGCTTGGGCAGCCTGTTATTCACTGGAAGTTGCTGTCTTAGTAACAGCATCGTCTTGCTTAATTGTTAGCTTAGCTGTCCCAGAGCAAGTCTGGGATAATGCCCAAGAGTCGCATCAATGCATCTCTCCCTACTTTATGCCCACAAAGTAGACCAAGACAGAAAAAAGGGCTCTGTCTCACCTCAGCCCTCTGTCCTGTCTGCTCAGCTGGCCTCATCCCCATCAAGGCAGTATGTAGGGGACTGGTGGAGACCTGAAGCTGCCCGGGGTGATCCCATAAATCCAACCTTTGCGGCACTGCTGCAGGCTGGGATGTATTTACCCAAGTGACAGGCTGCCTCTGGGGAGCATCAGCACTACCAGCGTCACCTTCTCTGTCCTCTCTGCCTCTTGTTCTTCTCCCCTCTGGGTTTGGGGGCTTTTTGGTAGGGTTTGTGTACATTTTGCAGTGCTGCATCCCCGTGGGTGCTGTCCTTTGTCAGTGCTGTACCTGAGTGCATGGAAATGTATGGATGAGGACTGCTGTGCGTATCTGTCCATACTGTTTATGGGTTTGGATCTGGGGGGCTGGGACACCTCACTTTGCTGGGGCTCTTCCCCATACCAGCAGCAGGAACATGTACCTTAGTGCTACCCAATAGCCCCATAAACCCACCATCCCATAACCCTTATCCCGTAAGCCCGTCTGAGGTGAATTCATGGCCAGATCCTGCTCTAAATAACCTCTGGGTAAGCAGGTGTATTTTGAGATGTTTGATGAGGATACCTGTGACGGTGCGTGCGTGGAGCAGCATGTGATCGTGTGGCTGGTTAGCCCCGTGCTCTGGCAGGTGAAGCAAACCCTTTACGGAGGGCTTCCCACCAAGGGCACTGCAGAGAACGGAATATCCTAAATACTGCTGCAGCTCAGCAAAGTGCTGCACCTCATGTTCCCCTTGGCAGTGTACCCCGTACCACGCTCCCCAGGCAGCAGCTTGCAGTGACATCCCTGTGGCTCTTCCATTGCCTATCCAAACCCGCGTGATTGCTGCTCCGGCAGAGCTGCCCCGGTGCAGTCCAGCCCATGCTGTGAAGCCCACCCCATGGCATGAAGCCCACCTGCGTCACCCCACGCGGCTCCCGAGCTCTTGCAGGCCACCTTCAGCTTTCGGCTCTGTCCCTGGCTTGTACCTGCTGCACTGCCACACGCTGAATTGTTTTCCAAGTGGAAACATGAGTTGAAGTATTAACTCCACAAGGGCCTTTCTGTGCAGTGCGCCGGGATTAAATATTTATGTTGGCAAAAAGCGTGTAATAGGCAGCTCAAGATCAGAGATAATGAAACTGAGGTGTGTGGAGAAAGGGGGGAGGAGGCAGGGGGCTTGCAGGAGCAGAAGGGAGAGGGACCCAAGTGGGTTGTAGTATGTGTGCATGGGCGACTGCTTTCGGTTTTATTAATACCCCACCTGTTTGCGGGGGGGCCCCAGCCCCATTGCTGGAAGCTCTGCAATGCACGAAGGAGTGCAGAGATCAGCCATTGCTGTTCCTTGCGCGCAGGAGTAATTGTCACCCAGGTGACTTTAGCTTAGAGCCATCTGAAGTGAGGTGGGGCAGGGACTGTCCTGGCGAAGATGCCTGGGCAGGGAGTAGTGAGCGATGAGACCCTCTAGGTGTCATCTGCAAATGATGTATGATCCTAAATCATTAATAGTGGTGATACAGGATCCCTCGCTTTTCCAGACCGCTGCAGTCAAGGTTATTTACCGGTGACTGAATCCCATCAGGCAGCAACATGGTTTGGATTATACGGAGGGCTCCCAATCGGGTCAGGAGGATGCTCATCGTGGCAACCGCAGCATACCGAGTGGGGAAGGCCCATGCAAGCCTCCGCGGTGGGTGTTAATGAAGAGCCCCTCGAAGATGGGCAGCAGGGGTGCATGAGGGGAGCAGGCAGAGGCGAGGTGCGCGGCGGGGAGGGCACTGGGCGATGCAGAAGGGAGGACCCGCTCTTCCACCACGGGAGGAAAACAAGGAGCACTTGCAACTGCAAAGGGCGTTGCTCTTTCTCAATTCATTATCTTTATGAGACAACAACATCTCTCTCTTTCCCCCCAACAACAAATACCGCAGAAGGCGGCGCATGGTGGGTATGAGTCCCGCGCCGTGCTGTGGGACCACAGCCAGTCGCGGAGCCTCCAGGGAGGTATGAAACGAGGCATGAATGGAGTGTTAGGAGAGAATGGAAACTCTCCACTGGCTCCCATGCTGGGTCTCTTGCGGGGGGTCCCTTGCTCACGATGACAGCACTGCCTCTCATAAACACGCATTTCCTCATCCCCGTTTGTTTCTCTCTCTTGTGCAATCTCTTGTACCAGACGGGAATGGGAGTGAGTCCCAATGGTACGTGAATGTGTTACAAAAAACCTTCCCACCCTGCCACCAACGAAGTACTGAGAAATAACAACAGGGTTTAAAAGAAAAAAAGAGAAAGAAAAGAAAGATGGGGGGAGCCGGATGGATTTGCTACTGGCCATGAGTTATTATTCTGAGTGTAAACTCAAGGGCATGGCTGTGCTGGTAGTTTGCAGCATCAACCAGCACTCAGAAGCCCCCGCTACACTCGGCGCTGTGCATCCCTCTGGGAAAAGGAAGTTCCTTCCCCAAATGACTTTCCTGAGTGAAAAACATGGGACAAAAATAGGGGCAAAGTAACTTGGCTGAGATCACATAGTGCTCAAACCAAGAGATAGTCCCAGCTCCTGCCTGGAGCCTGCCTGCCCAACACCATCCCCTGTGCTGGGTTGTTTCACTTGGGACGTGTGAGCAGCGCAGCTGCTGCCCTGCTGCCAGTCCGGGGGCATTGGCCAGGCTGCCCTTCTCAACCGACACTGCTAGGATAGAGCACAACCGGGGTGAGGTGTGACACTAAGGTGTAGGAGCAAGGGCAAGTCCCGCCATCAAACGCAACAAGTCTTCTGGACCGGTAGTAGAGGTTATAAGGTCTTCTGGACCTGGGCTGGTGTAGCAGGGATGGAGGATCCGTGTGTTAGCTCTAGCTGCAGAGGAGGAGAAGCTGCTGGGAGTTGCAATCCTTCCACACAGAGGGAAAAGCAAGGGAGGAAACCTGCAGGGAGCGATGCCTCCAGAGCAGCATTTGCGGGAGAGCAGAGCTGGCTCCGCACCTCTGGACGCTCGCAAGCATGGCCACCGCAATGATGAGGCGCTCTCCTGAAATGCCGGGCAGCAGGTCTCCGGTCCCCGGAGAGGCCTGCTGGGGGTAGCAGGGCTCTTGCTCTGGGCTGGTTGGCTGTATAGCTATCATTTCAATAAAGAAATTATTAAAAGGGGGCGGGGGGGGGGGGGGGAGAAAAACCCAAAACATCTGTTTTACTTCAAATCAGGGAAGATTCCTTTGCTTGCAAGGAATGTGTAAATCACGCCGGGCTGGGAGATGTACATAACCCTGCCTGAAAGCTCCTCTGCACTTCAAACGAATTCTAACGTGCTTACTGGGATTTTGTTTTTATTATTTGTTTCAGCCCCCCCTCCCTTGTCCTACCCTCCACCCTCCCGGTCTGCCTGCCGGTGCTATGAGAATCCCCTGCCTGCTGCCAGCCCCTCGCCCCGTCCCCCCTCGATTCGGGGGCCTCGGGGCGCGGGGGGAGCGGCCAGCGGGCAGCAGCGACCGCAGACCTGGCTGGCGTCCTTCTGCCGGGGCTTGCTGGCACGCAGCATCCCTGCCTTGCCACCGTCCTCCCCCGACACTGTCCCCATGCTGACATTGCAGGGCCATTGCAGGGACCCGTTGGCTGCCCTTGCCTGGCGCAGGGTATGAATGCATCTCGCTCGGAGGCTGGCACGTTTGGATCCTGCTGGGGATGCTGCGAGCGTGGCAAGCAGAGGCGTCCCCCTCCTCCAAGCCGTTCCCTTGTGTGCTGTTATTGTTGTCGTGCTTTGTTTTGCTTTGTTTCGAGCGGAGGGTGAAGCTAGGGCTGGCCAACGGTGCTGGGGACAAACCTAACGGAGAGAGAGAGAGAGATAGACAGGCAGGCAGGCAGGCAGGCAGCCTCTGCTCTTAGAGGGGCATGTCCACCTCCCCATGCCGACCTACTAAGGTGACTCGCCCTGCACCAGAGGGACCACCCTCGGGGCCGAGGACAGGCTCCACTCCGTGCGGTCGATGCAGCCCTTTGCCTTTCCTCCAAGGCTGTCGAGCAGGAGGCCCTATTGTGGTGGCTTATATAAGAACAGTCAGCCATCAACTCGCTTGATGTGGACCACCCACTACTCCTCAGATGACACTGTCTTTTGAAGTCACTACCAGCCTGGGCTGGATTTCAACCAGCAGCCCAGATGGAAGCCAAGCCCCCAGGAGGATGAGAACAAGCCCTACCAAGGGGTTCTCCTGGGGTAGCAAACTGTGGAGTGTCTGGTTCTTGTTTAGAGAGACTGTGAGGTTGGGAGGGGCAAACGTTTCCCAATTTGCCAAGGGTCACAACCTTCCTCTCCCCCCATCTCCCCAGGGCCGGCAATGGCCAAGCTTTGCAGAGCGTTGGTAGGTTGAACGGCTGGTATGGTTAGCTGTGAACATTTCCATTGTGGAGCTCACTGCAGGGGCCCAGGGCCTCGCTTGCTTCTCCTTTCTCCCTGGCACAACTGGAGGAAGAGTTTGATTTATTCCCTCTCTCCTTCTGAGCAGCCTTCTTGTCTGCTGCAGCCGCAGCCTCCCCAAGCCCTGCTGTCTCTTCATGGAGGAGGACGGCAGCTGTCCCAGGAGTAGCCCAAGGAAGGTACTGAAGTGATGCGTGTCTCCTGGGAGACCCACCCAGCACGCAGGACTAATGCTTTCAGATGAGGCTGAAAGCCACCCACCCGAAGATCCATGCGAAGAAGACAAGCAAAACCTCAGAGTAATGACTTACTCCTAAACACGTAACCTTCAAGGAGCCGGGGCTGGAGGCTTCGGGGTGTCTGTGGCTGAGGGAAGAGGGGCAGAGTTGTCCCAGACCTAAGGGGAGAGCAGAAGGTATTGCAGCGGGAGGGAGAGAGGATGCGGGTGCTACCTGGGGATACCCTGGCCCTGAGAGCGGAGGAGGGTTGTGGAGAGCTGGAGGGATTGATGGGCGTTGCAGTACGCGCGTGAAGGCTGCGGCAGGACCTGAGGGAATGTGGGACGCAGAGCCTGGGGAAAGCCCTCCTTGGCTGGGCTGAACCCAGGACAGCTCAATCCATCACCAGCTCTCGCTGATGCTCTGCAGCCGGAGCGGGACAAGCCCCTGCAGTTTGCAGCCTCGGGCGTCAGTCTGAGCCGTGGAATGGGGGGAATTGTTCCAGCAGCACAGGGAGTCGGAGGCAACTCGTTTGACCTTTGTCCAAGGGCTTTGTTTGGGATCTCCTGGTGAGTCCCAGCAGAACAGGGACTCTGGCGGTCAACAGACTGATATGAGCTGCTTTTGCTTCACTGGAGGCAAAAGCACCAGCCTGCAGTGACTCAGCACCACCTCCTTCTGGTTCTTCACTCCACCAAAGGATGTTAGAATTCACATCCTGGGTGACCTGAGACCTTCTCTGGCCTTCCAGGCAGAGGGGGGGGGAACACCTTGCCCCAAGCCCTGAGACAGGCAGTGGAGATTGTGAAGAGCTGGGCCAGTTCTTGCTGTGTTGCCTTTATGAGCACATCTGCGAATCCTCATCCTCACAGCCAGCAGGACGAAAGCAAGGAGACAACTGCCAAGAAATACGGACCTCAAACACCCTCTATCCATCCTCCCCAAAGCTGGTAATTCCATAGTGATCCTGCTTTTTCTGACATTGTCGTGTCCTCAGAGTTCAGGGACCATCCCTGTGGGGCACCCTAGAGGGTCTACTGGGCATCTTCAAGCTAGTAAAAGACTTCTTGCTCCTTGGAGCGCGCCTAGGAGCTAATGCCCCAGGGTTGCAACATAGGCTGTGTTAATGTTATCTCATGTCAGGGCTGCTTTTTTGGGTGTGCTGTCCTGCTGCCATGCCAAGGAGCTGTTCTCTCATCCACGTCTTGTCTCTGTCAGAAGCTTTGTGCAGTGCAGCGGTCCCTCGCTCCAGAGAAGCTTGCTCTGCTCTTCCTTCATCAGTGGCGTAAAGCTGCTCCTGAAAGGATGTACTCTGAGCGTGAGCCACGCACTGGGGAAATAGAAACCTTATCAAGGATGAGGGATGCGGGAGTAATTATCTGCTCCTTGCCAGTGGTTGCAAGGAGCAGGGGTGACAAAGGAGGAAATCTGTAGGAAGAGAAAAGGGCAGGGGGGACAGGGGGCACTGCTGGTGCTCTCAGCCCTGGGATAGTGAAGGCACCCTGGGGACCCAGCGGCCAGGAGGGCTGCAGTGACGGTGCTGACCTTCTGGGTGAAACCGTGGCCCTGCTGAAACCGGCTGGCATTTTTCCCTCATTTCCAGTGAAACACGTTTTCGCCTAAGGCAATCTTGGCACTGCCGCTTGCAAGGTGTCCGGCTGGCAAAGGGGCTCCTTGTGGGATCTTGGCCTTCCAACACAGGTATCATTCAGGAGCAGGGCTCTAGGGAACAGAAGGCAGCCTGTGTATCAAGGCCCTCTTTCACAGCCATGGCAGTACTGGGAATCGCTGCTCTGGTGGGGTTTATTGACAGGGTTTCGAGGGAAATCTCAGGAAATTGAGACGTTGCAGCTGAGGCTGGGAAGGTGAGTGTCCTACCAGGGATTTCTCTAGCAGGGAGGTAATTGATCCAGGCAGTAGCAAGAAATGGTCAGGATTTTTAATTAATTTCTTTCTTTCCCTTTCATCCTTTTCTTGGAGCTTTGTTCAATAGGGATCTGAAACAAAAAGAGATTGATGAAGTGCTATAAGGAGTGAGGGCTGAGCAAATCTGCATCATAGGTTGGCTCAGGTGTGCAGCGTCTGCCGTGCATGCAGCGGAGAGTCAGGGGGACCAGTGCTCACACCTTGCCCGCTGCAGGAGGGCAAGCCTAGGAGACCTGGAGCAGCATGGTATGCTGACCCAGTGCCATGCGGAGACAGCATTTCAGTGCCAAAAGTCATGGAGCGGTATTTTCCCAATACTCGGCTCTCAAGCTGCTATGACTATAGCTGAGCTACCTCGTTCATGCTACCTGGGGATCGACTGTGCATGTAGACACACTCAGCAGTCTCCTATGAGCCTCTCCTCCCTCTTGTCATCTCCCCAGTGCCACCCAGCCTCCAGGGGACAGCAGCCACTGCCTCAGACAAAACCGGGTGCCGGGTAAGAAGGCATCTGATACTACTTTAGGTTCTGTGTCTCTTGTCATGCAGGGTTGCATGGCAGCTGTGGGGTTTGCAGTACATGCAGTAGGTGCTGCAGGACACCTCTACGAGCACAGTGGTGGGATGCCATGACACCAAAGTGGCACTGTCCCACACTGCACCCCTGTAATGCAGCAGCATTAAGTGGCCCTGCCCTCCTCCCTGGCAGCTCCCGTGAGGAGTACCATGCCCTCAAGTCAGTGGTTTTGAGCGTGGACATGGCATTAGCTGCAACTCAGAGTAACCTCGCAGTGCGGATAACCCTGCAGCTGGGAGGTTCGGCAGGAGATGTATGAGCCCACGGTGGGGGCACAGGGGTGGGTGGGGGCCCCATGGACCACGCACACCCCGTGGCATGCAGCTGGGGGTAAAACACCCACAGGTCTGCTCCACCCTGCAGCACCACTGGGCTCCCCCACTTTGCAAGAACAGTCAGAAGGTCAACCCTTGACCTTCCCAAGGTTGCCACAGAGCAGAGATGGACCCATGGCTGTGCAAGCCTGTCCCCAGCCTCACAGCTGCTCCACCTGCCCTCACTGTCTCAGAAATCAGGTCTCCTCTGCCCTTTTCCAGAGCTCTCCTTGAACAAGCAGCCTCTTACTCTGCAGAGCAGCCTGTGCTCTTCCTCCTGCCAGGAGTATTTGATGGGCACTGTTTTATATGCTTCCAAAAGGCATCAGACACCTGAGGCATGTTGTGGCAGGTACATTTATTTCCCTCCATCTGACAACTGTGGTCTGGTATTGTTGGGAGGCATCTGTTGAAGGATAACGATTAGTCTCACAGCATTTGCTGTCCTGGAAAAAAAGGTGTGAATTGTGAGAACAGTTTACTGACAGCCTCATGTATTCATGTAACAGCAAAGCTTCAATACTCTGGTGTGACACCAGCGTTACTGCTAACCTGTCCCTCCATCATGCTGATGGGAGCAAGGTCAGTTGTCACAGATGGTTGAAAGAAGCCCAGTTATAAAAGGTACTTTTCTTGGGTGGTAGAACTGTGAGGAAATCTTTCTAAAAGATGGGGTTTTTTCCAAGATGGCACTATCCACTGTTTCCTTATTGCAGTATAGGCTCTGTGGAAAGGCAGAGCCAAAAACGATGGCAATGCAAAACAGAAGATGTCAGTCCTTTTGCAGAAGAGGTATGACACATCATAAGCAGCAATTCACTGGGTGATGGTAGCAGGTCGGTGTCGCCTCCCTCGGTGCCTCTCCCCAGCGTGCAGCAGGCACCGAGCTGCTCAGAAACTCGTCTTCCACGACGAGCTGCCCCCTCTGCACTTGGCACAGCCTGAGGTCGCAGCACAACCCCTTGTCCCCAGCCCTGCCCCACATTCCTGCCAGGCTTCAGATGCCCTAATGGGAGCATCTGATTGCTGTAATACTTGTGACAGTGCCAGTCCCGGGGAGACAGCATGAAGATGTCCACCACCTTGTAAAGCTTAGCCCAAATCCCAAGCCTCCAGCAGGGCCTCTGGTAGGGATGCAGCGTGGTCAGTCCCATGCCAGGGTACCAGCCCACCTCGCTATCTGGCACCATGGACACGGGCACAGCATGAGCGATCAGCCCAAAGTCAGGGCCCAACAAATAGACCAAGAAATCCTCTCCTTCCAAAAAACCACTCCCTGCTTGTTGTCTGCTTGGTATTTGCTGCAGAGACCGGGGGGGTTGTTCTCATTTACCTTTCTTAATTATTTCAAATCACAGAGTCGCCAATAAGCTAAGCTGCATTCCTGTGGCTTGTGTGGACGGGCTGCTTTTTATTTGATTTGATTTCTTTTTAAATTGTAATGGTTTTGGAATTGGGAATGCTTGCACTAAACACACACACCCCTTTCCGTGCTTGCCCAGACTGCTGCTGGCAGGCGAGCCCTGCTCCTGCTCCATGGCCATCAATGAAAGCAGCTGGGAGGTTCGGCAGGAGATGTATGAGCCCACGGTGGGGGCACAGGGGTGGGTGGGGGCCCCATGGACCACGCACACCCCGTGGCATGCAGCTGGGGGTAAAACACCCACAGGTCTGCTCCACCCTGCAGCACCACTGGGCTCCCCCACTTTGCAAGAACAGTCTTTCAGGGAAGCTGTTTGTGTAAATTTATTGATGTTTTTAGCAGCCAGGAGATGCTGAGATGAAGGTCTGTTGCTGCTCACCAGACTGATAATCTGCTGTGAGTATTGGAACAAAGAAACACACACACCATCTCAGCCTCCCCGCCTCCGGGCTGCCTCCAGCGAGCCCCTCACCTTGGTGTCCGGGAGCTGAAGGTACTAAAAGACTGAGAGAGGACAGTGTTTGCTCGTGGGTCCCCCGAGCACAAGGGTGCGCGCAGTGCTGGATGTGAGGAGTATGTTCGCGCCCGCGTGTGTTTGTGGCACCGTTCTTGGCTGCTCCGCTCTGCACAGGCCTGAGTCCGGGCACAGCCCGAGCCTCACTGGCCCCAGGTCCCTCGTGCCCAGTCCCTGTGTTGAGATCACCGGGGAGGGGGGAGGCAAGGATTGCCAAGAGCTGGTCCATTGAGGGCTTTTAAACGGAGGCCTCCGAATTGTTTTTCAGCTGGAACAGGAAGCGAGAAGGGCTGGCAAAGCAGGGGCGTGATGTGTGTGTGTCAGAACGCTGGACCAGCCTCAGCAGCGCGGCGCTGGTTGCATGCGAGCCCAGAGACCCCGGGCTGTGCAGAAGGCACGGATAAGCCGTGACCGACCAGAGCGTGACGGCAGGACGTGCACATAACACCGAGGTGATGTGACCTCAGCCAGGTCAGGATTTGTGTTTTCGTGCTCAGCATCGTGGGTGGTGGTACCCACGCTGCCAGGGGAGAGAGAATCCATTGCACCATGTGTGTGACACCAGCCAGGTCTGCCCTGCGCCGAGCTCCTGGAGCTAGCAGCAAAACAGAGTCTCGTGGCCTCAAGAGCAAGGTGCCAAGCCCAGGCTTATCAGCCAAGCGCAAGCCAAGCCCTACTGGCAAGAGCATCTTGTGGTTGCACCACTTCAGAAAGCATGAGACTGTATTTCTGCATGATGCTGGACTCTGGAGCGGTGTCTCTGCCCTGTCCCCCACTTACGTGGTGCAGGGGTCTCCTTAGCACAGCCCAGGTTTGCCACACAGCCATTGCTTTTGGATGCGGCCAGCTACTCGTAGGCACCCGGTTATTTAGCATGGGTGGTTGGCAGCTGCCGGAGTGCTTACTGGACTCCTTATTGGACCCTTTTCTCTGCAGCCCAGGCAGCCCATGTGTGTTACGGCATCTCATTGAGCAGCTGCACAAGCCCAAAGGCTTCAGGAAGAGCAGTGCACAAGACAGAACAGAAATGTCTGTGGTATCTCTGTAGGATATAAAGAAATCAGCCGACGAGCTGAGGAAGGTCAGACACAGAAGTCCTTATTTTCCTTCCCACAAATAAGGATCATGAGTAAAGCACTCAAACATCACGAGCATCATGAGAGGGAGTTAAAAAAACATGAGCCGACATTATTGTCTATGAATAAATAACATGTTCTGGGGTTTCATTCTCAGCCTTACAGTTTCGTGCCTTTAGAATTTGGTATTTTGGGTTCTTTTTTTCTCTGCATGGAGAAAGGATAGAAACATATTTTTCTTTTTTTTTTTTTTTTTAATGCAATTGACAATCTTCCACAATCATTGGATTCCAGGAACCGATGCTTTAACACCCCCCTCCGCTTTCTTTTCCTCCCCCAAGAAGCATCTTGAGCCTAGTGATAAAATCCAGGCTTCAGCCAACGTTGGGTGGGGTGTCTACGAGGAAGGTGGTGTTGACATTTCATGAGGCCACATGTTAATTGCTTTCTATCTCTCTCTAAAAGTTCCTTTGGGTCCCAATAGGTTTGAATTTAGTAGTAAACATTTAAGTGGCGTTACTTTATAGGACTTCATATGCTGTGTTTTGCTGCAGAGGTGGCAGCATTTCCAGGCATGGAGGGGCTGATTTCTGCCAAGAGCATATGTGCTTCCAGTGGTGAAATGCTCTTTGAAACCTCTTTGGGCAAAATATATCTTAGTATTTCTAGAAAAGCAAGTGTTCATGTATGATCTTACTGAAGGCACAGGTGAAAAAGAGGATCAGCTGTGAGACAGTAGCAGGTAGCCCCAAGCTCCTTTGGAAAGCACAGGGAGAACATGAGAAAACGTCGTGGGGAAAGTTTATTGCTAAACGAAACACCTCCAGGTTATGAAGGAGGCTCTGCCAGATCATAGCTACCATATGGCATTCCAGGTTGTCTGACGTGGTTTCATGCACTGAGTGCGGGTCTGGGACCTTTTCGTTTCTGGCTTTGACTTTACCCCAGAGATCCTCTGCCTTGCACAAAACGCTCAGAACCACTCTTTGGCCTCATTTTTTTTTTTTTTTTATAAATTATCAAGGTCGGCATAATCGGGTGCAGCTCCATCATCGTCGGCGGGGATGCTGCTTGTTTTGGTCCTTGGCCCAAAACGCTGTATATAGATGCAAGTATGGCAGGAGGATCTCCGCGTAGCATTGCAGAGCTGGACTCCAGCCCGCCACGTGCTCTGCGTAGCTCCTGCCCTCAGTCGTGCTCGCTTCAGTTTTCCCCTTACTTGCTGTGCAGACATCCCCATCCCTCCCGTGCGGTGGCGGTCCCTCTCCTCCCGCCGGCTGCCTTCTTTATGCCCTGTTGGGTCCCAGGCTGGTCCCGTCCCTGCCGGCGGCTCCTTGCCTGCATCTGCCAGAGGTTTCTCTTAGATGCAGCAAGCAAGATCTGGCTGTTAATGCCAGCTTTACACTGAGCCGCAGATCTTTGCACTCTCTTTTCTTAATTGTCTGTTTCTGGGAATAAAATTAAAAAATAAACCCCAGCACTCTGTGCAGTGCCATTAACTGACCATGAAAGTGTTTTGCCGCAGAGGCTGGGTGGTCAAGTGGTTTGAGAACAAGATTGGAAACCATCATCTCCTGAGTTTCCAAACTGTTCATGTCACTGAGCCTCTCCAGGGCACGACGCTTCACCCCATATGTCTCTGTTTACCATCGATAAAACAGAGCTATTAATACTGCTGTGCTTCAGGGTGATCTTTTGGACCATAATTAATGTTAAAACCTTCTGAGATCACTAGCTGGAAGGAGCTAGAGAGGTGCAGAGGGCTGCATGCTGCCAGGGCTGACAGCTTCCACCAGAGCTGAATTTATTGGTGCTGATTCCAAAAACATCTCATTCAGAGTGAATGGAAATGAAAAACTTTCCTCTAAGGTTCTTGAAAGAGGACTGGTTTCAGGTGAGGTAAAGCAATTATTTTTTTTCTCAAAAAAGAATTTTTGAGCAGATCAAAATCACTTTGATTCTGATGTTTTTCCATTTACATTTTGGTTTTTTTTTTTTTCTTATATGATCCGAAAAAATGATGAAATGAAGGGCTTGTTTGTTGATATATATTTTTTAACCCAGTGCAGATGCTCTTGCTCTTGGCAGCTGAGTGACTTTGCTTCTGTGTGTGCTGGGCAGAGGGGAAAAGTGCAGTCAAAGGGCTAACGCAGGTCTTTAACATCGCCCAAAGGGGTGGATGTGCTTTTACACCCTGCCAAGCAGAGACGCTTCCTCCTGACCCCACTGGTGATGGAATAGGTGATGTGGGCACTAATTGCCCAATGTTACAATTGTGTTTTGATAAAAGTCTGCCGTTTTTCAAGGAAGGTGCTCTGGCACTGAGCCGCCATGGGCAGAGCAGAGGTTACGCATTAGCTGTGCTCACCCATTTAAAAAAGAAAACACAACACCGCAGCCGCTGTGGCTAAGCAAGTGTCCCCAGGACGGGGATGGAGATCAGCTCACAGCAGTAACCTGCTTGTAAGCCCTCTTACTGCTTGTTGTGCTTATGCTGATGAGCAAGAAGAGCATTGCCTGCTGCTGAGCACCTTGATGGGCAGCAGGAATCCTGGGGTCTCTGCCCAGCTCTCCCGCTGCAGAGTTCCTTGTCTCGCTGGGGCTGAGGTCCTCCCACCCAACACTGGGTGCCCCTATTGTTGTTGCTTTCTGGACCTGGAAGGAGGGGGATTCATGTTGCCAAGCTGCAGAGACACATACCTTACCTGCAAGAGACTCCTTACTCACCTTGAACCCCTCGTCTATTGAAGGGAGGAGGAGGGGCGGTGGCACCTCCGGGATGGGATGCAAAGCCCTGAAGTTAGACTCCTGCCCCGAATTCGATATTACCCTATTGCTCTGTTGCTGTCCCTTAATTATAGCGGGAGAACAGCCTGTGTGTGGTACTTGCGAAGTTGCACAGTGCGGACGTCCTTCCTGATATGCTCCCACTCTGAGCAACGTTCCTTGTAAAATCAGGAAAATGATGTCATGCCAAAGAATTAAATAGCATCTCCTTGGGTGAGCTCAGCGTGTGCATCCCCTGCATGCCCCAGCTTTGTGAAAATGGGAGTTGTCCCTACACACAAGTGGGTTCCTTGGCAGTCTGCTGGCATCCTTTCAGACAGCAAGTATTGTTAAGGAACTAATGCTAATTGCTCGGAGAGTGTATGTCCTGTGCTGGGAATTGCTACCGTGCAAATGTCAGCTCTTACCAGCCGCACGTGGGGTGCACAGGGCCAGCAGGGAGGAGAGGGGGGAGCTGGCGGTGCTCGTGTGTGGGGTGAGGAAAAGGGAGGCATCGCTTCTGTCCCCGTTAAAGATGCTAAGGAGTTAGGACCATTCCTTAAGTAAACATACCTCAGGGTCTCAATCCCATTTAAGCTTCAGCTGCTTTTATGGTACTCCTTGCACTCACTTGCAAGAGCTGCTCAGTTATACCTTAGGATAAGGAGCGGGGCTGTGTTATTTCTCGGGAGCTGGGTACCCCGCCACCAGGCATCTCAGACCTCTGAGGGGTTCAAGCCAGCTCCTGCACTTTGTCAAAGCCAGCTCAAGTTTCCGTGCCTGGCTCAGGGTGAATAAATATGAACCGACGCCTTTTGGGAGAGTGGATGGAAGATTGTCACCCCTGCTGCGAAGAAGCATTCTCATTTTGGAGCTTTGATATTCTGACCAGGACTCTGAGCTCAGCATCCCGGGATGTCCCATGCAGCCACAGCCTGTTTATTCAATGCTTCATCCGGCACAAAAGCCATATTTTACTGTCAGATGCTCTCCATTAGCTTCAAGCATGAAATTATCATTCCCACCCTTTTACCAACCCCACCCTGGTGAGGAAATGAGGGAGAAGTCAACCTCAAGGGCCGTTCACAGGATGTGAATGAGGTGTCACTTGTCAGCACAGAGCCCGCTTACGGCAGGAATTACTGCTCCGCTCTCAGGAAGGCTGGAGAGGACCCCGGCTTGCAAACACCACAGCGTTATAATGTTTGCATCGGTGCTGGGCAAAGCAACCCCAGAGATGTTTGCATCCTTTCGCAGTCAGGTGGCTGCAGGGTGCAGCCCCGCAAGGCTCCCAGAGACGGCGGGGGGAGAGGAAATGCAGCTCTGCAGATGCTGCGTGGGGACGCGGTGGCCTGTCCCCCAGGGTCCTTTCCCTGGGTGCTCTCCTGGTCTAAGCCTGAGGTCATCTCGCATCTCCCTGAGATGCCAAAACTGACTGGTAGAAGCCTGGACCACATTTTTCCTTTCTCTTGTGAAGGCCGGTTCCTGTAACAACCTCGCGGTGTGGGACTGAGGGATAAAGACATTATTTTCCTTTTCCTTCCTACCTTCCAGATTTACCCTCTACGCAGTGGATACACGAGGGAGACACTCAGAGCTGAGCACAGTCACCCTGAGGACAGCCTGCCCGCTGGTAGATGACAGCAAGGCAGAAGGTCAGTGTTCAGGCGCCTCATTTTCTGCAACAGAAGACATTTCCTGCTAATTTTGCTTTTCCTGTATTCATTGTACTCCTGCAAGCCCCTCCAGTCCCTCCTCTTCCAGTGTGAATGCTCCTGTAAATTCACCCCCGGGCACAGGGACATTAATCTGGGGAGGGCTGACAAATTGGAAGAGTGTCATAGAATCATAGAATTGTTTAGGTTGGAAAAGACCTTTAAAAGCATCAAGTCCAACCGTTAACGTAGCACTGCCAAGTCCACCACTAAACCATGTCCCCAAGCACCACATCTACATGTCTTTTAAATACCTTCGGGGATGGCAACTCAACCACTTCCCTGGGCAGCCTGTTCCAGTGCTTGACAACCCTTTTGGTGAAGAAACTTTTCCCAATATCCAATCTAAACCTCCCCTGGCGCAACTTGAGGCCGTTTCCTCTCGTCCTATCGCTTGTTACTTGGGAGAAGAGACCGACCCCACCTCGCTACAACCTCCTTTCAGGGAGTTGTAGAGCGCGATGAGGTCTCCCCTCAGCCTCCTTTTCTCCAGGCTGAACAACCCCAGTTCCCTCAGCCGCTCCTCATCAGACTTGTTCTCCAGACCCCTCACCAGCCTCGTTGCCCTTCTCTGGACACGCTCCAGCACCTCGACGTCCTTCTTGTAGTGAGGGGCCCAAAACTGAACACAGTGTTCGAGGTGCGGCCTCACCAGGGCCGAGTACAGGGGCACGATCCCTTCCCTACTCCTGCTGGCCACACTATTTCTGATACAGGCCAGGATGCCATTGGCCTTCTTGGCCGCCTGGGCACACTGCCGGCTCATGTTCAGCCGGCTGTCGACCAGCACCCCCAGGTCCTTTTCCGACAGGCAGCTTTCCAGCCACTCTTCCCCAAGCCTGTAGCATTTCATGGGGTTGCATGGGGTGCCCAGTAGCAAAGTTCCCTCAGCTGGGCAGCTTTTGGCTCCCATGGTCCTGTGCCACACAGCGCCACGGCATCCTTCCCCGCTCATGGCCATAGGAACTGATAATGTGAGTTTGACACACATCTCCTGGAAAAAAAGCAATCTCTTCTTGCAGAAGTGAGAGGCAGCCCTCGCTGTGCCGGGGCAGTGAGCAGTGCGGGACACTGTCAGCTCCGGGTGTTTAAAAGGATGCTGGTGGCAGCTGGTTCAGTTCTGAAACAGAAACACTGATAAAAGCCCAACCACTTTTGCACATTTGCATTTTCCAGTTTTGAAACCGATTCCATTTGTTCTCACACCCAGAGCACTTTGCTGCTTTTAAATTTAAAAAGATTCCTCTAAATGAAAGTTGGGTTACCTGTTTTCATTCTTGTTTGCTTTCTATTCTGAAAAGCACACCAAAGAAAGTTTTCATTAATGCTTTGTTTCATGTTATTGCTAAGCATTCCCAGGAAAAATGAGCAAACGGGAGACTAAGGAAAAGGAAGGAAATGGGATTTTGTGCATTTTTTGTTTCCAAAAAGAGATCCTTTTCTACAGCAGAGAGTGCACCCTCTCTACATCGGAGCTGCTGTAGATACCCACAATGATGATATGCTGTATTTCTGGCTCAAGTACCATCTTGTTATCAACAGCATCATATTCTTCCTACCCTTTAGCATCATAGCTGTGCAATTGCTTTTGTTTTGGTGAATTAGGGAAGAGCTTGCCTGCCCTACCTGGGAGGATAAGGCCGCGTCTGCCTGTGCTAGCAGCCCTCCTCCTCTCCTTCTCCCATTCCTTCATGGAGTATTGCTGGAGTCTGTGGGGCTGCTCCGCTCACGCAGGGCACTCGCTGCAGGATTAGCCTGAGGAATTGCTAAATGCTCCCCAGGTCGCTAAACCCTGCTGCAGGCAGCCCCAAGGGACTGGCAGCCATCCCAGATGCCCGCCCCTCCTGCCAGCCCTGCCAAGGGCTTCGCTCCTCCTCCTCCTGTGTTAGCACCTTCCTGGGTGTTCATTAATCCCATCTCCCTGACCCTTTTCAGAGATAGCTGACAAAATCTACAATCTCTACAACGGCTACACCAGTGGGAAGGAGCAGCAGACGGCCTATAACACGCTGATGGAGGTCTCCGCTTCCATGCTCTTCCGAGTCCAGCACCACTACAACTCCCACTATGAGAAGTTTGGAGACTTCGTCTGGCGCAGTGAGGACGAGCTTGGGCCCAGGTACCTGTCCCTTCCCTGCGTCCTCCCCTGGCCTGCTGCCTGGAGCACCCCTCTGCTTGGCCACCGTGGAAGTGAACCTCATTGCCTTATCCCCGTAGCTGAGAGAAGTTCCCTTCTGGTGTTCACCAAGCTGTCCTTCCATCCCCTGGGACTGCCAGGTCCCAGTTGGTCTTTGAATAAATGTTTATGGGACATCTAGCAGCTGGGTGGTCTTTGGATGAATGCTTTTGGGACATCTAGCAACCAGCCTGAACCAGGCAGGTGATACTCCAGATGAGCTGAGTGTGTTGGAAAAGCTGGGGGGGTCAGGGGCAAAGGGTGTAAATTAGGCCTGGGACATAGTGAAGGATGCCAGCGAGTGTACAGAACTTCATCTGTTACCTATATACAGCTTTATGCTAGAAATATTTTCTCTTTCCTATACATTCGATGCTCTGAGGAGGGCTGGGAGAGGATTGTTCCTGGGAGTATAAAGAGTAACCTTTCCAGAGCGACTGCATCTGCAAACCCCCAGTGTACAGTGAAAGGGGTGGTAAGACTCTAAGAGATCACAGCTCAGGAATAACAGGTCCATGGACTACATTGCATCCAGGGGGCTGGCAGTTGTCCCGGCAGTGTCCCGGCAACGGCCAGACTGCCACGCAGCCCCTTGGGAAACACTCAGCCAGAAATGCTCAGAAGTAGCCGTATCCCTCTGGACATCTTGAGATCTCTTACAGGATTCAAATAGCCTTGACCTGCTTTGAAGCTTTTAGAGACACGGTTCATCCAGCGTCCTCATTTAACATGTTGTTCTCTGAGAAGCTGAAGCAGAGGAAGGTGAAGGAACAGAGTCCTGCAGTCCATGAATAATTGGGAAAGATTTTCCTTCTCTCCCCCCTGCTCCTACCTGCTTGTTGGACATGGCTGAAGATCTGTCCATAATACCAGGATGACAGCTCCTCACAACAGTTTACACCCCTCCCGGACATAAATGCAAGCTGGCCTGGGGCTTTCCCTCCTCCAGAGATGACCTTGGTCATAGTTTCTTTGATAGTTCATTAGCCTCTGGCACGGAGCCACTCTCATCCTTCCCACTGCCTTCCTCCTTCTTTGATGACACTGCAGACTTGTTTGTCCTTTTCAATTGCTCCTCTCTCTATAAATCCCTGGGAACCATCAGCCTCTTCTTACACATCCTTATTTCCTCCGTTACTTGAGATCCAACACACTTACTGAAGGATGCTATCTAGCCTGATACCTACATCAAGCCATGAGATTTGCAAGGTGACATTTAAATTGCCTGTATTACCCGACTCTGTACCAAGCTACCTCTGGAGTCAGCAGTCGATTCGGCTGCTGTCTGCCTTCCTCGCTGAGCCAGATGAGCTCCTAGCAGTGCTCGTATGCCCCTGTTCTGTACTTGAGAAATATGTGACTTACAGCCAGGGAGAAGCATCTATAAATGCCGTGGCAGCCGGTGCCAGGCTCTTGACAAGAGTGAAGCTCTGCCGTCCAGCCTTGCTTCTCAGGGAGCTTGGACAGAAACAGAGGCACTGACGTAGCGGGAGGTGAGTGAGGCTTTGCCAAGGGAGGCCATCTCGTAACACGATTTTAATTGACGGACTGTTCTTCTTCCCAGGGGGACATTCATTTTTGTACCTTGAAATGTTTATCAGATGAGCCTCAGCTTCACAGTAAATGTTCACTCATAAAACTGAGCGACAAGAGGGAAGTTGATTGCCTCCGTGTAATAAATACATCATACTGGAGTCCTCGTGAGCCCAGTTTCCATGAAAGCCACAGGTTACTGCAAACAGCTGCTTGCGAGAAGACACACTGACAGCCAGATGTCCCGACCAGACGGTTTACATTAAGGAGACATTAAAAACTTAGCTCATAGGTGGCCCTAAACCAGGACTTTCTGTGGTCAGCAGCATCTTGGCACCTGGCTTGCCTCATCCTGCTAGTCTCCTTTAGCAACAACAACCCCTTTCCTGCTCCCTCCATCCCTCTTACAGACACCAAGCGAATCTCAGAGTTAATTTGCTCCAACAAAACAGAAGAATCTGTCTAAACCAGTGAAGGTTTAATGCTACTATGCATTCAGACCTTTGGATCTGTGCAGCAAGAGTGCTTCCTGACACAGCCACAGGGAGATTTCTCTATTATTTTCTCTTACTGTATTTTCGGGACAATTCTTTTGACCACTGCAAACAGGGCCTGGCTTTTAGGAGGAGGCGGGACAAATAATTAGGTTAAAATCTTCCTTCTGTGCCCCTACTTGTGGCTACCAGCAACAACAGGGTCAGGATGTGGCATCAGCCCAAGGCTCGCAGCCTCTCCTTTGCTCGAGCAAGTCACCCAGGCAGGCAGCCGGGACAGCCGCAGGAGACGAAGTGCATCTCCAGAGCAGCTGCCTTCTGGTACCGAGGGGGAATGCAATGTACTGATGGGAGGCTGTGATAAGAGGCCATCGAGTCCCGGACTCATTGTCCTCTCAGATGAGGGTCTGACAGACCCAGGTCAGTTCTCAGTAGAGTGGAAAAATCTGAATTTATGACAAAATCGTCCCATATGGGAACACAGCAGCCAGGCAGCCACCCTCTCCCTGCAGCCGTCCTGGGAAGCTCATCCTTCCCTCCAGCCCAGGTATCATTTCTTCTTTGCTTCTTCATGCTGGTTCGTTCTCCTTTAGCACCTTCCTCCTAGGTGAGACAGGGCAACGTTTTGCTGGCTCTGGATATGCTTTCATCCCGCACCAGCCATCAAGGTGAGTGATCGCTGTCCCCTGTGCAGCTGGGGGACAAACGTCCCTGCAGGAGCACACCCAGGGCTGGGCAGAGCAGGAGGTAACGTGTCTCCTGCTCTTGGGCACATCCTTGCAGGGCTGGGGCTGGCAACGAGGGACCTCGGTGCCGTGTCCCCTGTGCAATCACTGCACCGCACTCCCTTGCACTGGGGCTACTGGTTCATGCATGAGCCCTTGGAAAGTGCCCTGGCAGCAGACACCCATCTCCCTCCCCTTTCCTCTCACCCACCATGCCACGAGGTACCAGAGAGGGAAGCAGCCACGTAGAGCCATCACTATTTTTAAATTCCCCTCTTCATCATTTATGACTGCGGCTGTGACCTCCAAAATCTGTCACATAAGCGGAGACCAGAATCTGTCCCTGGCTGGTGCCGACTTAAAACAACGGCCCCTGCGGTGGGCACGTGGCAGGTGGGAGGGCACCGCTGGCTCACGCCAACATGGGGGCACCCCCCCATCCGGGCTATGGGGTGAGGGGGAAGGGGGTTGCTTCATCCCTTTGGGGGCTGAGAGCTCGGGGTCTGGCCACAGGCAGCCATGAGAGCGACTCTCCCCTCACTTGCTCCCCTGCTGTCCTCTCCTGATTCCTGCCCTTTAATAAGGCAATAAATTACCATTTCTGGCAGGGATGAGGTTGGTCAGCATTTAGGAAGATTTCATTTCCAGTATTTGAAAAGGTGGTCGTTCTGACCCGATAGCCCTCCGCAGGGAGCACTTGGGTAATACCCAGGGCTTGATTTATGGTGTTAAATTGGCAGCCCAAGAACTGCTCCTGTAATTTATTACCCAGCCTTCACCAGAAAGCCTCTCTCTCTTTCTCACCCCTCCCCTCGCCTGCTCTGTCTCTCTTTCTCCTTATTTTTTTTAAGAGGGAACAGCTGACAGCCGAAAGCTAAATCTAACATTTACACATGACTTCATTACCCCACTAAAATAAATGACTCAAAGCGGTGAAACCCATCAAAACTGGGGCTTTGGCACCGGACACCGAAAGTGAGGCGCCTGATTCCCTCCCTCCCCATCACTCTGTCTCCTTCTTGCCCACGGTGCAGTGTGTTCTCAGCGTCCTCATAGGGCCAATCCATCATTTGCTGCATCCCACCCTTAAACGTGGATACTTTCCTGGGGCCGACTGCATCAAGCACAACTGCAGATGCAGCAGGTGTGTGGCCACCAGCTCCAGGAGGAGCACAGCACACGAGACATCAGCAGGTCTGGATGGGTTGACTCCTGGACTTCTTGCCACCTCGAGCTGCTCCTCACACATAGGAATGTTTGCCTGAACAAGAGACCCTAGTATGTATCAGGAAGCAAGGACAACTTGGTGATTTTTAGCAAAATCCAGAAGATCGTGGAAGTATGGTGGAGCAAGTAATGAAAATGGGAAGGTAGAGAAGGCCAAGGGAAATGGAGGCAAAGGAATGAGCAGGTTGTGCAGGGGAGAAGTGAGAGGTGGGTGAAGAAAGCTATGGAGGGGAGGAGAAAGGTGAAGTGGTGAGAAGGGAGGAGAGGAAGAGAAGAGCTTGGCCAGTAGGCATGTGTAGGTGCGTTGCTGGGGAGTCCACCCCTTGTCTAAGTTAGGGCCAAGTCGTGGTTACCCACTGCTGGGGTTTGCCTCAAGGGCTGGTCGTGGCCACTTGTTGTCACTCCCCTCTTGCTATGGCTGGAAAAGGCCTTGTGGCGAGCTGGAGTGGGAACCAATCTAAGGGAAACTCCATGGGTTGCTTGGTTGGCCTTTGGATGGACAACTGTCCCACGTCGGCCCCCCGGACACCTGCGCCAGCACAAGCAAATGGGCAGGGACAAGCTGGGGGAAGGGGCAATACCTCCTTTTGGCAGTAGAGGTGTTTTATGATAAATAAGGGTGACCATGGAGCTATGGCCTTAAAGAGAGATGATAGTTATCCTTTTTGAGGAGGAGGGTATTCTGGCTAAATGCTCTCCTCCCGAGCACTGTCAGCTCACATAAAAGTCCATCCTATGAGCTGACCGTGGGCCCTGTGCTTGCTCAGCCTTCCCTGAAAAAAAGGGGAGAATCAGCGCAGATGTTAAGAAACAATTTCTCAGCGTTAGGGTGCATGAGCACTGGAAGGGTTGCCAACTCTTGGCTCTATGAACAGGTTAGGCAGATATTCATCAGGGCAGGTTGATCCCAGCAAGGAAATGGCACAGGTGATGCCTTTTGGTCCCTTCCAGCACCAGTGACTGCAATTTGCTGAAGTTCGTTAACTGTAGTGACAGTCACTACAGACTTTGATTTGCTGCTGAGCTTAGCTTTAATCAATCAGTCTTTACTGAAAGCATCTAATGCCATCGTTGAATTTCATCACTTCTTAGCGGCAGGCGTCCAGTAGCGAAGGACCTGTTCTTGGCAGTGTGTCAGGTCTTGACGCGCAGTAGGAGCACCAGATGCTGTAGAAGGTCAGGTGGCTGCTATGGAGAGTAGCAGGAGTAGAGGTATTCTGTCAGAGCTGGGCACAGCTCAGCCCATGACATCATTATTATATATGTGTGTGTGTGTCTATAGCTAACGAGGCTCAAATTGCCTAGTCAGGCTTGTCTTTATAGATTAAATCGATACATGGATACCATGTAGTGTTGTCCAAGAAGGGCCAGCTCCCTTTGCTCTTCCCTCCCCAGGAAAGCCGACCCTGAGCCCGTCCCCCCGGGGAGGAGCGGGGAAGTTTTCTGTGTGCAGCCCTGGAGGAGCAGTGGTTTCCTGCAGCCTTTCATCCAGTCTTCCCGCTCCGGAGGGAGACGTCTGTAGCCGGCTGGGGATGCCGCGATGCCCTCTTGCCTCCTGGCGCCGTCTCTGCCCTCTGCTCTGGTGCTGGGGTGACTCTGGCCAGCCCTTCCCTGGCATCCCGTCCCTGGGTGCCTGCGGGTGTGTGGCTGCATCGAGCTCCCCGTGCTCCCCCCCTGGGCTGGGAGCTCACAGCCCAGGCTGAAACACCACTCAGCTTTCATAATCAAATAATCCCCATGTTTATGCCTCACTGACTGACAGCGCTGCCCCTGACATATCATTATCGGGAATTTACATTCCTGCAGGAACTGCGAAATCCCCTAGCCCTGAATCCAGAGCTTTCCTGTGGCACCAGAGGGAGAGGAAATAATCTGTGATCTTGAGACTTTCAGACCACTGAAGTAAACCCTCTTCCCCTCCCTTTGTTTGATTTAGCACTTTACAGACTCCCACGAGGGGATTCTTGGTTTCTTATGGGTTTATTTTGTTTTGTCTTAATGTGTTGTGCTTTTATTCCTCGCTCTTCCAGTGTCAGTCCTTTTGGGCCATTTGCCTCCTGCAGACTTGGGAAAACAGGGAGGGCTGGGCTCATCGGTCGAGAGCAGTAAGGTGCTGGGGGTCTCACCAGGGTGCACAGGGGCCAGCACATGCGCTGGAGCCTGCCAGGAGCACATGGTGGTGGTGGTGATGACCATCTAGCCAGGGACAGACAGTGTCCCCAGGGCACCCAAGCTGCTCTAGTGGGTCGGACCTGAGGTACCTCCAGCCCTGTTGACCTGGTGCTGTGAAATAGTAGATACAGCCAGAACTTTGGGGCAAAACAGAGCTTCTCTCCACCTGAAACAGGAAAGACATTGTCTTAGGCAACAGGTCTTGTCTGTTCTTGTCTCAAGATAGAGCCGGTGGTGGAACACAGGAGTCCTGGCTCCTTGTCTCCTCTTTGCACTGCCTGCCCTGCTCTGTCTCTATCTCTGTTTGTCCCCTCCAGGAAGGCACACCTGATCCTGAGGAGGCTGGAGAAGGTCAGCAGTCACTGCTCGACCCTGCTACGCAGTGCCTACATCCAGAGCCGCACCGAGACCATGCCCTACTTGTTCTGCCGCAGCGAAGAAGTCCGGCCGCCCGGCATGGTCTGGTACAGCATCCTAAAGGACACCAAAGTAACGTGTGAGGAGAAGATGGTCTCCATGCTGCGCAACACGTACGGGGAGTCCAAGGGGCGGTGAGGGAAGGTGCAGGCCTGGAGCTGTGGGAGGCACAGGGACTCCAAGGAGTCGAGGACTCGTGGTGCGCTGAGTGGCTGGTGGGGTTCGGGGTCGGGTGGTGTTCGGAGGGGGTGGAAGGGGACAGCGAGGCCAAACAGGACTTTCTCACGCAGACGGCAGAGAAACAAGAAATCAGCAAGTTGGACTTTAATTTCTTTTCCCTTTTTTTTTAATTTTTCAAGAGGAACAAACAAAAAAGAAATTACCTAATTTGACTCAGCATAAAAGCCTCTCCTTTTTAATCTTTTCTTACTGAATTTCCTGGACTACACGCTCCAAAACCCTGGGAGGAGGAGATACCCACTCGAGGCCAGGGCCAGGCAGAGGGGAGCTGCTGGGCACAGGGTGACCCCCTCCCTGCCTGCCCTGCCTGCCCTGCCGCCGGGCAGGAGCTGTGGGGCGAGGGGCCCCGGTGCCGTGGCGGCCGAGGACGCCAGGAGGAGGCGGTGCGGGTGGCCGGTGACACTGCGCTGCCAGCGAAGGTCACGGAGGGGGATGCCAGGCAGGTGCCGGGACGCTGCAGGCAAGCTGGGCTTTTGTACCACTCCAAGTCGACAGACTGGCTCCGTGCACAGCCTTCGTTCACGAGGCTCCCGGCAGCTTGTTCTGTGCATTAAAGATTCATATTAAGTCCATCTTCGCTGCCTCCTTGGTGTTTCTTCCTGACACTGTCTCACCGCCGCTTGGGTGTTTGTGGGGTTTCAGGAGCGGAGAGGGCATCACTGACGGCTGTCCCCATGCCGGGATGTGGCTGACAAACCGGTGCTGACCCCAAGAGCTGGACACATGGAGAGGAGGGGAAAGTGCAGCCTGTTTGCGTAGGGTCCTCTCCCTCCCGAACACCCAGCTCAGCCACCGGCCCCGGTGGGAGCTGGAGGCGTGTGGGAAAGCCCAAAAGGAAGCCAGGGGCTAAAAAGACATGGAGAATCTGGTTTCTTTTACTGTCAGATGTGGGTTAGGCTGGCCCGGGATCCCTGTGGGTAATGGATTTCTCAGCCTGGCAGCCAAACCAAAAAGTGCGGGAGGGTGAGAAGGGAAAAAAACCCGAAAATCAGATCAGCTCAAAGCTATTGCTTTTTCGTTTTAAAGCAAAACAACAAACCTGGAGGGGGAAAAGGGAACAGTGTGGGTTGAATGAATCAGTTTAGTCAGCCGAAAACAAATAGTTTTGTTTAGTTTTTCAGGTTATTTAACCCTTTAACATAAAAGCAAACAAGCAGGAGGTGAGTTTCAAAATGAAAATGTTTTGAAACCAAACAAAGGTGCAGGATTTGATGTGGAAGAAGTTCAGCCAGAGACCTTTTTTCTCTTGAGCTAAACCTATTTGCCTGATTTGCACCCACTCAAATAATTCTGATCGTTTCTCCCAAACTGCTCTTTTTTTCCCCCCTCTCTTTGGTTATGTCTCTTCATTTGTCTTAAGCCATGTTGATGTTGCACATTGGGAAGGCCTCCAGTACCTCGTCAAAGTCCTGCTGGAGTTCACAGAAAACTTTGCCTTGATGTAGCAGCCTGTGGAGCAAGTGCCAAAGCATTGCAGGTTGCCTGAGGTCTTAATTTTTAAGCTAAACCCCTTTTTCTGACAGAGGGAGAGGACAGTGACCCTGAGGGATCTGGGCTATGGCCACTGTGTCACTGAGGCTTGTTCAGCACTGAGCACGAGGACCGTGGAGGGACCACGATGCCACGTGTGTTAAAACCTCTCTCAGCCCCCAGCACTGCTGCTGCCTGTTAACCACCCCTTTGCCCCTCGGAGGTGGCTGGTGGCCGTGGAGTTTGGTTGTGGGGATGAAGGAGATGACCATGACTTGCTGCAGACGAACACAGACTTTGCATTTGCTTGGCTGGAGCTGCTGAGCCCCGGCGCAGCTCTCAGCACCCGTCCAGCACCCTGTGCACCAGCCAGGCCTGAAGCAGGTCTGTGAGCCGCAGAGAGACCGGAGCTCACAGCTCTTGCACCTCCCGAAATGGGAGACACTGGTGTGGGAGGACATGAGGCAATATTTGTTCAGCTTTGCTATTGTGTAAAACAAAACACAGCAAAACCCTTGAAGTGTGAACGTACAGGCGTCCTGGCCGGTGCCCCGACTGGTCTTTCTGGCACCGCGGTGTTACACTGAGCCGCTCATTTCATGTGCTGCCATGACACGGTATATGCACTGCTGGGAGGGGAAAAACCCCTAGACCTCTCTTTGGAGCCACTGATGCAGATTGAGCGGGACTGATCCTCCCCTCCTGACAGCTGCAGAGCCGGCGGTGGCTCCATCGCCCCACAGGACAGGTCCCCCTGGACGCTCAGCAGGACGCGGCACACGCCGAGACTGCCAGGGCCAGCAGCAACCGCACAGAGCCCGGCTGGTCGTGGCCTGACGGCGTGTTGCCGCTAGCACTGGGTGAACCTCCAGGTGCTTTGAAGCCGTCTTGTTTTCTCAAGCCTTTCCCTGTATTTTACAAACATGGTGTTTTATTTTGTTTTTGTTTGGTTTTCTTCGGAGATGATTCATTTCTCTTGAAAGCCCCGTGCAGTGTGTGCTGCGATGGGGAGCAGCTCTGCGGTTTCACTGCAGGTGAGAGCCAGTGTTGACCGACCTGACAGACAAATTGCTTGTGTTTTCTGTAATGCCGCTGACGGGACTAGAGGCAACCATAGGTGTGACGGGGCTAATGCTACTCGTGGGATTCCTGACCATCATGAGTGTGGTGCTAGGCGTTAGGAATAGGAGATGCCAGCCAAAATACAGGGTGGCTGGCTGGATGCCCTTCAGCACGTTTTTCTCCACTCTGATACTGTGAGCTCCCCCACAGTGGTATTTTTCGCACCTGGGATACCCATCCCAGCAGCCTCCCTCAGCAGAGCTCGGGGGGAAGGGGCAAAGCCCACAGCACGGGGCCGTTTTTCCACGGACGGCGATGGAAAGGAGCCTTCAACTCTGGTAGCGCTAACTTCTGCTGGGAACAAAACACGAGCAGCACAAGGACAGGCTGGCTGTCCCCTGCCTCCACGCTGCAGCTGCATCTGCTGCAGAGACCAGGGTCTTAATTCTTGCTGCTTACCTTGGAAGGCTGGTGAAGAGCTTCGCATCCTTGGTGAGGCTGGCTGTTGCGTACGGGTACGTATACAGAGCGAGTTGTGTGTAAGCCTGTGTTAATATGTACACAGCAGGTGGAAGAGTCTAGACTCCTGGGCAGGAAGGCTGTGGAGTTTGACGGCTATTAACCTGTCGAGAAGCGCACCTAGCTCCCAGATCAAAGCCAGAAGAGCCTCTGGCCGGTGATGCTGCCCGGCGCGGTGTACCCAAGCCAAACAAAACCGAAGAATTCGTCGAGGTTACACATCCTCCGGCGCGCAGCTGAAAGGAAGGGTCTGTATTTTCTCCCTGGAAACTTTGGAGAATGTAACCCTCCAGCTTTCAAGATAAACAGTTGTAGTCACAGCCTAGCAATGCTGGCAAATGGACCCGTGCCCCGTAGTGTGCACGCACACACACACACACACACCCCGCCATTCCTCTGGCTCCCTTAGGGAAAAGGGATCCTTGCTCCAAAGCAAGTTGCTGCTGCCCCAGGGGCTGGTTCCTCTTGCCAACCCGTACCCCGACTCTGCTGTGCCACCAGCTGGGCTTTGGCAGACCAGGGGCCAAGGCTGTCCTGGGTGGGGAGAGCACCAAGGGGTGGATGAAGCATGAAAAGTGAGTGGGAAGAAGGGCAAAAAGATGCCATCATCCAGGTTTAATAGATAAACTACCCACATCCATTCGCAAAGCTGAAATGGCATGAAGCAGGGAAGGGTAACCTGGCATCAATGGCTCTTGGAGGGAGTCGCCAGCTTTAGGATGAGTTCAGGGCAAAAGGAGCAACCTCCTCCATGTGCCTTTGCAGTGAGTGCATGTAACGGCATCGATAGAACAGTCATGGGTGCGTGCAGGTCATCCGCTGCTCCCCGCGCAGCCTGGCCCTACTCCCACCATCCATGCACCCCCCCCCAGCACCCCATAAACTCCACCTCAGCACCAGGAGGTGGTTTCTCTGCAGAGGCTGCTCGCTCTTCACCATACGTGTGTTCACACTCTTCCTTTTAACAAACATATTCACTGCCACTTTCAGCATCCCTTGAACGTCCCAGCGGGCACATGCCCTTCTTAAGGGCACCCTAAATCTGCCACTTGTTTGGCAGCTCAGAGCTGATGACAGCCGCAGGTCCCCTCCCCGGGCTGCGTGGGGCTGCCTCCTCCCGAGGAGCAGAGCGGCCCTGAACAATCCCCATTGTCCCCACAGCCATTGTTCCCCACCGCCCTCGTCCCGGGCCGGGCTGCAGCTGGCACGGTGCACAGCAGGGCTGATTGTTTGGGTTGCTGTGCCGCTGATGACACACTGCTTTGGGACAGCTTCTTCCCACGGCAAAGGCCTCTGGAGTCAAGTGCTGCATTTGCTCCTTTATTTATTTGTTTGGTTTCTGCTTTTCCTCTTTTTTTTTTTTTTTTTTTATTATTGCTTAGTTGGATGAGGCAGGCTCTGCTGAGGCTGGGGAAGAAGCCAAGGGAGCGCTAGAGGCCGTTCAGCATGGGCAGCCTAGGTCCCCTCTATCGTGGGGAGGGGTGCCTGGGATGGACAAAGACTTGCAGTAACACTAATGCTTAGCCATGACAATGCCCTGTGATGTGACAGGTGCCTCGGTGGCCTGCCAGCTCACACCTTATCGCGCTGGGAGGATGTAAACTGCACGTTATACCTGCTGGGGCAGAGGCAGGATTAGCTCTCCAGAAGCTGAGCATCACCAATGTGAATCAATTTGTGCACTGCAAGATGCAAAAGAAAAGGTTTCTGCTTCTTTTTCTAAGCACACTTAGCCTGTCTGCCTCCCCCGGTGCTGATGGCCGTGACATTAAGACAGGAGGAACCATGGCTTATAGTCCCACCATGGTGGAGGGACATGCCCCGGGCAGCTCCCACTTTGTAAGTGCCATTCACAGCGCTGGGCTGGGGCTGGGGTGGGCAAGGCTGTGCCCAAAGTGCTCTCAGCAGCTCCCAGGCACCAGGAGCTGCAAGGGCTTCAAGGAAAGGTTTGGGTCAGTACGGTGTGCTTCAGCTCTGGCATTTCATATGGTGCTGCAGGGGTCGGAAGGCTTTAAATGCTTGGATGGAAAGTTTGAGCATAGCAGTATTAATAAAGCGTGCAATAAAAAGGATTCCCTTTCCCTTCCCTGCTCCTGCCCACCCTCCCGTCTCTCCAAGTCCGTTTAGCAGCCGCTGTGGCATGGAGCCTTCACGCCTACGGAAACACAGCAGCGTCAGGGCTTGGGAAACCTGCGTTATTAGGGTGATATTTTGAAAAGAACCTGCTTATTTTGAGCACGTCTGTGCTACAAGGTGAGTGCCCAAAGGCAGAGCTGGGCTTTGAAGTTCAGCCAGAACCATCCCCCTATTTCAACTCTTTCATCAAAAATGCCAATGAACCTGAAGCGTAATTCGGTTCTTCCCAGTGGGCTGGATGATGATAAAGGGGAGCAGCAGCGAGCTTAGGTATGGGGCTCTTATGCTTTTTTTAAACAACTATATGAGTGGAGGAGTGTTTTATGTACAGGTAAACTGGCAGGTAACATCTTAAGAGCAGGGCAGGGGGTGGCTAGAAGTGACCGTGTTGCTGTTTGTACTAGTTCTTCATTCATCACAACTAAAGCGATCAAAAAGCTGTGAGTAACTTTTTACCTATCTGCAAAAAAATATTAATTTTGTGAAAGCTGTTTTTAACCACTAACGTTACCCACTCCCCAGGCCCGAGAGAAGTCAGCCAAAAGATTCTCAAGACCTTTAAAACTATTTTGACACAGTATTGCCTCACTTGTACTTAAAAAAAATTTAAGACCCTGGCCCTTTGGCTGCATTTTATCAGAGAACTTAGGCCAGTTGTTGACTTGAATGATGCAGGCAGCGGTTATTCCAATTCAGGGCAGAGGGAAAATTTGGGGCCATCGTAGTGCTGTGGTAGTTAATGAGCAGCAAAAAGGAGAATTCTGGCCTGGGAACTGCTCACTTTTCTTCACCTCCCAGGTGTGTGCCTTAGAAACTGAAAAACTGAGGAAGTGGGATGAACAAGTCCAGGAAAAGATAGTGCAAACACACAAAGCGTTTGCTGGGTCTGTGTGTGTCTGTGTGTGTGTGTGTGTCTGTGTGTGTCTGTGTGTCTGTGTGTGTCTGTGTGTGTAAGCAAGCGAGCACATGGGCACACATCTGCCAGCATACACACCTGAACGTTCATTTGATCTCCAGATGCCCTTGCTTGCATGCGAAGAAGTTTTCTTTTATACTTGTGGGTAGTTTCCTTTATATTTCAGTCTTTCTACAGAAGCTTTTTTTGAGCCTCTGTGTCTTTTCGTCCAAATTGTTCAAAGTTGCTAACAGCTTCATTTTCCCATTATCACAATTACCAATGCCATACTTGTTTGAGAAGCTGTGGCTTTCAGCTGGGAGAGGACTTTGCCCTATGAATTCAGAGCAATTTCCCCGGCTTTCATATATAATCAATGCAGTCAGCTCCTTTTGATTTAATGCAGCCAACAGGAATCACATCTGGTGTCACAAGTGCCTCGCAGTCCCTTCAGCACGTGGGCCTCTTGGAGAGGCTGGTGGCCCAGTCTGGGTGACTTTGCGTGTGTCATGAGACTCCCTGGGCTGGTCACCACACAGCAAGGTCACCAGCATTACTGCTACGGGGCTGAGATATTAAAGCTGCCTTTCTTGCTAGGTCTCAGCCAGATTTAACATTTGCTGGTGGCCACGAGCCCTGTTGCCATCTCGCAGGACAGTGGCTTCAGATCTTGCTCAATGCATGTATCGATTTTTTTTCCCCCTCTCCCTCTCTTTAGCGATTGATTTCCAGACAGACGCGTAAACTGGACATAGAAACTGTTGTTTTGACTGTGCGTTTCAATTGATCGTGCTCGTGTGGTTATGCACGTGCGAGAGGAACAGAGCTGAACATAGCGCAGCAAACGCAGCCCAGCCCAGCAGGAGCGAGCTGCCCGCTGTTCACTGGCTTTATGGGTTGCTCCCATCTTAAGATCCTTATTAATGCTTAATAGATAGTTCAACACACAGCCAATTGATTTGTATATTGCTGTAGACACAAACCGTTTAATACATTGTTTATGGGCCTTTTTATCTACAGTATGTTCTATTGATAGGGCTGTCTGTGACGCGCTTATACCCTATTAATAATGCATTGACCATAGACAGGGATGGTATAGAAAGCATGATGCGCTCTCGCTCGTGCTCTTTCTGTCTCTCTCTCCCTGCTCAATATATTGCGGTGGATTTTGACAGTTAAAATGCAAAACATTTTTTTACTGACTCACTTATGCCAGTGTAAAAAAAAAAAAAATTATTTTATTCTCATCCTTTAATCTATGGTCCCAATCATCCCATGGATCGTGTGGTGTGGAATTAATTTGTTGTTCACTCCACAGGCCATTTACACACTCTAGTATTACTGGCACACTTTTAAAGCGGGCCAAGGTGGTACCAGCCAGTACCGTGACTATGTCAGGATGGCAAATGGCGCTAGCTAGCATTACAGCCCAACGCTGACTAAAGCAGATGCAAAGGAAAATGTGTAACAGGGAAAGCATAGCTGGTATTTAACACTCCCGCCCCCGTGCACCCCCTCCTTGCCCTCTGCCCATGGTCCCAGCCTCCGTGTCTTATCAGGGCTTTCCTGGGGAGTTAAATCATTAGCGAGTTTGGGAGTTAACTGGGTTAAAAATGACTCTCTTTAGGATCAGGGGTCAATAACTGTCAGGGCTAAATGGCACCTATCCTGACTGCATGTGCATCCTCAACGTTTGGAGATGTCGATGCTGAATCGATTCACATTTGGAAGCTGAATCAATACAGATTTCTCAGTACTACAGCATAAAGTCCCTTTCCTTGCCTGCCACAGCAGGGTCTGAGCGGGCGGCAGGCTGGGTCCCGCACCACGGCCCCGGCACGGGGGTCCCGCTGGAGCATTAACAGTGCAGGGGCAGCATCGGCAAAGTGGGGCAGCACAGCAGGACCAGCGCGGCTGTGACCACGGGGAGGCAAAGCCTCAGAGGGAGGAAAATCTGCAAAGTTGGTGGGCCAGAACGGGGCCAAAGGACTTTGCCATGAATGACTATATCAACTTCATTGCCCAGGGAAGCTGCCCTTGGCTGGGGGCAGGTGGGCTGCACAAGCTGTGCAGGGCTGAGCCCTGGGCTGCTGCAGGCTTTGCTGGAGCTGCAGCTCCTTCAGCTTACGTCCCTGACCACAAATACCTGCCATGGCAACAAAAAGCCACACTTTTGGTAATGAAGGACCAAAAGTTTCTTAATCCCACTCAGGTTATTTCACACATTAGCAAGAACGAACAGCCCTGTGCTTTGAGTCCACCCCTTTCCTTTTGGACTTGTGCATGCTTGTGGGCACGCAACTGAGACGTGTCCATCACGGTGCTGACCAAAATGACGTTAAAGGGTTGCAGAGCCTCATTCTCCAGGAGGAGAAAGACATGCAGCTTCATCGCAGGTGACCCAGCTCTGAGCAGGGGTCTGGACCAGGACAGGCTGTAGCACTGCGTCGTGTGCGTGTGTGTGTACGTACACTGGGCACGGGGCTTTATCATCACCAGACGTGCACTAGCTCACTGTGCATACCTTACAAGACCTTGGTCTGGCGTGAGGGGACTGCAAGCTCAGCTATCTCTTGACCACTGGAGACTGCCTTATCTTTAACTGTATGTTTTCTTGTGTGTCCAAAGGCTTTGTGCATCAGCACATTCAACTCCATGGCTGCACGGAGCTTTCAGCCTTCCTTCCCGCTTAGGTAATACCCTTGAGTCAAGGCAAATTCCCATTGGGACTCATTTTCTGGATGACCATGTTCTGCATGTGATGGAGAGGGTAAGCAGAGACCATGGACAACTTCAAAAAAAAAAAAAAATCTTTATAAAATTAGAAGCATCCAACCTTCAAATTTCCAAGCATCTCTCACACCAAAACCTACACCAGGCACCAGCCTGCCCCGAGTGAAGCAGGACCTGAACCGCCTTGGCAGAACCAAACCCGCTGGAGGTGAAACGGGCTCTAGGGCTGACACGTGGCTCTGTCCGGCGCTGCCTCCCTCCACCTGCTGCAGCCCTCTTCCCACCAGGGCTCTGTCAAAACACCGCAATTTTCAAAACCCCTGCCCAAAACCGAAGCGCTGGAGCTCAGCAGGAGCATGTGGACAGGGTGGCCTGTACAGCTGTGCAGCCAGATGTGGGACCCCACAGCCACACTCACCACCCCCCACCCCGGGGTACCCGGTGATGCTCGGGGCCGGCTCGACCGAAAGCAAAGGAGACGTGGCAAGAGCAAGCGGTCCAGTTCAGAACTCTTTAATACAAGCTTATATTGTTTGTGTTTCTGATTCTCTGTTCTCCCAACATCTGGGGACATTAACCCTCATATGTGTGTGAGCATGTGTATGAAGATATATACAAAATCACACAGTTAAATATTTAAGCATACAAGGTATTATATATTTATATAATATAGAACTTTAGGGTATAGGAATCAACAATGGCAAAATATTTCTGATGAATCTGACATAACTTTTTTTGAGTGAAACATGACCTGTTTTTGAAAGACCAGAGGAAGTTGTTGCTTATTAAAAGAAAGAGAAAAACCTGTATAAAGAAATTCTGTGAAAATGATTTTAAAAACACCATGAACCAAAAAAAGGACAACTGTTAAAAACTGTATTGAAAAAAAATAAATTAGATGAACAATTGTGTAAATATAAATTAAAAAAGATGACAATCTTAATAAATAAGCTTTACTATTTACATCTTTATATATTGCTTGGAGACTTAAATTAGATCCGTTAAAAACAAACGAACGCAAAATAAAACCCAAAATCGGAGCAGCAAACGTACAGGCGTGAGGTACAGAATTAAGGGTTGAACTGTATTTTGCTTGGTTTTTTTTTTTTTTCTTTTCTCTTTTATACAGTAGACCAGTAGAATTCTTGTGAAAATAGATCCTCAGCACTTCATTGGAGTATTGGTTGACGTGGCTTCCAAAAGGTGCCAAGAAAGATTCCATAATAATAATAATAATAACCATAATAATCATAATAATTATAACAATAATAAAAAGATACAATATGATACATAAATATGGAAGAGCAGTTGGTAATATGAATACATTTTTCTCTAGACGAGATCACAGTTTTATTTGTAAATATTACACTGATATATATATATAATATTACACATATAATATTATATATATATCATATATATATTTATATATATACTTATATATATAGTACGGCTCAATCCTGCTCCCAGTGAAGTCAACAACAACAACAAAAACCCCTGTTGACTTGATGGGAGCAAAATTCAGCCTATCATCTGCAGACAGGTAAGTAATTACAGAGGCCGTACAATGCAAACTCCGCAATGGTTCCAATTCCCTCTTTAATTGCTGGTGAAATGTTTCGTTAAAGCCCTGGTTCTTTGCACTCAGAAGATGGAAACTGGTGGCTGAATTGTGGCCTCACCAAACGAATGAAAAACCAAAAGACCAAACCAAACCAGAATGGGAACCAAAGACAACTTGGACTCATTAGCTCCGCTTATCGACCTAACAGGACTAACACCACCAACAAGTAGCACCAAGACTCCTCATCTAACACCTGAAGCCAACCCAAGCTCTTGTTTCTGGCCTCAGAGGAAGCAACTATTATTCTTAATGAATCTTGGATGTGTAGATCAGGTGAAAAGGGGAAAATTTCAGTTTGCCAAACTAAGACAGAAACAAAATGTTAAGCCCCACTTTGCTCCTGCTAAAATGACCAGGATTTTGAACACTGGGTGGCAGGAACAGCCCAACACCAAACCCAAAATCCCAAATCGACCGTAGCTCCAAGGAAATATATCTTGGGCCACCTGGACCTGCTCCTGCTGATGTTTTGGTCATGCTCCCACTGAACTCAGTGGTCAAGGTCCTCCAGTGGAAAGGGGCCTGTCCCGGGGCTCCAGTGTGCCCAACACGTGAAGTCAGCTGGAGGCACGGGCGTTTCTGCGACCCCAGCAGGGAGATGGCTTTCCCCAGAGGATGGGATGACGTGGAAGAAACACAAAGCAAATCAGCTCAGTTGCACCACTGAGACCAAAATGGGGCGCACAACCATGAAGATTTCAAGAGCATATCTAAGCCGGGCATACGGTCCTCTCCCAGTGATACGAACATGCCCATTAACTCGCACTGGGGCATCCAGGGAACAGGCAGGGGAGGGCAAGATGCTGCCGAAAGGCTGGGAATTTCCATGGCATCCAAAAAAGTTCAAAGGACAAATCGCCAGCTCTGGAACCCCTTTGAGCATCCCAGCCTCGGCTGACTTAATCCCATCCCCTCCTGTCTTCTAGCTTGGCCTCGAATGGAAACGACGGGCTGGAGTGCGGGAAGGGGATGGTTGGCACCCCACTTCCCGCTCATGGGAATCACCTGTCTGCTCACGTAGCAGCTTTCTCCTTCCCCCCCCCACTCCCAGTCCCTCGCAGCTCTTCGGGATTCAGACTGTGCAGTGCTTCTGAGTGCAGTAATTAGAGCACAGTGAAATACTGGTTAAATGCGTATGTACAGTTGGATAATGTAAAAATAAGCACAAATACACACTTAAAAAAATAATCTGGAAAAAAAAAAATAATAAACTCCGTCCCCCTCCCCCCACAAACAACAATATACCAGGGGAAAAAATACCTTAGCCTTAGTTCCTGGACTTATCACAAAGCACAAGGAAAACAAAACCAGACAATGTTATAAAACCTCACGGTACTTCTAGGGAAATCTACACTTAAGTATCTAGCTCTCTACTCAGCTGGCAGAATCAGTGTTTTCCTTTCAAACACACAAAAATAGGCTTTGCTCTTCTTGGATTTGGATTATGCGGGTTTTCTTTTCTCCTTTTTTTGTGGGTGTTTTTTTTTTTCTTCCTCTCTGTAAAGCCTCACTTGTTATTTTTTTCCCCCACTTGAATCAGTTGCAGCAAGAAACTTTTGTTGGCTATCGGGTTTTCTTTTTCTCTCTCTTTTTTTTTTCTTTTTTTTTTTTTTTTTTCTTAAACACAGGTAAAACCTAGAACAAACCGACAGTTACAACCAAGTGAAACCGAAACCAGGAGGGAGGTAGCTGGAACCCGACTCCAAGAGTCCTCTGGTGCCATCCTCCTTTCTCAGCCTGGGGGGGACAGCGGAAGATGCAAGAAAAGCAGGCGGACACCAGCTCAGCCCATCTGCGAGACGGTGGGGAGGGAGAGGGGTAGCAGCTGATAGAAGTTTCCCACCCCACCATGCACCATTCACTGCTTTCTGCTCCAGCCTTCCCTCCCACTGGCCATGGACACCACCCACAGCTAGGAGGTTGGCTGGTGGCCCCAGGTAGGGTGAAGCCTTGGCTCATTAGCTGTGACAGAGAAGATCTTGGCACTAATGTGACCTGGACTTTATGAGCAGCTAAATTTCATCAGCATGGGCACCCTCTCCTGTTCCCCCAACTTTGATGTTGTCCTACACCAAGGGCGTGGTGGGTAATGTCCCTCTCACCTCCCACCCAATGGCCATCACAGTCATGGAGGATCTTTCCTAGGGACTCCACTGGGCATTCAAGGCCCTTACAGTGGTAGATGCTGCAAGGCCAACCAGCTGGCCTTGCCCCAGGGTGGGGGCACAGGGGACAGGAGCTGGACAGGTGTCCATGCCCCACAGCTCCCCTCTCTGCACCCCTGGGAGCATGGTACAGCACCTGAAACGCAGAGGGCAAAGTTTGCCCCAATGCAATCTTTGCCCAATGGAAAAAAAATGCCATTGGATTTAACATGACTCAGAGCAGCACTTCTCCTGCTCCCGGTTCTGTCAGCCCCATTGGAGAAGATGGACAGTGCCAACACAGCAGTTGGAAAAAAATCAAATAGCAGCAGGGAAAGCCTGCCCATGGGAAAGGGAGTTGGGTCACCCCCGGACCACAGGAGTGAAGCTGAGGTGTGAGGCTGTGCTGGCAAGAGGCCACCATCTCCCGATGAGAACTCCAACTCGGCGGGCAGAGGCTGGCCCTGGCTGAGCAGAGGAGTTCAGCAGGCCCTGAGCTCCTGGGAGCCCACGGCAGCAAGTGGCAATAATGCTTATACAGACTTGTCCCTCCTGGGCAATGTCCTAGGTGGGAAAAGCAGATGGAAAATCTCCTCCATGATGAGCTGCATAACTGAGAAGGGGATTTTGCAAACTGAGCTGCCATCAGGATGCATGCAGGACCTGAGCTGGGGCTCCCTGCTAGGTGGGGTGGAGGGGGGAGATCACGCCAAGATGCCTCAGGCATTGAGGACACGATGTGTTGGCAGTCTGAAAGGCTTCTGAGGTTGTGAGCTCTTCTGATGGGCTGGATGGCACATGAACAAACTGCCAACACAAGAGTACAAAAGGACCTGAAGGAAGCATCCCTTTCACCATTATTTACTTCCACTGTTACTTAGGTGGCAAGGGGCAAAAGTGGAAGTTTTGCCCAGGCCCAGTTTTTGCCAATGTTCTCTACACTGGAGGATGTTCAGCCTAACTCCACAGAAGGAGCTCTGATCCCACTGCGCTGCCTCTTCCTGTACCCCCCCGCACAGTGAGGGCAGAGCCATCTGCACAGCTCCCATGGCCAGGCCTTCTCCAGGAATAACTAGGAACTTCACAACAGAGAGCTCCTCACCTTCTCATGACAAACACCTCTGCAGGCCTCTAAATTTTAGTTCTTGAGATTCATCTCTGGTTTACTGCGACAAAAGCAACCCCAACAGTGGGTGACAAGAGCCTGGCTCCTTGCACCTACAACTCTGTCAGTTTTGCATTTCTAGTTCTCCTATCCATTTTTACATCCATCTCCATGAGCTAACTGACCCCCCCTTACCCTTCTGCTTTGCTCCAGTGCCTAAATGTTCAATCAAGCAGGAGTAGGAAAAAATTTTTCCAGCCTGTCTTTACCCAGTAGATTGTACAAGTCAGGAGGGTCCCAAGGAACAGACTTAACACTTGGAAGGATGCTCTTTTGGATGTGTGTTCTTCCTAGCAGGAGCAGCAGGAGACAAGCCCAAGCTGCACGGGGATTTACACGGGATGGGTTGTAGCAGCAGCACTAGATGCACTGGGCACCTCAGTGACTCAGTGTGATGAACCCTATGATGAAATGAGTCCCCAAGGGTCTGGCACAACACGTGCCCCCTGGGCTGAAACAGGAGGATGGAGCTATACAACAGGGAAGTATGAGGTCTGCTGCAGCTAATGCCCTTCCTTCTGGAAGATTACAAGCAGCTAAGCTCCTGGTCTATGAAAGGTGTCCAACCCACTGGCCTGGCAGCTTAATACTGACAAATAGGGCCAAAATTCTAATACTGTCTCCTGCAGTCCTTTCCCCACAGCATGTGCCTCCCCCTCCTCTTCCCTTCTCCTGAGAATGAAGCAGAGCGTGAATCGGTTGTTAGATATATACCACCGTAAGAGGTGGGTGGAGGAGGTCTAGAAGAACCACTTGGCTGGGTGGAGACCAGAAAGCAGATTCCTTTGGCTGGCTGGTGTCCTGTTTTCTTGCCCCAATGCTGAGGAAGAGACCAGAGGGTTTGAAAGGCAGGTTGTAGGTAAGCTTTAAGGCAGACTGTTTGGTTGCATGGGGTTGTTTTCACCCTGTCCTGACACAGTAAGGAAACGAGTTGTATGGGACATAGCAGCAGGAGTAGCAGCAGCAGACATGCTCAAATGACAAGTGCGGGGGCGAGTTACCCTTTCTGCTCCTCAGAAGCAATCATCCACATTCCTCGATGCCAGTCCTTAGACTCCCCACTCCCTGACTCCACCATGGGACCACCTGCCCACCTGCACACAGAAACGTCCCAGCAGCCCTGCAGCTTCCAGGCAGGCTACAAGGGGGCTTTTTGTTGGCTTTTTGAGGGCAGGGGGAGAAGGAGGAGCTGTACAGAAAGGCCACTGCAGTCTGCTGAGCTCCCTGGCTGGAAGTAGCGTTCCTGTGAGGAGCAGATGCATCCCACGTCTCGAGCTGGCTGGGCGTCTGGCAAATCACTTGCCAAGAGGCACAGCCCTGTGGAGATCCCACCCCAATCTTAGTGCCCCGAGCATGCGATACCTTGGCATTCAGCATCAGAAAAGGCTCAGCTTGGAATCCTCCAAGAGCACAGCCTCTTGCACGAACGGTCTGAGTTGTGAGTGCTGGAGAGGGGAAAGTGTTTTTGCGTTGATCATAATCTCTCACTCTTTCTCTCTTTCTCTACTTATTTCTATAAATATGTGTACATAAATAGCTTGTTTCTCGCCTTGAATCTAGATATGAACTGTTCAAATTAGGTGGGCATAACATGCTGTTTTGATACATTAAAGTCTTCTCGACTTGACTCTTGGTTGTTTGTTTCTTATCATCACTATTTAAGATATAGTTAATACATAAACCCCTACTTTGAGTTCTCCTTGGACAAAAATTAAAGGCAGACTGGTTGAATTCTAAGGGTCCCTGGTGCAGAAATGCCATCCAGTTGAGCAGCTAAATGTTAAAAACGATACCAAAAGGGATGTGGTGTCTCTCCTAGCCTGCCTTGAGCAGTGTGGTCCTCCATTCCACGTCGCTTGGCATTACCCAAGACTGAAGCCGCGGAGGTCTTTCTGATTGTGCTCTTGGGCGTTGGGGTCCCGGCAAGCACACTCTCCTTGTAGGTCACAGGACATAGGGAAGGGAGTAACCTGGGGAAAGAAACCAAAGACACAAAGACATGAAGGAGGGTATGCACCTACTGCACCCTGGAGAACAAACGAGACTTCTGGAGTGATAACTTCAGAAATCAGCTGCAGTCTTCAGCTGTGTTATTTTTTTTTACAGTGATTTATTTTAGTGCTGAGCTGGTGGTGCACTGAGGCCTCAGGTGAGTTACCTGTCCATAAGAGAGGCTGTGAAAAGCGTAAAGAAGAACCCGTTCAACTCATGCAGTTACTAGTCAGCAGATACTTCCTTAACAGTTCACATCAGACACATGAACATAGCTGGCTGGGGAGACATGTACTTCTCAGGCAACTCCGGGGCTTTTTGGGGTACTTACCACGATGCTTAGATCACATTACACTGCCAACCTCTTCTGAAAAGCTATCCTTACCCCAAAGGCTACAAACACTAAATGACAGCAAAGTTACAAAACCCTCACCTCACATGACCAACTCAAATGATCACCAAACATGACTGGGTCCAGCAGGTCCCAACTCCAGTCTTCCCATAGCACTCCTATCCACCTCCAGCTTGGGGGGGTTTGGTGAACCCCACTCCTGGGCCATAATCTCCCCTTTGTAGGGTACCACTTTGCAGTAGGGCCCTATGGCTTGGGTGCTGCTGCTGTGCCTAAGTCCATTTGTGCACTTAATTATGAATGTTCTTGGTTTCAGTTCCTCAGGGCAGGAACTGAACCAAACACTACCTAGCAGATCAGTGAAGCTGTAATCCAGCAGAGAGACTTCTTTAAATATCTGTTGTGTTTAAGGTCAAGAGATGCAGCTAACGGGCACTGAGGAACAGCAAAGGAATGCAAGTAAGAGACTGCTACGTGCATGATCTGTCATCTGTCCATGATCTCTCTGGAGAAGCGTGGGAAGGAGCTGAAACAATAGCCCGCAGTGCCTGGCTAGCGGAAGTTGATTTTGGCCTATTGCATCATGGTATTTACATAAAGAAAAGGGGGTGGCAGTGGAACAGTGTCTCGCTTGCCCTGAAGTGAATTCCCAAGAATTTCTCCCATCTGCACAGACTGAGCAAATGACCTCATTCCCCTCCCTTACACTCCTTCCAAGACAGTGCCACAACCTGTTCAAACGTTCCCGGTGAGGGCTGCACGTGCGCGTTCCGTCTGCTTCCCTTGGCTTTGCTGCCACATGTTTGCTCTCTCTTTCATAAACACTTTTCTTCAGGCTACAAAGCCTGGGTCTGCCTGTTCCCTATGTATCATCAACAGCACATCTAGGAATGTGGACCAAGCACTGTGCGTGAACGCATAGCTGTCATTTCCACCTAGACCTTCCATACGTGCCCCTGCATGTCCATCTCTAGCATGCCTTTCTCCTGACGCACACAAGAACGGGATGGAGAGGTGTGGATCTTTATTTCACAACTGGGGAGCCTAAGGCAGGGACATGCTGACAGAGACATTAAATAGCCAACACTCATCACCAAATCAGGGTTTAGAGAGCCTCCTCCCCTTGCCTTTGACTTCATTCCCAGAAGACCTGACCCTCCAGGTAGAATAGGGTGATGACTTTTCATCAAGCCATGACCTTGGTGACTTAGGAGCTAAATAACCAACCAGTGAATAATCTGAACTTACAATTGTGCAAATGTGGAGGTTGCAAAGAGAAGAGAGAGTCCAAAAAGTTAAAAGCAAATGAATTCAAATAATTGGAAACTAAAGAAGTTTATAAACTGCGGAAAACAATAGGAGCTTAAGGGTCACTTGATCCGACAGAAGCCAGCCAGAACAGGACTGTCTCATATCACAGTGTTATGATTATTCTTAGATAGGAAAACAGAGACATCTGCAAACAATGGGTTTGGGGAGGAGGCTGAGGATGGATCATTTAATGACTGAATTAAAATACTGGAAAGGGAAAAAGAAAAGATACATGAAAAAAAATGACTTTTTTTGTTCAATGTAGAAGGAAACATTTTGGTTTAGATTATCTGCTACAGTTCAGGTTTGACATTTCCCTCCAAGACATACAAATAAAAAAGACTCTTCCAGAGCAAAATTTATGTCTTGAAATAAAAACTTATTTCACTTAGAAAATGCTCAAACAAAACATTTAAATATGTCTGGAGTTTCCCTTATTTTTATTTTTTACCCTGAATCATTCAGTTAATCTGGATTTGGCAATGATTTTGACTTAAAAAAATCCTCCCTGTTGTACAATGAAGCTACTGGTTGGAGGTGAGACCTGGGAACCTGATTCTTTCATTTGTCTTGATCAAGCTTTTTCCTCTCCCTGGCCTGGATTCACTGTGTTTGTCTGTAACAGTCTAACAAAGGCGATTAAGTGGCCCCTGCATTCAAAGGAGAGAGACAGGCTCACAGAGAGGGGGGATACACATTTTTGCATTGAACACAGGACAACCACACACCCAACTCAGGCATTTCAGTAAAGTGGTTGAAATTAGCCGTGACATCCTACTGCACTTTGTCTCTGCTGCTGTCCATGCACAAGTGGGACAGTGAAACGTGTTGCAGGCACGGAGATCCCATAAATGCTACCACTTCACTTGCAGGAACATCAGAGCCAAGAGTGAAAGCCCTGCATGACCGTGTCTCCAAACCACCACCTCACGTTCCCCTAACCTGCTCTGTGGGCTGTACTGAAATAGTGGCCTTAGAAACCCAAACTGGCATGAGTTTGATGTTGCCTTGAAGTGATCTACCTTCTTCATTCTCTCTCCTCCCACTTCTCCTTGTGAGTGCCTCATTTTCCCTTTTGCTTTCTTACAGGTCACTGTAAGTGTGTGCTCAGCACTGAAGCAACCTGAACAAAAGGTGCACGTGAGAGACTAGATAGCTACTACATTGCAGCCCATTTCTGGGGAGAGGGAGCCACTAGAGATGAAAAGTCTTGCCGTGTGTTGTCCTCTAGAAACCCCCCAGTCTCCTAACAGTGGTCATGGACAGAAGTGCAGGAGCTTTCTCTCTGGGGCAGAGCCGTGGCCCATGGCTCAGCAGCGGTCACAGCAGTGGGTAGCCTGAGTGTAGGAGGGTTTCTTCCTGATCAGATTAGCCTTATTCACTTTATGTCCCTTACAGAGTTTTTTTATGCAATTTGATTTTTACAGTGCTATTGTCCAGATAGATGAATTGTTTTGTCTTATGGCAGTGAGCTCCAGAGATCAGTTTTCTATTATGTGAAAAGGCAGAGATTTCTATGGGTAATAAGCACATCCACAGTCATATTAGACAAGACAAAATTCTTCAAACACTTAGCAGTAACACAGGGTTTCCACTTTAAACAACATCTGCAACAAATACACATTTGAGTTCCCCGAGGAGCTGATTTCCACAGGTATTTAGGGAATCAAACCCACACATGGCATCTACTAGGATTGTCACAAATACCCAAATCGGAGAAACCGTAGAACCCCTTACAAGAAGGACTGCCTTTTGCCTTGGGCTCGTACAGTGATAGCCCTCTGGAGTACAGAGCCATGAATAAAGCTGCTGGATGTTCTAGAAATAATAAATGCTGAACCTTTTTCTGAATGACAGCCCATTTAGGTGTGGAGCCCAGATATACATACTCCAAGATTAACTGCTTCTTTTCTTTTTAAATAGGTTTGTGAAAGCCCAACTCATTAACAGAATATATGAACTGCACTGAAATTTCCAGATACACCCATTGTAAAGCCAGTATCAAAGAATCAGATCTTCTTCCTTCCACCTGCCAAGTCCTGCGTTCACCCTACATCTATCTCCCCTTGTAGAAAACCTGGCTAATATCTAGGAGGGCAGGGAGAAAAAGCTAAAAACTAAATTTAGGGCCTGGCTCGGTCATTTGATGAAGTAATGCAGGATATTGTCTCCTCAGACTAACTAAAATAGGTTGAAAAAGGCACAACTGAAGAACACAGCTCCACATGCCTACACGCACCCCTACGCACACACACATATCTCCTGGAGGCGATCCAGAACAGAGCCACGGTGTGGATTGACAGCCCTCAGGGGAATGTGGGTCACACCTGAACCGCACTGGACCACAGACTTATCTATCTTCAAGAGAAAACAGATACAACCTAAATCACGTCTGTCACCCCAGGAGCGTGCACTGCACGACACACCATGCTCTGGAACTAAAGGAGAAATTGCAGCAGGCGTAGGCTTATGGGCTAGGCAGGAGGTGAGCACGGACATCTGGGGTGTAACACACAGGAGATCTGAGACACCTCCACCTCGACCAACTCACCACCCATGCTGCGCAACGTACGAACCCATACTTCCATTCTCCACAAAGGTATGGGAGCCCTAAGCATCCTCTCCCACGCTAGGTGATGAGACCTTGGATAAAACCCAAGCTCCCTCTTGGAAACAGGATGGCATTTGTCCTTGATGCCATGCTCCCGACTGTGGGAACAAAGACAACGATACAACAGACCAGTGCAGAACTGGGATCCAGGTCATGAAATGAATGAGAGGGCACAAATCCTCGCTACACGGCACCTATCTAAAGAGGCTGGTGACATCCCAAGACAGATCCTTGCTGAGAAAGGCCAGTCTATAGGGAACTGGTGGGAATGTTGACAGGAGAAATCCCAGACAGGTACAGGGAGGGATGGGAAACAGTTCTGCAAAGGGTTGGAGCTCATCCCTCACACAGGCTCGTATCAGGTTGACCCAGCTGTACCTCCCATCCAGCGCACTTGGAGCTGGTTCACAGCAGCACCACGGCAGGCAGAATCAGGCCCGGGGGAGGGCCTGGGTTGGAGGCGAGGGGGGGGAAGCAGGGGAGGAGGGCTGCAAAGTGTTGGGAAACAGCCTGTTGTTAGATTTCAGCCCTGAAGTGTTTGCGAAATCTCCCAGACAAGCCTAACTGGAAATATGAAGGCCCTGCTGCAGACAGAGCCTCTGCAGGCGAACGTGGCGTGTCGAGATAAGCATGGCAGGCCGTGCTGAGTGTCGCAGCCCCGCGCCCCCCGAGACCCTCGCAGCTCAAACACCAGGGAGTATTTTGTTCCCTGACAAGGCCCTTGTGGGACAAAAATGCGTCTTGTAAGGGTCTTCTCAGTGGTTTTCGGCATTTAGGTCACCAGGGCTGTTTTGAGATAACAGAACAAGAGTGAGCCCCCTTGTAACTCTGGGGGCTGGTATGCAGGTTCACACCTAGGGCACCGCTCCAGAGGGCCTGGGAAAGGCAAAGATGAAGCTCACAGTAAACCTCCTCTCCGTGCAGCACATACAGTTTTAAAGGCTTGAATTTTTGTTAACTGCCTCGCCATAAACTGGGCTTTCCCCCATTGAAGCCAGCAAACGTGGTGTAACAAGACGTAGCTCAGCTGAACCCAACAGATGCTCCTCTCTCTCCATCGGGTATAAATCGGGAGCAGCCTCACCAGAACCGGTGGAAGCAGGGTGGCCCAAAGCCAGCAGGGATCCCCGGGAAAGCCCTGCCCGCACGGATCCCCGCATCCCCGCCTGCCCGCTGAGCGGAGCGAGGGAGCCCGTTTGCCAAACCACATGGAGCTCAGTTGCTCAGCAATCAGCTGCGCTTCCTACCCTCGTGCTACTGATTGTGCAAACATGAATGTAATTAGTCTAAATAATCACCAAAGATTTAATAGGAGCCAGACCACCCAGAGGCCAAATAGCTGGCGGTGGAGCAGGGAAGGTTTGTTCACTGGTTTTTGTAACACTTGCTAATGAAGTGAGGTCGGATAGCAAAGCAAACACCCTCCACTAGCACGTCCCCTGGGAATGCTGTATGTTGTGGGAAGCCCCATGTCCCTTGAAGCCAAGAACGTTCTCTCAGGATAGGCAACATGTGCTACTACCATCGCTGCTTTTAATTTATTGCCGCCTGGAAAGCCTCCCTGAACGATTATGAAACCAAGCTCTGAGCCCCAAAATAAGCTCCTATCCCAACCAACCATGACTGAAAACGCTCCTCACATGGCAAACAGCTAGCCACTGAGGCTGCGACCAACAGCTCATGGGTAAGTGAGTTCACTCACATGCCTGGGTGAACCAGCGTGCTTGGTGCATGCAGCAGCGCTCAGCCGTTTCCAGAGGCATGAAGCAACACTTCACATTGTGTCCTTCCTTCCTCCGTGCTCACCCACCATTCATTGTATCTCGCCAGCTAATTATAGAGCTGACAAACACACCCAGCTGGTGACATTCAAGTTGTTGGGAGCAGCATCGTGGCAGGAACATCAATTCTTCTGGATAAGCAGAATTTCCTCAGCCGGGGTGGTCACTTAGGCTGCTAATTGTGTGAACTGCCTTAAAACCACGTTCTGCCGATGGAGCGAGACCTGAGATTCCCCAGGGCAGGTCTGTGTTGCAGTTAGAGAGCTGGGAGAAGGCACTTATTTCTCCAAAATACCGAGAAGTGGTTATTTCTGTTTTCTTAGGGGTAGCAGTGCAGCAGATCCCCCCTTTCCAGGGAGGCAGGGACAGTCTTTGGAAATCCCTGCTGGAGACAGCAGCAGCCCCTCAGTTCAAAGCTCCTTTCTTTAGGCCTTGAATTCTCAGCCATAAGTCTCTGAAGAGGTTTTGATAACTTGCCTATCTTTTAGATAAGCAAAGCTTTGGATGAATCCCACACAGTCCTCTATCTACGGCAAGTCCTCATTTGTTTTCCGCCGAGGCACTTGCTGGTTTTCCTCTCCAAGGTGTTGGACAGAAATGTCAAGAGGCTGAAGGGGCGGCATTTGAGATGGGAATTTTTGCCAGGATGATTTTTCTTTTTCTTTTCTAAGTGCTATGGGGCAAATCCGTTGAGGGAAAACCCAAGTGATAACTGAATGAGACAGGTTTTTCTCACGGGAGCAGTAGGTTTACTCCTTATACAATGAAAAGGAAAGGCAGAGAAGAAAGACAGATGAAAGGTTGCACTTTCAAATGGTTTAAGTTGGGGGAATTTTAAAACGACAAATTCTATTTAAATTTGCAGGGACCAGGCTGCAGAATCTTCAACTAAGCAAATCTGCAATCCGAGTCTGGAACAAAGTACGTAAGCAGAGCCTAAAGAGAGACATCCCTGATTTCTGCAAGGCCTTTCTAGACAGGGGAAACTTGTAAATGGGGAAGTGGAAGAGAAAAGAAATGAAGGAGAACAGCGACTAAAGAGAAGATTTCCTGAAACGAATCGGAAAGAAATAGCCATAACCTTCTCTCCCTGCAATGTCGCATGCCCCAGGAGTTCCTCGCAGGCGGCTGCCAGCCCAGAGACAGCCAGTTATGCCCAGGTTATTTATTTTTCTCACTTTAGCAGTGTCACGTATTTAATGTTTTAAAAAATAGTGTCTTCTTTTATCTGCGGCAGGATACAAAGCAAGAAGCAGCTTCCTAGAGCAGCCAGGCAGAAGGAAGCTGGCAACCTGTGCTGGGTCAGGAGGGTAGGAAGATTAAAAGGAGATGGGATTTTGCTTTGTCCTTCACGGAAGACTTTATCCCCTCCAGACACACAACAGAAGCTTTCTCTCCCTTGGAGGTTGGCCGGCAATGGCCTTCCTGTCTCTCAAAGCTGCTCCTGGGTCATGCACAGGGCAAGCTGCGAGCAGCGCAGCCCCGTCCTCTGCCCCAGCTGCAAACCCTGCCGCCGGCCCCCTGCTCCCCACGCAGCCCACCTGCCCGGGGCTGCGCTGTCCGGCGTCGCAGGACGCGCGTCCCTGCTTCCTTGGGTGGCACTCGTCCCTGCGCCTGCCCTGGCTTCTTGCCCACTGCAGGGGGATGCTGATCAATTAGTGCACAACAAAGAATTAAGCTGACGAATGTCTCTTTTTCCTGCTTGCTGACTGCAGTTCCCTCGAATTTATGCCCAGAATATGACTGAATTTATTCGTTGCCGTTTGTAGCATTCAAAAGAGGTCTTTAATGATTTCTTTTAAGCTCTCTAGCCTGATTGTGAATAGTGCAGGGCAAATACTCATTATTTCCTATCTAAGCAGCAGCACTGATTAGTCGGCAGTTGGTCAGATAAGTCACAGGGCTCTGTTCCCCTCTCGCTGCAGAAATGCACAAGGTCATTTGCTGCTAATGCTCAAATGCAAAGGGAAAACGTGACCTAAGCAAATGCTGCATGGAATTCTCTTGTGCATTTTTCAGGGCAACAAAACAGGAGCGTGCAAAGTCTCATGTTAAGTGAGAAGGCTCAGAATTAAAGTGAATATGGGTTGAATAATTTTGCTTTCACACAGCCTGGTTCACAGCATTGTGTGCAGCTGAAAACGCTTTTGGGAGGGTAGGGGGATTGCACTGAAACTTAAGTCTTGACAGTTTGCGGACACTAAAGATCTGAAGCCAGCTCTTACTTGATTGTTAACTCCTGAATCTTCACATGATTCAATGTTAATCTTCAGCCCTTTCCTAAAATAATGTGCGGAGTTGCTATGTTCTGTTAAATGTGAACCATGTGTCACCTCAGCAATGGCTGCAACGGTGAAAAGATGATAGATCTAAAGCTTGTAAAATGTCCTGTGACATTTTGGGAGAAAAACAGGTGTTGCATAAATGTTAGACATTTATGGGTAAACTTGCAGGGGCTTTAAAAGACTGACACATCTGCCACATAGTATGTAATCCTGAAAGAAAAGGAGCAAAGCAGTCTCTTTCATGTGTCTCGCTCTTTCTACAACCGTATGAAAATACATCCTCATCTGGTATTGGAATTAACAGAGCTGGACTCGCCCCTCCCTACGTCTCCTCCAGGTTTTTGGCTTTTACACCCAATGTGTATTTTAAAACTGTGCCTTTTTAAGTAGGTGGCAAACTGTGCTGGAAGGATCTGGTATGCAGAGTATTTTTATTCAGCTCCCTTTTCTCTCACCTTTCATTGTTTTTCCCTTTGGAATATCTCCTGTAACGCTCCACTCATAAACCTCTTCAAAGGGAGGGCTGTATTTGAACAGCCTTGCCTGAAATCTGGTCCCAGTCAAAGGCCTCAGATGGGAAAATAACTTGCAGAGCCGAGACCCGCGGCCCCACGGCTGCTGCCGCAGGTGTCGGCAGCCGCTTTGCAGGCAGAGAGGTGCTGCCTGCCGCCTCTTCTTGACGCCATGGCCCCACCGGCTGGGTTATTATTCCCCCCTTTACCCTATAAATGTAATAAACTGGGACTTAGCATCTTGCTTTTGGCATGGAAGGTCCCAGGAGAAGGTGGTTTTCTCACTCCTCCTGAGTGCCTTGTTCAGGTCCTGGGATGTTGTTGGTGTTTTGGGAGAGAGGAGAAGACTTTGGAAGCTGAATGCGTGTCAAGGAAGCGATGGACTCTGTGGTTCAGCCCTCAAACCGTGGGATCTCTACGATGGGAGTTTCTAAAGTACAGACTAGGGCAAGTCTAATTCCCGTGGTCACAAAGGTACCGTTCCCAATGAAGTCAGTGGAAGCAGAATTATCTCCAAAAAGCTACAAAACCTCCCCCTCCATGGGGGAAATGCATCAGACACATGACCAGCTGCCTGTTTCTGAACCACTTGCCCTTTGCATCGGGCAGTTTTAGCACAGAAACCAGTAACCAACTGGGCTATAAAGCGCTTTCCCCCTCTTGGGTGGTCGCTTTGTTTCTGGGTGGCAGTGAAGCAGCAGATATTTTGAGCGTGACTCGCCTGGCTGGTAAGTGCTCACGACTCTGTGCAGATCCTACTCTGTCTCAACTCCCTGCCCAGCAATAAATTCTGCTCCCAAACCTTAATCCTATCCCTCTACCCCTCAGTTCGGCACTCACATCCCTTGTGTTTCAGTCCCATCCCCACCCCAGCAATAAGTTATGCCCTTAGCTCCTGTCCTGAGGAGCTGGTTTGGGTCAGTCCCCTCCCGGCCACCTCACTTCCATTCCTCTGGCACCTCTTGGGATTTTTCATCCCCTGCTCTCAAGCCTGGAGGCAGTGAGATAAAGTTTCCCAGGCAGGCTGTTGTAGGAGGAGAAGACCTACGCCATGCTGAGCTACCGGGCACTTCCAGCTCTGCCCTCCCAGCAGAGGTCAACAAGCAAGCCGTGCCTGCCCTGGGGCTTCTCCTCCCAAGGAGGTGGAAAATCAGCCAGAGATAGGTATCTCTTCTTGGAGACGACACTGAAGACGAGCTGCTGCCTGTCACCCTGCTCATCTCCGCAGTGGTCATCTCAGCAGGGAGCCTCGTAGGGGCTCTCCATGCCCTACTCCACCCTTGGGGAACAGAGAAGCTCACCTGCCCGTGCTTCCCTCCCAGCACGTGGCTTCCAGGGACACTCGCAAAAGAAACACAGCAATACAGGGGAAAAAGTGTCCAAAAAAGCACATTTAGGAAAACTACCTCTTCCCCCACCTCTTCCCCAGTGGAGAAATGAACTCCTTCCACTTGCCAAGACATGTCCACTTCCCTTCCCCAGTGTTCCCAGATAGGCCAGAGACAGCCCACAGTGCTGTACTGGTAAGAGATCTTTGGCTGAACCAAGGAAAAGAAACCTCCAGCAAAAGCTGTCTTAGAAAGGACTGTTCCCTGCAGAGAGGTCTTCAGTCCCTCAGCTGCGGTAGAGAGGACCTTCTTCCTCAGATGGGTGAAATGGATGATGCCATATGCTGAGCCCAAGCTCCCTCTGTCTGTTCTCCATTTTTTTAATTTATTAATATATATCAGATACTTAACATAGCTGGATTTTCTTCATTCTGATCTACACTCAAATCTTGAAGACAAGGTAAACATCTCTCATGGCAGAGGCTAAAATTTTCTTTCCTTTCTTTGGGAAACAAGTTCAAAATCTATCCTGGTTAGAAACACATGAAATGTTGTACTGCTTCAAACCACAAGCTCCATCGCTCATCTCCTGTCTCTAACAGTGGCCAGAAATGGGTGTTAAAAGAAGCATAAAAAAAGGGGAATGTGTGGAGGGATCCTTCCCCGGGCTCAAGCAGTCAAAGGTTTAGATATTCCTGAGCCAGATACTGCATCCAGATCACAGTGACTAATAGCCACTGGTGGAGCTAACCTCCACGAATGTGCCTATTCTCTTTTTGACTTCAAATATATTTTTGTTCTTAATAATACTCTGTGGCAATGCATCCTATCATTCAAATACACATTGTGCAAATAAGCACTTTCTTTCACTTGTTTGGATCCTGCTTCCAGGTAATTACCATTTCACCCCCTCACTGCTGTGTGATAAGAAACAGCGGATTTTATTTTCCTAAGCATCCTCCCTGCATTAAATAATGTTTTTACAAATCTCTGCCACTAACCATGCCCACTGTCTCTTTTGCAAGATTTGCAGGTCCTGGTCTATGTGGTCTCTGTTTGTGCAGAAGATATTTCACATCTCTGCTCAGCCCTGCTGCCCTGCTCCACACTCCTCTCTGTCCCACTCTATCGCTTTGGAGATGGGACGGTCAGCCAGCCATGCACACGTGGGTACACACGGATCAAAGTACGGACCTACAGTGATGCTTTCATTTTGATCTCCGTTCTTTTCCTAATGACTCCTAAACTTTAGTTTCCCTTTTGAGCATTGACGGTGGATATCAGGACGGGGAAATAAACCCTTCTCGGTGTTTCTGTGTGAAGGTCTCCTGAGGTGCAGCTTTTCTGATGAACATGCCCCAGGGTTTTGGAGGGAGCCAGCCTTTGCCTATAGAGAAGCTAGGGTTTATTTACAATAAGAATGAATGAACACCTCTGACCACTTTAAGAACCTGCCTTGCACAGGTATAAAGCGGGTTATGATGGGAAGTGCACACGCATATCAAGAGAGAACTTCAAAATGAACCGACAAGGACTCAGTGCCTATGGTGAGCTGATGCCTGCACTGAAGGTCCTTCTGAGTCTTTGGACCTCCCCTCTTCTAGCAAAAATAACATTTTTCCAGGTGCAAAGCAGCACTCACCAAGGAATTCCCAGGGAAAAGAGGAAGGGGCATCCCTACCTTTTTGGTCTTGACTGTTGAGGCACAGCAGTCCCCACCATCATAGTTGCAGAAGGCTCGGTTGTTGATGGAGTCACAGTAGTTGTCCCCCATGAAAGGCTGAAAAAGGAAAAAGCAGAAAAAGACTGAGAATGCGACGTGGATAAAACCTGTAACAATATGTCAGAAGGAAAACATGAAGACTTGAAGGAACCGTACAGTTTGTAACATACCAACTGCCCTGAAAAGCAAGAGAGAATCATTCCCCTTTCCCTTCAAAGCAGACAGAAAAAAAAGGACACTAGATGGGAGGGAAATGAGCCCTTGTTGGCTTTTCACATCCCACATAAGACGATGCTTCAGGAATATTAATTTGACTAGGCCCAGAGACAGCATCAAGGCATCTAAAATTGTGGCACCTTTTGATAATTTTAAGCTAACCTTCCGAAACTATGTGGGATAAGAAGAAGGTTATGTATAGCAGCGAAACTGGCTTGCTTTTAATAGCTGTACTTTCCACCACAGTTCTCCTAACTATGCAACAAGTGCCAGCACTGAGGGCACAAAACAGATCACAAAGAGAAATGGAAGTGGTCTGAGCTCAGCACAGGGACCACGTGCTCTCGTTCTCCGACCAGCAGTGTGGTGTGACCTTGGCCACGACACGTAATCTCCCTCCGCTCCACGGCTCAGAGCTGGGATAATGGCAATTATTCAGAGGGACGTTGCGGAGAGCTATTAAGTAAAATTCATAAATCACCTTGAAAAAGAAAATGTGGTCACTAGTCTGTGCAATGTGATCACTAGTCTATGTGCTGCACAGGACCTGAATAATAATCACGACTCTGAAGAAAAGGCTTGAAGTCTGGTTTTTCATTACACGTTGGAGCCCTCCTGGTCAGCAAGTACAAAAGTCTTTCTTGGAAGTCAAAACTGTGCTAAAAAAGGCCCATGCCAGGTACGAGAAACCCAGGCAGCTCTGAAAGCTCAGAAAAATGGATGCTCAGCAGAGAGCAGAGAGCACAGTCATATCTCTGTAACACTTCTTACATGCAGAGGCTCATGGGGCCATTCCCATTTTATCTGCTCTTTGGAAAATTCATTTATTCTGCACTGTGAAAAACACACCAGGGACTCTCCTACAAGAAGGCATCATTGCAGAGCGGGTGGGGAGGCTTGTGGAGGTTTTCTGGGAGGATTTTGCAGCAATTGCAGTACCAGAGTCTCCCTGATGATAAATACCTGAAGAACCAGCAATGAGAGCTCACCGCGCTCTCCCCATGCCTATGCTCATCAGTATTGAAATGGACACTGTGGAGTGGTGCAGACGCAGGCTTTTCCTGCTGATGTTTTGCAAATTTATTTCTATCAGGGTATAGGAAACCCAGGCAATGATGGCAATATCGGACCAGAGCAGGACTACCAGGAGGTAACTGTCTCATTGCGTGTCACTTGTTTAGCTACATGCAAATACTACAGATGCTGACACGGAAATCAGAGTCACAGGGTGAGGCTCCCATCCCTGTGAACTGGCTTAACTCCATTGACTTCCACAGAGCTTGACTTATTTATACAGGCAAAGACTTTGACTTGCAAACGCCCTTCCAATTTAATTAATATGCTAAGAGTTAAAAGAGAATGATTTATAAGTAGATGGAGAGATATTTTTATGCCAACCTGGTCATATTCAAAAACGTGAACTTTGCCCAACCTCCCAAGACATTTTGTAGGCTTCTCCATGTTTCCTTTGTATTGCCTGGCTGTACCTGCCTGTCCAGAAAGGCTTGCCTTTCATTTTCCATGCCTATGCCTGTACCCTACACCTATGAACACTGGAAAATCAATAAAAGAAACTTGTGGAAGAATTTGCCTTTCATTTGCACTGGCACAGAGTAGGCAAGTCAGTCCTTTGGAGGAGAAGAATGGGACAAATAACATCTATTCTGATTTGGTACCAAAATCCTCATTTGGCAGACCTTGGAGACCTGGCTGTAGAGGGTGAGGTCTCTAGAGGCCTTCATGCATATCTTAGCGCTCCTATATTTTTGGAGGACTAGACAGGTAGTCCAGGGAGACCAGTTTTCTACTGAAACACCTAAGTTAGCTGCTGAGTACGGGGCTGACTCAAAAACCTCTATTCCTGCCACTAGGGAGCGACAAAAAATCACATTGCAGCAGCAGTTTGGGTTACCACTGTGATAGCCAAGAGTAAAATAATGCCCTGCTTACAGCCTTCTATTCAGGGAACCCTCCCTAATGCTAAGGATATTAATACATTGGGGATTGTATCAGCTTAATGGCCCAGTATTATTGACCTACTGGCTTATTATTCCCTGTTTCCATAGTCCTGAAAAAAGGCTTGGTGAAGACAGCATTTCTTCTGAAATCTTAATGCCAGAGAACAAGCGCTGGCCCATTTGTGGATCCTGGAAGCATCATGCTCTAAAAATGATGCTAGAGGCCATTATCAATTGTCCGGGCAAAGCCTTCCAAGATGATAGATTGCGATGCAGTGACACTGCTGAATGAATGATGAAAAGAAGAAGGTTCCTATTGATGCAGAGGGGCCTGGCAATTAACAGTGATGGAAGGGAAGAAAATGCTGAGAAAAAGCATGTCAGTAATAATGGCTTCTGGTAAATTATTACATCATTGCAAAGTTTGCCTCAGTAACAACTATCCTTAAGCAGCAGGAGAATGGATACCCAATGGTGCATCAGCACCTGAATGGCATTTCTTAATGGTCGCTGGATGTTATTTTAGCTCTCTTTGGAGAATAAGGGCACCTAGCCAGCCTGCATGAATGTAATGCGTGAGATGGCTTATGACATTCAAAGCACTGACAGCAGAATGCTTTTCATTTAGGGAACAACTAGACAGAAACTATTACATTGTTGGAGAGTTATTACCCTCTCGGGCCCAACATTTGTATGCAAAGGAAACCTGTCTGTCACTTCAAGACAAATCACGTTGCACAGCAATATGGTCTAGAGTTTCGTGTCAGATTTAGGAGTTCTGTGCCATGTTCTGCCATTCTGGGCAAATAACTTCAATGCGCTTGTAAAATTGGGTTACTGGGTGCTGAGAGCCCAGTCAGTGCTGCAGAAAGTCAGGAGATGTGGGGTCAAGACAGCCCTTCCACTGCCCATCCATGTAACCAAAGCAGCCATCTATCCCTCTGCCTGTGAGCTATCCCATTTCTAAAACGGGCATGAAGCTTCCCAGCCTTACAGAGGCACCGCAAGGATTGACTTCTTGACATGGGTGAGATACTCAAGGGCTGGCATGACGGAAACTGCATGAGCACCATGACAATGAGAGAGGTGCTCCAGCCCTGATTAACCACTGAGAGCATCTTAAGACTTCTCAGACTTTTCAAAGACTGTTGCCAGCAGAAACAACATCCTGCAAAATAATTATTTTTTTCAAATAACACACAAGACTGCAAAAATGTATCACAGCTGAAATGTAACCACATTTTTCTGATTTTTTTTTTTCCTGGTCCAGACGGAGGTGCACAGTGGAGGGATGTGTGATTTGCTCACTGTCCAACTGTGCTGTCCACCCAGTGGCATAATTTCTGCCTCTGGCTTTCCTAAAGTTTATCTGCACACACCAAAGCCCAAAGCATCCCTGGCCCTGGAAAGAATTGGCCCTCTAATAAGATGACAAAATCAAGGAAAATCAACTGAAGGTTTTTGCAACTTCCCAGAAATTCCCAGATCCTGGGAAATTCTGACAGTCTACCAATGTTGTTGAGCCACTTGATGGGTTGACTCCTGTGAGAGTCACCCAACCATCGGCTCTAGGAAAACCACCAGTTTCACCACTGAGCGTCAGAACTGATGCAGGAGATCACAGTCTGTTTGATAGGACAGTCAGGGCAAAAGGCTGTTTGTCCCACTTGAAAAACAGCATTTACAGCCCAGGTGACTGCAGTGACTGTTACTGTAACACTTAGGAGAGCAAGCAGGGACCACCTGAGCTAACACGAAAGCTCACCTCGCAGCCTTTGACACAATGAATCAGGGAAGGGTGAGGGTACCACTTGAGTCCTGCTGTGCAGACAACGCTCTGGAGGGGAGGAGAAGAAAAAAAAAAAACAGGTTAAGACAAAGAAATCAGTGTACAGAAAGTCAGCGCTGGCTCCTATGGCTCTCCTGTACTTAACCAATGAAGTTCAGTTCCTAACACCTCTTGTGTTCTCAGGACCTGGCTGTCCTCCAGGTATTTACAAGAAGTGTTGGACTTGACACTTGCAATAACAGAACATTTGAGATTAAAATAATATTTAAGGTTCTCCTAAAATGTCATGTCCAATATTTCACCATGGTGGGGGAACGTGGCAGGGAATGGCAAAGGCACAGGTCCACTGTCTTGCTTTTGGGTAGGGGGGGAGACATTTTTGGAATTAATTGAGGGATTTCTTTGGTGCCGCAAAACCTTGTTTTCTTTCTCTACTCATCGTAACTGCACTTCTTGAAGATGCTAAAGGTGGATTTTCAGATACATTTTCGCACCATCCTTTAGATCTTAAATGGAAGCACCTTCCCCTAGATGCCATCAGAATAACCCCCAGAAAGGACAGCATCATCTGCTACATTGTATGAGCTTTATAATAATTTCTGTATTTATAATAAATTCTGGAGTGCCTAGTTTTGGGCAAAAATGATGACCAGCCTACTCAATGATGACACACCCAGGGCAGCCGTTGTTTGGCTGTAGACATGGAAACTTAGATTTTAAGAGTGGATGAAAAGTTTGGCCAGTCAGTGGAGATGAAGGTTCAATATCACGGAGGTCTAGGTGATGGGACTCTCCCATCCATTCACCAGCACAACATTCATTTTGGGTTATCATCCATGGATGAAACACTACAATCTCCAGCTGGGCAAGACGAACACATAAGCACTTGCCCAAGGGCAGGGGTTGGGGTTGGATGGAGGCCTGGGGAAGGAAGGGATTAACATTTGGGAAGACCTGACGCACGAGCCATCCCTTCCCCTGTTTATTTGAGGGCTAATTTAATCCATCTGCAGGGGAACCTCAGCATATTTTTACAGTTTCTGTCATTTGAGGCTTACCTGGCATGTGCTAGAAAAAGGACTTTTATACTATCTGACTTGGGCTGTTTATCTTTCCGATGCTCTCGGATTTTCCACTATTAGTCAAGCCCGGCTTGCCCCACCTGCCTCGCAACAGGGCCCGTCTGTGTGAGTGGAGAAGTGGTCGGGCGAGGGGGGAGGACGTTGTTTATCCCCCAGGAAGGAGGCTGCAAGGTGCGGGGGCCCTGCGGTGTCAGACGTTCCCCCAGCGCGCTCTGGACAGACAGCTGGAGATTTCCAGGCTGTTGCCTGCCACAAATGGTGAGATTTTTTTTTTTAATTTTTTTTCCCCTCTTCTGTTTATTGCACTTCAGAGGAAAAAGAAAGGAAACTTTTCTAGGTTTCAAAATAAACAAGGCAGTCAACAGACTGGGAGGGGGGAGAGTAAAGGAAGCAGTTCAAGAGCATTTGAACCCAAGAATTAAACTGAAGTAGAAAAACTCAGGCGTTTGCCTCCCGTATCCAAGGCCAGCCAGACAATAAGTAGAAGTGCACTTCCAAAGAGCATCTCACATTCCCCTGGTAAGAAGCATCAATATTTACAAAACCTCTCTATATGTGTGAATGTGTGTGAGTATTTAGAGCTAGCAAAAGGAGCCGAATAGCCCTGAAGCAGGCTCCTGAAAGGAGGTTTCCAAGTGAGAGCACTCCCTTGCAGAAGATGCACTGACTACTTTCCTGACCTTCCCAGTATTAAAACCCCAGCATCCTCCCTTAGAGGAATGGATGGAAGGCGAAGTCTCTGCTAGGATGGTGATCTCCTCGGAGCTCGCACTCAAGGTCATCCTCAACCCCAAGGGCTGCACAGCCTTCGGCTGGACAGCCTCCAGGGAAAGGGAGTGCAGCCCCGGGCCACTCTCCATAGCGTAGGAGAGCCAGCTGACCTTGTGCTAGATTAATCACTGGGTCAGCGGGACATTCACATTGCTCTTGAGTGGTACCTGCCAATGGCTTAGTCCCAGTTACTTTGCCCTCTCCTCAGATGTTACTTTTAGAGCTACTCCAGCTGAATTCAATCCTGCTAACGCTCACGGAGCTGGAAGCACAGTACGCTCAGGGAAGGGCCCTCGGCCATGGTCCTGGCTCCTCCTGCTGGTTTTCCAAACCCTGGATTCCCACCACCCAGTCCGTTTGTACCCTCAGGCTGCTGCTGTGGTGTGTGGCGTGCAATGGGATGGGAGAAGGGGATGTGGGTAGAGGGAGAGACTGAGTGGGAAAATTGAGAAACTGGGGAAGATTCAGATTGCTGGGCATCGTTCCTGCCTCTTGCGGTGCAAACAGGCACAGAGGTGCCATAGGGTGCTGCATGGGGCAACTGAGATAAACAAATGTATAAAAAGCAAGCAAGGAGGGATATAGGCAGCACTACCGCGGGATGCGACCAGGATTCGATGGCACCAGTGTGCGCAGAAAGGGAGGTGGACTCATAAGGCCAACAAAGGATGCAGTAAGAGGTGGATGGAAGGACTGCATCCGACACATGCCAGGCGGTGCATGGGGGACAAAGCCCGTCTGGCCGCTGCCTCTGCGAGCCCCATCCCTTCCCTGTGCCGCCGCGTGCTCCAAGCTGCTGCAGTGACATATGCCGCCCTCATGGCCCTGGCTTCCCTCATACATCAGCTTGTGCAGCACAGCTGCCCTCCTGCGCAGGCCATGCTGCGCAGCCGGGTGTACTGACTTTGGTCCTGTCCCCATCCCAGAAACGCCATCCAGCTACATCTGCGGTTTGGTGGCTGTGACTCCATCTGCTGCAAAGGGAGAGGAAACTGGGATGCGCTCCCACAGTAGGTAGCAAAGAGCCAAGAAAGCAAATCAAGCTGTCATTTTCTCCTTGTGAGGGAAGACCTAGTGCCTCCGGTCACGGTGCTTCCCTCCCACGGTGGGACTAACACAATGATGTCAACCATTTGCGGGCTGCAGAGGGGATTAGGTTTCCCCAAGAGAGGCCGGTGGAGAGCTCTCCTCCACCTTAGATGGGTCAAGTGTCCCCCAGGGCTAAAGCCCAGGGACTGGCATCTACTGGTCTCAGCTAACTCTCTCCTCAGGCACTAAATGAACATGACAATTAGCCGTGGGCTTAATGTCGCGGTGGTGAGGGGATCAGCCGCTGCTGCCAAGGGAGGGGAGACACGACGCTTTGTGGCTGTTTCCTCCTGTAGCTACAGACAGGGTGGGAAGTCCTGCCTTCCTGGGCGCTGAGCCGCCACACTGCAATAAGTCATTTCACTGCCCTGTGACTCAGTTTCCCTGCCTGCAAAATGAGCCCAACACTCACAGAAAGAGGAGAGGGGAAGGCAGGAGGAAAACTGCAAAGCTTAAACGAATAGGGGAGAGAATTCCCTGTTCCTGCTCAGCACAAAGGCAAGGACCCAAATTCAGACAACCTAAGAAATCAGGTGTCTGCCCTGTTTCTCTGCAGTCAGTGGGAAAGAGCTGTCAAGCTGTCTTTCTGCGATATTTCACTTTTTTCTCTTCACTGCCTGCGTAGTCAGCCTTGGCAGCTCTATCTATAGGTGTCTTCAACAGCTCGCTGCCCCTTGCATGCGCACGGTAAATGGGAAATCATGGGAACAGCAATGGTTGCTCCGAACACGGCCCACTGCAGAACAACAGACACACAGAAGATTTCAGGTGATCTTTTTTTTTTCCTGCTGAAAATACTGATTTGGAAGACACTGCCAACTTGCACTGATTTTGGCAAACTGTTTCAGACCCAACAAAGCAACTCAGCCTAAACCACTTCTGAAAAACACAGTAACATTTAGACACTCTTCAAAATGAAATCTCTATTGTTGTTGTTCCTTTGAGAGGACATTTAATTTCTCAGTTTTTTTCATTTTCATTAAACAAAAAGTTTAAAAAAATCCTTGGAAATGAAATGCTATGTTATGTTCCAACCAACATGGTTTCTTCTCCAATTTTTTGGTTCACCAAAAATCACAACAAAAAAGTCACTTTGATTAGGAGAAAACTTTTTTTTTTTAATTTGTCAGAACTTCCAGCAAACCGAAAAATCAAGTGATTTGCACAGCTCTGCTCTAAACCCCCAGAGGAGGGACGGTTCCCTCTTCCCACTTCGCTTCCATAACATCTGTTGCTTGAGCAGCTACACACAAATATTTTTTTTTCTTGCCGGCTCTCCCTGTGTTTTATCTGTGCCTGTCCTCTCAAAGGTAAGCTCCAGAGATCGGTCCTGCCTTTATCTGCTTCTCATACTGCACTCATTGGTACATTACTTGTGCCTGAAATTAAGTAACTAAAAGTGTTTCCTTTGCGTCATTCAAGTACTTTCAGATCCACAAAGACTTGCCGTGTAAATGCAACCAGCTGCTCGCTTTACTCGTATGGCACAACAGCAAGCTGTCACTGACCGTAAATAGAGACACATATTATTAATGATATATAACACATTGCCATGGGGACCTTCCCCTAAGGCATCCCAGTCCCGTCTCTCCAGGGTCTTCCCGGTCCCACCAGCAGCAGCATTTTCCTCAGTGGCACCCTGCAAGGCACCGCTCCCTGTCGGTGACATCCTCTTATCTGGAGAGTTGAGTAAGATGGATGTTTTACAGCTACCAAAAAAGTCCCCTCCAGCATGTCTCAGCATCATCCTGCTCGCCTCCTAAAGGCTCCCCTCCACGTCCCAACACAAGTTTTCAAGCCCAAATCTCACCCTCTAGTTACACAGTGTTTGTGGGGTCAAACTTGTATCTGCTTGCAGCCTAAAGCTCTTGCAAGATCCTCACCATCAGGGCAAAAAAGGTCTTATTTACCACTGTACCCTTGGAAACCATGATTTCTCCTCCATCCCTCACTCCCCTCATCTCCCCCTTTACTACTATATGTTTTCCCTGCTGCCTAATGAGCCCTCCAGAGACCTGCAGGTATCAAACTCGTTACAGCTCCCTCTGCGTACCCACATCAATAAACGAAGGAGCACAGCAGAGAACGGGAGGGAAGCTGTCACTTTATTTCACCATGAATTACAAAACCACTTTAAAGTCTAGCACTCGGGAAAGGGCCAGTGAGAAATTGCCCCTAATACAGAGATAGGGGTTTTCTTTATGTTTCATGCTAGAAACTTGGCAAAGCCTAGGCTTAGGCAGTAATATAATCTCAGCGTCTGGAGTGAATGGGAAGCTGGGAAGGACACTGCGAGCTTGTCGTATTCTCTGGACTTCGGTTCCCCACCCCTTTCCAGGATTTATTCTATTGCTCCGTGTGAAACAGGGAAGTATAAAGTGGCGGAGATTTTTGGAGAGGCTCGCTACCCACAGCCAAGGCCAGATTTCAAAAATCCCAAACCGTGGGTACATATTTAGGCATGTAGAGAAGCAAATAGACTGCCAAAGCTGCTCAGGACATGCTGGGACTGTGTTGGCTGCTTGTTCTCCTCCTAAATGGAGTTCAAGTGTGTAAAACGGACTCCTGCAATGCCAGGGCCAAGTATACAAAAGCCGACAGTGTTTGCTCAAGCACCACCAGCAACCTGCACCCTGGTGACACGTGATGTGCCAGCGTCTTCCGACATGCACTTGAGCATGTCCCGATAAACATCTACACCTGCAGAAATACTGCGTAGGCACAAGCGCCTGGTTACACGCGTTTCTAGGCAGGAGGGCACATTTGTGTAGATGGCATGAGGGTTTTCAGAAAGAGGTAGATGAGTGTGTCTCCCACAGGTATCCCAGTGTAGGCATGAAACCGAGCAGCTATTTGCTGCAAGTGGCACGTGTGTGCAGGGGTGAGCGTGTGTGCAAGGCACTGTACATGGGTGTGCATGTCCCCATCAGGGCAGACCGATGCTGGCGTGTGCTGGAGGGCACACGGGACAGAGTGCCGTGAACGGTTAGTGCTGCCTGTGCATTTGCAGCAGGCAGGAGGAAGAAGTGGTGACCTCTGGAAGGGGCTGTGCTGAGCAGGCATCTCTCGCATGTGGGCGAAGGGGCGGGGGGAGGACTCAGCCAGCTCTGCTGGTTGGGGAAATGAAATACCTTCTGTATCAGCTTCTTTTGTCATCCAAAAGCAGTGCAGAAAAATCCAGCCCTGCCACCCAAAGAATGCAAAATACTGAACAGGAGGAAGAAAATAAAACCTGGCCAGTGCCCTTTCTCTCACTGTCCATCACATCTTCCTGTGTAATGAATCATGTTTCTAGCTCAGACCCACTGTAGGTGCTGGGCGGATCTGAGCACACCGATGTGGGGCCTTTACCTTGAACTGACTTTCACTGGGAAATCACAGAGAGAAAGCAACTTGGAGAGAAAGCCACCATGTTACCAGAACAACATGCAAAGACACAATAAAAATCAGGAATTCTCTTCGAAAGGGCAGAATTCCCCATGTATTCCCCTCATTGAACGAACCGCGGGTAACGGTGTTCACTCACTGCACATAAACATGCAACAAGGGACCTAGTTAGTGAAATCATCAGGCACTGACCTTCACTCTTTGAGGGTTCATCCAGTGCTGGATGTCTTGCACAGTCTCATTCACACGCAGGAGGATGGGCTCGTGACTGTGATCCAGACATGAGGTGGTACACTCTGCGCCTGCACAAAACACAAGAGAGGATAAAGCTAAAGGATAAAGCAAGCAGCTTCTGACCCTTTCAGCATCCTTCCAGCTGAAGGACAGAATTAGGGCTCATTTTTCCTAAATTGCAATTAGCAGTCAACCATAACTATCACATATCTTCTAGCCACACATGAAATGCTGAGTACAACCCTGCATCTCAGCAGGAGACCGTGGGGGTGGCAGATATTCCAGGGCCTTTTGTATGAGCTGCATATCTAGGTATTTCTCTGGCTATTAACCCCAAGAAGGGGGTCAGGTTTTGCACTTTTAGATCATCAAGAAAATGTGAAGGTTTTTCCATTTCAACTGCTCTTTCAAGCAATGGGACTGATTAAGCAGAGGCTGTCGAACTCATCTCACCTATGACATGACAAAAACCTACCGTTTGATCTGCCAAATTTACAGACCTTCAATAATAATCTTTCGGAGGGTGACCAAGCCTAATGATATTGCAGACGAGCTATCACCTAAGTCCCACAGTCGATAAGAAGTACGCAGAGAGGTAATGATGGCTTTGTTCACACATAAACCTGCTTTTTCTCTGATTAACTGTCATGCCCAGTGGGAATCCTGTCCTTTCTTTATTAAAACATGCTGCGATGCTCTGCAGCAATATCCCAGAGCCCTGTGGTGACACAACCGTAAGCCCTAGTGTGTTGGACCATTACCATTTCCCCCCTGGAAAATCACTCTTGAATGGCACAGCTGCTGCAAACGTGTCATTAAGATTTCTGCACTCCAGTCAGCGCTGGGGGAGGAATTAATCTCCGCACTGGTTTGGAGAGCTGAACCTTTGGCTCAACACACACCTCAGCTTGGAAGGGCAGATTAGGTGTCTGAGGAATTACCTAAGGTGTGTGGGATTCATAGTGACCACGACTGGATACTATTATTTTCCTCACCTGCTTCTGCCTTCTCACGTACTCCCACATGGAGGAGTCAGTGGGAGCAGAGCAGACCCAGGCTGTTGAGCCAGCAAGGCAGCGAGCGCTTGGGGTTTGTTTTGCTTTCCCGGTGCATATGGTAGCAGCTCCAGGGACCTGCTGGATGAGTGCCTGTTGACGCTAGCCCCACTGCAAGTAAGTGGCAGGAGAGCACCTTCTCAGAAGGACATCAATCAGGCTTCCAAAAACACAAAAAAAAAGAGAAAACCCCAACAACCTGATCCCAAAAGGTGGTGCTGGGCGAGCCTAACAAAGTGTGTGGTATGTCTCCATCTGCTGAGGATAAGAGCCAACGGCCGCTGTGCCCTCGCCGAGCTCTTCCTCCCTCTTCAGCGAGAGCCACGCTCTCATAGAGGATCCGTCCCACGACCCCCTTGCCTCCATGACAGCTGCGTGGTCCCATCCCAGGATCAGGCCCACTGGACCTTGCATCTGGGATCAGCACCTGCTGACAGCTGCCCCGGCAGGCCTGGGACAGGACCGAGGGCTGGTAGGCGCCTGCTGCCCGGGCAGCTGCAGACCCTCCTGTTTCCAGCACTGAGATGCTCCCCTCCAAACCGGGAATGGGTATTTCTCTCCTTGCAAAAACCTGGCCAGCCCCGGGAGGTAACCTCGTCTCAAGGGTAAAACACCTCGCCACATTAAGAGTCGCCGCAGCCCGCTCGCCCAGCTCTCCCGTGCTCCGCCACGCTATTTACGCTTACGGAAAGGAGCAGGTCGGAATTGTTTTGATATATGATCTGTAATTGGCATCATTACAGAGCGGTGATCTCATCCAGGTCGTGTTCTCCTCCCCGGGGAGGGAACACAAGGAGGCTCGTGGTCCCTCACATGGCTGCGATATAATGAGGGAGCCACGCAACGAGGAAATTTCTCCAAGTTCAAAGGGACAGGCGGAGGGAGGGGGGGGCTGGCAGGGGCTGGGAGTGGGGCTGCAGGAAGGGGCCTCGTGGGTCTGTGCGGGCTGCAGCCAGTGCAGCTCCTGTTTCAGCCCTTACAGCAGGGAGACCTCAAGAACAGGGGCTGAAAATACAATACAGTGTATTTTCAGTGTGTAGTCTATCCCTGCCTCTGCCTGGGTGACACAAAGCAAAGCTGAGCACAGGAAGCACCCCAATGCTCATCACCCCTTGCAGAGTGACAAGGCACCCCAGAAGGAAGGGGGAAAACATACCCTTACAACAGCTCCTAAACAACTGTCATACCAGAGGGGATGCTCAGCTGTTCTCATATTCTTTCTGGAGAGACCTGAGTTTTCCTGATTCTGCGCTTCCCTGCCAGCTTCCCGCCTTTCAGCCTCTGGGGTGGGCATGTGTGCGTGTGGTTGAAGGAGCGGGATATTACAAAAGCGTAAGAGCAAATGCAGGTACAATCTCTCCCTGTATTTTGAGGACTGGATGTGTCTCTGGCGTAGTCTGGCTTGCTGGCTGCCCATTAAAACCAGCTGGCTGAGAAGGGACACGATGAAACTGGAAACGCTGCAAGGAGCAGGCAATCAGAGCATGTTACATGATACCTGGCCTCTCAAAGCTTCATGTTTCCTAAAAGTAGTTCCCTGAAAAGCCTCCCATAGAGGCTGCTGCCTCTCACTCAGGGAAACAGGTCCACAGGAGAAGGTGACTTCAAGGACTGCAGGCTCCTTCCTTCCTCCCTCTCATTCCCATCCTCTTCCTCGTCTCCTGTCCCATTGCTCCCCACCCCCATCTGAGCTACATCCCCCCATGGCAGACGGCCGGGGCTGATGCTCACAAACCTATGCCGTAGCCGCTGGCGCACTGCAGCTTCAGGTGGCTGTTGAGCTGCGTGGGCAGTGCGCACTGGCCCTGCATTTCCCTGCAGAGATGAAAGGAGCCGCTCCAGGTGCCATCCTTCCGGCAGTGAATCACATTGCTTCCACGGCCCTGGGAATGAGAGAAGGAGATAACGAGGATGGTCACAAAAACAACAGCAAGGACAGGCTGAGAAGTGAGAAGCGGGCAGAGCTGAGCTGGGAGCAAAGTTCTGCTGGAGCTGGAAGAGCCCCCAGTTGGGACTGCCAGCCCGGGGGGGCAAAAAGGAGTTTTCTTCCAAAGAATTAAAAAAAGGAAACCTGCATGGCATACAAACGCACACATGTGCCTCTTCTGTGCAATGCAATGTCTTTACAAGGAAGGCCCTTGCAAGGTCTCTACCTTAAAATAGACCCACTCCAGTTGCGATAAAGGTGCATTCACCCCATTTGCCTTCTTTCTTGTTGTTGAGAGGTTTGTGTTGAACGCAACCTTTTCCCTCTTCCCATTTTCTAACTAGCTGCATCATCTTTGTCTCGAAAAAGAAAGAATCCCCAATGGCCATCTGAAGGAGGGAGGAAGGAAGGCGGGACACGAGCAGGGATGCTTAGCAGGGCCGAACGTGCTCTTTAGAGCTTGGCTGCCTTGAGTGGCAGCAAGCGAAGAGGCTGAGACAGATGCGCACAGAGGCAGGTGGAAAGGAGAAAAAAATCCTCTGGTGTGGGAATGGGCAAGGAATAGAATATGACATTTCTCTTATAGAAAAGATTCTCTGTATGATACTGAAGAATGAATACCAAAGTCCGAGGGGAAATATCATGCCCTTTAGAAACAAGAAAGGAGTGCACAGGCAATCTTTTGTCAGATCTATCCTCATGGCATTGGGGATTTCTACGCAAGCTGTTCTGCAGGATCTGTGAGCCTAACTGCCATGGGGTAATGTGAGACATTCAACAGGAGGATGTCAGGTGTGGCTGGGCTCCAAACCTCCCGTGGGGGCCTTGCTGGGTGGGAGAACCATGCAGGATCTCTGCTTCTCCTCGCCCATTTTACATGCTGGGCATGTTGCCTGCAATCTACCCACCCTGCTTTTGGAGACTGTACTGGATATCTTTGGGGATCCTTTAGTGTGCTGTCTATCCAGCAGGGCTTGCTCAACTTTTCTCAGGAGCTCTTCCCCACGACGCACACCCGTTGCTGCACAGGGATCTGCACAAGCTCCTGGTACCGGCGTGGAAGATTGCACAGCCTTCAGTGTTAGCCTTGTTCTTAATATCCTAATGCTTTTTTTGCTCAGCTTTGTTGATGAACACAATGTTTAGCGAGATGCAAAGTGGTCTTATCAGCAGACTACTGCGTGGGACCTGCTTCCCCTTCTCTAGACATCTGGCCATTGCCAGAAGTAATAAGAAAATCATATGAAAGGATAATGGACCAGATGGACTCAGGGTGTGATCCAGCTTGGTGACTCTCACCTAAGGGCCAGTTTGGCAGAGACTGATTAATTTAGATCTGACTATTCATATGATTTGTGCACAATATTCAGAAACAGAAGACCCTTGTTCTGGGTGCCAGGGGAGGTACCTGCTTAAATGACCATTACGTTCCTGGTGATTAAGAGATGCCATATGTACAGCTGAGTAATGATCTTTCAGCGTGGTGACAAATTCAGGAAGAGATCGCTAAGTGATAATTGAGCACAATTTGCTGTTTTAGCAAGTGTGCTGCTCTTCCATTGCAATTTGCATGCCAGGGTTCAAGCATGATTTTTAAAGGTGAGCCATGAAACCTGATTTATGTTCCTGGAGCTGGCTGTGCTTGAGGGTACTGTTGTATAGTTTCTGCAACATACTCAGAGATCCCAGGATATCCATTGCTATAGTAACATACTGTCCATCATTCCCTGACCTGCAAAATCTCTTGTGAAAATCCCTGCTGGGTTTCTTGCTTGGATCCAACGTGCATTATCACCTTATATAGCTGAGAGAGACTTAGTGGGGTTTAATCCTTAAATAATTAACACCTCTCAAGTGGTTCTGGCTTGTGCCAGGAGTCCTCCCTCTTTTTCTGTAGTCCATTTTCTGGGATATCTGGAAATACCTTTCTCTGCAAATCCCTTTCTCAAGATGTTATCTGCTCCTTTGCTCAAGGTGCTTTTGCAGCTGAACAGTCACTACACTCTTCCTTACCATGAATAGAGACATAGCTATATCTCTCTTTCCACAGCTCACTTCATTATTGCTGCAACCCTGACTCCACTGCTTGCTCCTCTTCACGTCCAGCTCATTTAAAAGCAAACACAAACCCGTTATACCAGTGTTGTTACCCTGGTGGCCCCAGTTTCTCTGCATGGCAGCGATGGTATACATCTTCAGCCACGCTGACCGGTCTGAACAAGTGGTAGATGCACAAAGCCACAGATGCCATATCCCAGAGCGCGCACCCAAACTGCACCCAGGCATGCAACTTCTCATTTCACAAGGCTTGTAACCTCTCGTAAGTCTTATACAAGGAAACCTTTTTCAGGTGCCCTGATGCAAAACCCCAGGGCTCTGCCTGTTGTCCCCGTGAAGAGGGCAGGCCAACCTGGCAGGGAATGGGGGCAGCAATTGGCTTTTAATATTTGGAGCAGGTATCAGAGGTGTCTTTCAGATCACTGGCCCTAGGGCAGGGTTGGTGCCTTTTAATATGTCCTTAGAATCTGGAATGATATTAAAAGGCCTTTGACAGAGCACTCCCTTGCTCTCTGCACTGCGTGTAGTAGCAGCAGCTTCTACATCCCCACTTTCTCTTCCCAAGTGTATTAAGTAGCAGCAGCACTTCTGGGAGAAGTTATTTACCTCACAAACTATAATTACCTCTGGTGAGGAAAACTAAGCATTTCAAACAAGATACTAAAGGCCAGACCTTCTCGTATCAGTGAACACCGCTTCTAGGAAGTCAAAGGCAACACTCTGATTTATGCCAGATGAGGATCTGACCCCGATGCCAAATGACACCTTCACAGCCAGAAAAACAGGAAAGTTTAGAGACAGTTCACCTGAATGGTTGTAATCCCTATAAAGTTAAATTATCATATGGCACACATACATATAATGATGACGAGAAAAAGAACTGGAGAGAAAAGCAAGGTAAAACGGAATGAACAAACAGGACAAGTGTAGGTAACTCATATCCTACTTACTTTCATTCGTTACTCCTTATTTTCTAGCTAGATCATAGAGCCACTGAGGCAGATTTTTCAGCCACTTATTGTCCGGAAACAGTAAGTCACTCACTGCTAGTCCTCTACCGGTAATAGTTAATACTATTACTACTATCATAAAAATAGTATTTCCAGGCTCTCTGCAGTAGCTCTCTCCCTCTCCTTTAATTATGTATTTCCCTTCTCCATTTCTCTGTCTCTGGTCTCAGAAGAGCTCAATGGCGCTCAGCCCCTCCAAGATCAGAGTCCTCAGGGAACATATGATAAAACCACGCTTGTATGGCCCGAGATAATTTCGGTAAGAGAGACTCACCGACTGATTGTCATCATCTTCGCACTTGATCCGGCACTCGCTGTTAAACTGGAAGCCGTTGGAGCACTGGTAGAGCCCGTGAAACTTGGAAGGCGGAGGGTCACAGGTAACAGGCACGCAAGCACCCGGCAGCCACGTGCCGTCTTGCGTGCACTGGATCTTAAAGGCTCGCCTTTTTGTGCAGAGAAAAACAAGACCATTTAGTGAGTGGCTGAGTCAGCTAAGAGCCTCTAAAGCCTCTGAGCCCTGTTAGCAGGTTGCAGGGGATGGGTGTGCTTGAGCTTTTAACACTTGGGGAACAAGTCGTGAATCTGCGTCATGAGGTCTCTGAGCAAAAATAACAATTATTTGCAAAGCCAACTTTGAGCTGCCCAGCCTAAACTCCTCTTTTGGCCTTGGACACGTCTCCCAAAAACTCCACTTCCCAGGCTTGTGGGCTGTGGTTGGTTTGAAGTGGGTTTGTGCAGAGTCAGAAGTATACGATAGCACTAACCCTTTCCTGCAGAGTTTCAAAGGGGACTCCCCAGGCTGCAAATCAAAGGGGTATTTCTAAGGTAAGGTCTGTTTTTTGAGCACTGATTAGGATTTTCAAAGAAGCCTAAGCGAGCGAGGTGCCTAAATCCCCTTGAAACTGCACAACTATCTGCATGAAGGAATTGCTCAGTGATATTCCCTACAGCACATACAGTCTGTTATAAACAGCCCATCCCTTTCCCGAAATCATTTTAACTCATGGCTTTCTGAATCATGCTGACTGCAGGGCATTACTCTTTCACGTACTTTCTTGCTTTTCTGGAGGATCCAGGGACATGATAACCTGGTTTGCATTTGTACTTGCAAAATGAGCCCACTTTGTGCTTATCTTCTCGGCAACGAGTAGTCTGGAGATCTGCATTAGGGACGATGGAGGGTGCTCGACACATCAGCTCACACAGGGCCTCCGGAAAGGACCACAGCCCATCCTCCATGCAGGTCAAGTTGCTGTTGTTTCCTAAGAACAGAGAGCAAAGTTAACAACGTTCAGCAGGACTATTTTTTCTGAAATGTCGTTACACCCATAATATATCAAAAGCCACCTCAGTTGGTTTGACAAATTCAACTGTGTATGTCCTATGCATTTTCTCTTTCTAGATGATGGCATTAAATCATTAAGAACTCCGTTTTCAGATGACAGGCAGACGGTGCTTATTTCAGGAAATGCTATAGCATAGGGGAAACCACACTGGCTTTGTAATCTTTTGTATTTCTCTTCCTTATTTTGTTCTTCCCTGAAAGGAAGCTTGCTTCCTACATCAACCCCCTCCTCTCCAAAGTCATGGCATTAACAGAGGGTTTGGTGCCATTACATTCTTCATTCTGCTTCTGTGTTATATCTCTAACCTGAATCTGTCCTTTTTATTTCAATTTTGAGCCTTTTGGAGCAGCATCTGTTAGTATTAGAGTCACTACTCCGACACAATGAGGAGCCATTCTCAGCTGGGGACTCTCAGTCCTTGGGGACTACTGTGATAAATACGATTCATAATACTCATTAGAGACTCATTTTCCTTAGGAAGCTTTCTTGGCCAGCACCTCAAAGGTAAAAGGTACAATAGATCTATTTGCCTCTGCTACGACCTACTTGACTTCAGAAGGTTAAGCTAAAAGTAGCCTAGTCTCAGTGTATTTTACATTCTTTGTTATTTTATACTGTATGTTGAAAAGGAATAAGCTTTTCCTAAGAAACAAAGCACAGCTATGAGCCACTAACCCTTCAAAAATCCCTAATACTCTATTGAAATCCCCGAGCATTGCTGCAGGAACTCTTCTCAACCCACAAGGCATATTTTCAACAGTAAGCCAGCTTCGAGTTATCCAAAATAATACTGACAAACTGCTAACCCCAGAGCAATGCCACCTCTCTGAGAGGGAAGGAAGAGAGCCGGGGCATGAGGCTGGAATTCAAAGAAGAAGAAAACAAAAGGCTCTGGAGGGCTCAGGAAGGTATGTGGAGGAGCCCTCCTGCCCTACCCACAAAGATAAGAGAAGCCGCATTAAATCAGCCCCAGCTTTCTCTCTCCCCTCCCCAACTGCAGATGATTGCAGAGGTATTCTGTGCAGAAGGGAGCTCTTTCTAGAGCACCAGCATGCTCCTCTGCTCTGACTCACGCAGCAGCTCTGCAGACCAGCCGTGGTGATATCATACTTGCCACTGCAAAGTGATAAGCTGTGACATTACCAACAGTGGCTGTCATGACGTCAGTGATTGAATTAGGCATGAGTCATTCGAACGCCATTCTCCAGAAGCTTAGTGGCAACATCTATTAGTCATCACCGATGGCTGTACACCAAACGGTGCCTTTACCTCACAGCTCACAGGGTTTCTGGACAAAAGTGAAGTGATGCTGCACATCACAGCTGCACCCCCTGACCTGGGGCTTGGTTATCATCCCTCCAGCTACCCCCGCCGGAGTCATCAGCTGAAGCTCTTGTTGGTCATGATAAATATCTTTATTTTCACTGCCCCCTCAAAAAACTTCCAGGCATTTTCAATGAAAAAACACCTCTTGTTGAAGATGACCCTCTGAGTGTATGAACAGAAAAAGGGAAGTCTTTGATAGAAATCTCCCCTTTGAGTAGTCTTAACTTTCACTTGTGGTTACCCTCCTAAGTCGGAGTTAAATGAATGACATAATTTGGTTATACATGAAGAAATCAACATATCCTTTCACTGAAATGAAGAATACTTCCCATGCCTCTTCTGGGGTTTGCAATGAATCCTAGCAGAAAAGGTGATACCACATATTTGAACCTCAGTTGACAACAGCAGTTAAGATTATTCCACTGCAAGATGACAAGTTAATTTGGCTCTAATGTTCCTTCAAATTAACAATGATATCTTTTCTTGTTTCCGGAGGACCAGATCGAAAAGGGTAATGTTACACTGAGCAGAAGAGTTGATGGTGCTGAGAAGATGATGGGGATGCTAGCAGAAAAGCAGCAGGGAAGAAGATGGGGGAGAAAAGGAAAGAAGGCAGCAGAGTGTGTTATTTTTAAGAAAAAAAAATTGTAGAGAGTCCCAAACAAGAAGAGGAGAGAAAGGTCAGAGGTAGAGCAAGATGAGTGTGGAAAAGGAGAGAAGTGATGGGTGGATTAGGAAAAACAGTGATGGGGGACTGTGTCACTGGGACATGGGACTTTTCAGTCTTCTCCTGCCTTTCCAAATACATGGTGGAGGCATAGAAGGGAGACAGACACAGAAAACAGAGAAGGCATGGGAAAGAAGATGAGAGAGTTCAATTTGATTTATCCCCATGACTCTTCCATGTTTTGGTTGTATGGAAGCAATATTCACTGTCATTACTGCCTGGCCAGCCGTGATCAAGGAAAGGTCAAAGGAAGGTAATAGAGAGATGCAAAGGAACTTAACTTCTAATATAAATAAACCTTCCCATAAAGCCTCATAATTCTTCATACTAAAAATATCATGAATAATTCTAAAATAACAGCAACAGTAACATATATTACTAGGAACAGTCTGTGTTAGCTGTGCAGCTACTCCCAGGTCACTGCACAGACAGCCTCCGATACCTTTCAGAAGAGCAGGAGGTCGGCAAGTGAAGGAGCATTTCTTGCCAAAGGTGGTCCCTTCGCTGCAGTTGAAGGTGGCTGGGTAGACATGGTACTGGTCTGGGACACCGCAGTCCACGGGCTCGCAGGTCACCTGCTTGTTCCACTTCCCATCCGTGCAAGTCATGGTGATGCTGGACTCCATCTGGAAAAAGACACGTGCCTACAGCCACCACAGCCAGCGAGGGAGAGATCAAAACCGTTCCAAGCCTAATAACAGCCATTATTTTGGCTCACAAGTTAAGCAAAACTGGGCCTGATCACTACCATCATCATTTGGACAGCAGCTACTAAGAACACCAAGGTCCCACAAGAAACAGTGTCAGAGAACCAGGATGTATTTCGGTCACCTCTGGGGTGAGACACCAAAGTGCTTCAATATAAAGAGTGGAGCACTACAAATAATCTCAACTCTTGTCTGCATCGCCTCCTGAGACAAGCCGGGAAGCCTGGCTGCTCTGCCCTGTGATCAGAAAGGAGCGTGCAAGTCTGAGCTGTTTGGAGCTGACAGCTATCCCTGATCCCTGTCACCTTTGCAGTGACACAGCCACTCCAAGGGGATCCCCATGTATTTCTGAGTAGTCGAACTCACTGTTGGGTTTGAAGTAAAAGCCAGCCTGACATGAACCCATTTGGGACTCCCATCCGAGGCTCTCCCAAGAGGTGGCAGTCGCCCTTGGACTGGGGTACCAAGGGAGGTGGCCTGGGCCACGTCAACACTGTGTTCAGATACCGACAGCTGCTGTTACGGCTTCCACTACCAGAGTGCCCCGAGGCTTCAAATGAAATCAGGGCCCTGCTGCCCTGGCACCGGGGACACACATGCCTGAGAGACAGACTTTTTCCTGGAGGAGTTTGCAATGGACAGACCGAAGAGCATCCTGCCCGTACGTCCACCTGGCACTTGAGAGGTCGAACGCAGAGTCAGTGCCTGTGCTGACTTCCCTAATGTCACTCTCCTGTCATAGCTACACAGAAGGTATACTTCTACAGATTTGAGGAATAATCCAAACAATGCAGCAGATTGAAATCCTGAAGTGCTAGGGAGAGAGGAAAAAAAAGGGGGGGGAGGTAAAGGAGCCACCCGTCCAAAGCTAAGATGAAGAATTTACTGGGTGACCGAAGGACAAACAGATGTTGGCAAAGAGAACAGAATAAACAACATATCCACTTTCTAATTAAAAAGGGAAAATTATTAAAAACTAGAAGTGAAGAATCTGAAAGTAGGACTCCTCCCTACATACCAGAATAAAGAGAGGGACAGAAGAAAAAGAAATGTGAGAAACCCAAACACGAGAAGGGGAAGATACTGGCGAGGAATCTGACCAAGCCGTACAGCAGCACTCCTCTGCCTCCAGGGAATATTTTATTCAGGGCTGGGACGCTCACAGGAGATTTGCACCGCCGACCACTGATCTGGGTTTATAAAAGGAAGGGGAATTTTTCTAGCACACATCAAAGGGACCTGGATTCCCTTTTCGCAAAAACACCCTAATGGTTTCAACAGAAGTTCAGACCTGTCTCCCTTTGATATATGGTTGCATTCAGAATGGAAAAAGCAGTCCCAGAGCCGAGAAACTGGACACTTCCCAAGTGGGCACAAAACCCCTTTTCTAGACTGTGGAGTTTATTTAAACAGGGAGCACTGCTGATGGAAAAAAATGTCTTTTCTACAAATTTAGAGTAGCACATTCTGGGATTCTCGGAGCGCTCAGGTGAAGTGACACTCTGTGGTCTCATTCCCAATCACTTCGCTCCCCAGCGGCTATTAATTCTGCCTTTGTTGCTTATCAGAATATCTGCACCATTACAAAGTAGAAAATTCTGTAGACAGTTGATGACTTGAAGATGCCTGTGCTTCCAGAAAGTTGCGGTGTGATGGGCACAGGAGAAGGGATGATACAGCATATTTCCATGTCCACCACGTTTGCACTCCAGGCTGGGCTGCTCCAGCATGCAGCAAAGCCTCCACTTCTCTTAACAGATGCTATCATCAAATAACACTCCAGCACCGTGGCTGCTGGGCACCTCGGCAGCAGGAGGTTAAAACATAAAGCCAAGCTATTGATGTCAGGGACTATCCAAATGTTACGGAAAAGATGCGAGTCTTGCACTGGATGCTGGATCCACGCTGAGCACAGGGAAGCTCTATCAGTGATAGGAGATTCAACTCCAAGAATTCAATTATTAGTGTTGGTGTGATCTAGTTCAGGAATAAATGATTGTTCCTACTAGCTGATACTGGCTGCTGAGACACAGTATGGTGCACAAGGGAGTTTCTCTAACGACAGGGGTTGCACATCAGATGTACCTCTACAGAGCACTAAATAAACAGTGCAAATTCAGAATCTGGAATATGACACAAGAATTTAAACAGAAGCAACATCTGTGCATGACAGTCACACCTTACAGAAAATGGGCAAGAACGTTTTGCCCAAGCTAACACTTGTGAGAGCATTTCAGCTGCAGCCGTGGTCTTTGTTAGCAGAAAGCTGCAGGACACTACAGCCTGCTGGAAATGCAACGTGCCTGGGTCCACCCCTCCGTGGAAGAGATCCCTCATTAGAGCTATACTCCCATTGCACTTTATTTCTGCCCCTGTTCTAGACCTTGATGTGAAAAAAAAATTAGTCTCTCCACGTTTTCACCTCTGGGTTTTTCCCCATGGTACCTTCCCAACAAAAACACTAACTAAATCTGGAAGAGTCACCTTCTTCCGGACCCCTATGGCTTTTCCTCTTCCTGGCACACTGGCAAGGCCATTGGCATGCAGAGAAGCTATGCCCATGTGGGTAAGACCCCGGCTTCTCAGCTTTTTCCAGTAATTTGTTCCACACTTTGTATGATAGAAGCTGAGGTTTTCAAGGTCAGACATAATAATGGCACATTTTAGAGTATGTCTATCATGTCATCACTTCAAGCAATAGGAGCACATGCATTTCTGCAAGCAGAACATAACAGAGAACATTCCCCGCAATGGAGACAAAGACTAGTGGCTTTGACTGCAAGCACAGAGGAGAAGCCTAACACGGAAATTATTGCAGATGGCACCCACCAGCTTTCAGCTTCTCCCTCTTGCAGTGTCCCACCTGAAGGTGGGATCATTGCAGGGCAGGACCCCAGGCTGCGGTGCAGGAGCCCGGCTCTCCCCAGCACCACGCTGCACCTCGGGGGTATTTCCAATCGACAGCCTGAGCAGTGCCGCCTTTGGATCCGGCCCTGGGTCTTTCTGGCAGCATCTGCATCTCCCACCTGAAGCCTGAGCAGGCACGCGCCTGTTTCGCCTGTCTGATCTGACAAGGTCACCCAGCTCACAGCAGTCCATACGAAGCACTTGGCTTTCTCATCTGGTTTATTAGCTGTCACTTTGGGCACTTTGTGCTGCTTTGACTGGCATCACAGCAACCGCTTCCCTTCATGTCCTGCCTTCCAAAGAGGCTTACGCAAGGAGGGAGGGCGGGCGGGAAAGGAGGAGAAAAGAGGGGGGGGGAAAAAAGGGCCTCCAAAGATACAGTGTGCAGTACAGTGAAGAGGATGCAAACTTAAACAAATCTGGTGCCAGAAAGATTTGTTTCTTGGGACTTTTAACAGCCTGGGAGAATTCATGTCTCCTTCCTGCTGCCCAAGATCCCAGCCGGCTCCTTCTTCAAGCGATGCTTCACGTGTGAAGTTTCCTCTCCTTAAAAATGAACAGCTGTGCCCTCCCCTCTAAGTATTCTTCCACTTCTGCCCACTACTGTGCCTCTAATTGAACCCACATGAGCCGTGCTTTCTTTTCCTGGCATGATTGATGATGCCTTTGCACAACATTAGGGAGCTGCTGGGTTTTAAATAACACCTCTTGACCAGAGCAGCAGTGGTGGTAGCTTCAAGGAGAGATGACAACAAGTAACTGAATGAGCAGGGCTTTCAGCGAAGGACAAGGGGGAGGAAAGCAGTGAAAGACAAAGGGAGAAAAGGGGGAGAAGAGAAGAAAGAGCGATGGAGTTGTCACGGGGGTGGGAAGAAATCGGGGGGGAATGAAAACATCCCGAGATCTTCTTTGTGAGAAAGATACATGAAGGATTTTGCTCCATCACTATGCAAACCCTTTTTTGTTGTTGTTGCTGAAGTCCCTAAATGAGGATGAGAGAGAACCCAAGAGTCTGTAAACAGCTCAGCTTTTTTTTATTTTCAAACAGCAAACAGTTTCTACTGCACATAGTGCTGACGGTTTTTAGGGTTTGGTGATTTTATGGAGTTTTAACAGAATTTGGGAATGGGAGCTTCTCAGAGAGCAGAGATGAATGAATTTTTTGCCCTAAGACTGATTAAAATGGTGACTTCAGAAGACACAGAGGCCAGAAGGTGCAGAAACTGTTAAGAAGATTTTCAAAGACCCCTTAGATGTAAAAGACTGATTTGAAATGTGACTTGTGCCCCTACATCTCTGAGGTGCTTTTGAAAATTTTGCTTTTAATTTTCGCTTTTAATTCTCTGTTCACCCTTTTTTTCTGCCTTTCAGTGAAATACAGAAGACAAATGTGGTTCAGATGCTAAACCAGAGTGTTTTCACTGGTCTGTCAATCATCTTCATCAGCATGCAGAGGTCATGGGCCACCGATGTTCAGTCTGCTCTTTGAGACATTGCACCTCACCTCAGCCTCCTTCCTACCCAAGAGTGTGAAACATCAGCCTGTGCAAAGCTACTTTCCTTCCTCCTCTTCCTCGTGCAGCCCCCCACGCTGTCAGTTAAACGAGAAAAAAATAGCTCTGGACCCTCAAATCAGTCAAACAAGCAAAATATCCAACTAAATGACAACAGCGAAACAACCAACAGCTTTGTGCAAGATTCCTCAATCACGGCAGAAAGTCCCTCTCACCATAGATAAGAACCCACATGCCCTATCTCATCTCCAAATGCTTGTGATCAGAAGAGGAGCTGAAGCTGGGAAGCAATTGCGGAAGGAGCAAAATGCAATTCAATACAACATAATACGAGGAACCCGAACCACGGATTCTGGACTTTCTCGGATAATTCATTTCTTGCCTACACATTCCACAAGTTCTGGCTTGAAGCACCTGACACAAAGAAATAAAACAAGACGATAGGGAAGGAAACTGTCTGTTCCTTTTCAACAGATCTCTGAAGCACATGAATAAACTTTTAAAGCACGTGTTTAATGTGCTTAGCTGAACATGGATATCTTGAAGATGTTCCACTCCTTCCCCGATTTGAACAGTGAATGCACAGCACTGAGCAAAACAAAGCCACTGGCCTCAGGGTTTTTATCGGTGGAAAAAAGACCATGAAGTGCAATAGTAGACCAGGGTGAGAGGAAGCATGTTGTAATAGGCAGTGAATCACGTTAGCTAGGGGTGCTAAAATCCTCCACTCCTGTCATATGAGTCTGATCAAGGCTCTGAAACCAAACTTCTCAGAGTAAAACCATATACAGTTGGCTGAGCCTCCCCAAAAGGTACTTCTTGCGTTTAAATAACACAGCGCTGGTGAAACATGTTTAGGCTGTTTTATTTGGTTTGGGATTCCTGTGTGCTCAATGTACAGATCCCTTCCAAATGTACAGATCCCTTCCAACTATTTCCTGGTTCAGCCATTCAGGCTTGTTTGAGAACTTGTTTTCTGTTCTGTAAAAATGCTCAGCTGGAGCTGGGGTTCTGGTGCTGATGCCAATTAGGATGGAAGAGGCCCAGCTCGCGGGGTCCTGTATTTGTTTTGTAATTGAGTTGAAAGGGCTGACTCATTCCCCTCCACTCTGTCTCCCCCCTCTGCGAGCTGATGAAGAACACAGTATTTCACAAATACAGACAGGCTGCTGAGCGCGGCTGCCTGCCCCCAGCCCTCCCCGGACCCAGATGTGTGTGCTGCCCCGACAACATGCGAGAAGGTGCTGATGGGGGAAATCACCCCCGCGTCGCTCTCACGGGATCCAGCAGCGTTAGAGATGAGAGCACAAACTGGGGTGCCTGCCCTGCATCCATGTATCCCGTGCACCCTGCTCCCAGCAGCATGCCGAGGCTGGGCTGTGCTGCACATACACCTCATCCACCTCCCCCAGCTCAAAGGACCTGCATTTTTTTAATGGTTAAAGAAATTGATGGCTTTCCTCAATACCCCACTCACTGCATCAAGACATGCTGCTTTCGTAGGACTGGATTATTAATGCATGGCTTAGAGAAGATGGAGAGCACTCCCTGGCCCACTGGGGTAGGTTTTCAGTGCTTTGTTCGGAAGCAAAAAGGTTTGGGTGCTTTTTCCACCCCCTTGCTACCATGCATTTCTGCAGTGTCAGGGTGTGGTTGGGAGCAGATGGACTGAAACACTGCAAAGGAGTTAAGACATCGTTAGTCTCAACCCGAGGAATAAAAATGAGCTATTTTGCCCAGAAGCTGGTTGTGCAAAAAACCAAACACCCCACCCCCAAAAAACCAACCCAAGAAACACTGTTTGGCTGAGTAGAGCCAGTGAGATCAGAGAAGGCCTGAAGACATATTTAAACCTTTTGGGTTGAAAATTTCTAAATTTGGGGAACATCCGAGCTTTGCTCACTGTCAGTACCTCTTCCTACAGAGTCAGATGGCTCCTGTTCTGATGAGAAGTATTTGGGTAAGGCCTTGTCCCAAGGCTGAGCTGAGATTTTCGGTTTTCGGCTGGGTTATTTCTCAATTTCTCCACATCTGTTTGCTCATCCCTGTCTTGTGGGTCATACATAACCGGCAGAACAAACCTGGCTCTTGCTGAGATCATCGTCTCGCTGGACTTGCAAAATGTAGCCTGTCTTGCAGCTCACGTTGCACTGGGCACCGTTGTACCACCCGCTGCCGGTGCAGTTCAGCAGCGCGTTCTCAATCTCCAGCTTTTGGCAGTCGGTGGCTTCGCAGGAGTAGTGGACACAGCTAGGTGGGAGACAAGAAGTCATATTTTTATTCAAGTCATTGAATTAATTCCACAAGAGCAAGCATGTCTGACTGACAAACTCATCACTTGTCAGGCAGCAGGTACACAGACTGCATACTGCACCCAAAACTCGGCAAAGGGCTCCTCACCAACGAGCACACCCTCTAGTTATGTCTTCCGAAAGACAGGGACAGTGGTAACAGTGATGACAACAAAAGCAAATTACAGGTCTTGTGGCAAAAGGGAAGAGCCTGCCAATTCTGCAGAATTACTTTCTGTTCTGCAATATTCAACTGCACTGTGGCCTTCCTACTCCTGTACCAGCACGCATCCATTCATCCATCCCACGAGAACACCCTCCCTCCAAGAGCAGTCCTTATGCCCCGTCCAATTTTAAATCTCTGCTGAGTTCAGGAGTGCCCGATATTGCTAGTGATAAGTGTGCATGTGTGCATGTGTGAAGAGGGGTTTCTGTGATAGACACTCTTATCTTTGAGAAACTCGATTGAAATCAACACATTCATTTTATTCCACTTCACAGGGAACACCAAACATCAGCTGTGTAGCTGTGTTGATAAGCTGTTATCAAGCTCAGCAGCATGCTGTCATTTCAGATCTCTCTGGTTGCTGTCCTGCCATCCATAAAATGTTTCCCCGGATGGAAACTGTCTGCTCTCCCTATAGTAAATTATTGTAACATTTAGCACAACTTGTAAAAAGAGGTTTTTGTTTTATTTTTGTATACACAGAGATGTCTGGTTGACACAAAATCTTTCACCATCTCTGATGACCTGAGTCAACCATTATAGCACATGTTCAAATGTGAGTATGGGGCAGTCCCTCAGCTAAAGGGCAATGAAAATGCTGAGAGTCTTAAAGCACAAGGGTAGACTTAGACTAGATACAAGGAAGAAATGTTTTATGCTGAGGGTGGTGAAACACTGGCACAGGTTGCCCAGAGAGGTGGTGGATGCCCCATCCCTGGAAACATTCCAGGTCAGGCTGGACGGGGCTCTGAGCAACCTGATCTAGTTGAAGATGTCCCTGCCCACGGCAGGGGGGTTGGACTAGGTGACCTTTAGAGGTCCCTTCCAACCCAAACTGTTCTATGATTCTATGATTCTATGTGCAAAGACGTTTTGCTGGATTAGAGACAAAATTTCTGGGGTTAAGGATTCCTACAAGGTGATATGCCTCTGCTGAAAATTAAAATGAATTTAAATTAAATAGAGTTAAATTAATTCTGAGGAGGGAAAACCTTGACTTATTTCACCGTCTACGTGGGTAGGGAAGAACCTGAAACACAGAAAGTTATAGAAAGAAGGGAAAGCGATGCATCAATACACATATTTTGAAATGCATTACAAGCAAGCTATTTTTGTCTCCTAGAAAAAGGGTTAACAGCCACCAAAACCCCATCCACCTTAGTAAGCACAGGACTTAGCATGTACGTGGTGTTTTGCTGTGTTCAAAGCGTTGTGCAGACATTATCTAATTAATTTTCATGACACCCCTGTGAGACACCTGGGCTGGTATTGTTATCCCCATGTTACTGACAGAGAAGAACATCTGCACATGTCTCTACTGAGCTCTAGATCGGATTAAACGACAGTATTATGTACCTCCAGAACTCATATCTCTGTCCCAGACTAGTGCTGTATGGGAAGTGCCCGCTGCTTGTAATTTAAGGTTGCTTGTTCAGTGTCGGCCCTTCCCTGGAGTGCGATGAGCCACAAACAATTCCTACATTCAGAAAGATCTTATTTCCTCATTGTGCACAAAGTATTGCCACTGGCAGGACTGAGGAAGGAGAATTCCACCTCTGTGTTGGCCAACTCGATACCCGTGTATGCAACAAACAGCGCCCTGTCTATCAGCACTACAACTGTGATGCTCATTACTTCTGCAGAACAGATGATCCTCTGCCAGAGCTGACCTACACAGAGTGATCCTGCCTTCAGCAGGATCCCCCCTCCATACCAAGGGTTTCACGCATGTTTTCCAGTCGCTGCAACTCACAGCCTGACAGACAAATTTAAACTGCCATTGATTTCACTTTGCACGGATCAATAAGACTGTGGACGAGACGGTGGAAGAACAAGTGGACAGTATATCCTAGTGCCCAGGTGGTCTTCTCTTGCAGAGAAATGAGGTGTGGAGAACAGCCATGTGCAATTGTCTTGTAAATGCCCAGCATGAATCACCCAGGAATGTGAACCACAGACCTTACTCTGTTTCGGCAGCAGCCCCCCGGGCAGCCTCACATAGTGTGGCTCCCTGAGCAGAGCAGTACCTTACTACTGACTTCATGGTACTGCTAGTTGAGTAAGTCGCCAATTAACATTAGCAAGAAAATCTGAACATGGACGTTGAGTGAGAGTCTAAATGATGAATGACGCCTTGTCGAATCCTCCCTACATGTCCCAGTTACACCTACCCATGAAGGTTAACCGTCACTTTGCTCCCCTCTGTTTTTCAGACGGCGAGGCTGCGATACGAGTTCCTCCCGTGCCAGGGCTCCAGTGACGAGGAAGTTGACTCATTGAGGAAAAAAGCGAGCACCATTGCCAAGCCATTCTCAGAAGCACATACTGCGAACCTTGACTGCCCATTGCAAAACTCCTGCAAAATCTGAAAATCTTTTTGCACTAAAGTTGGATAAATAAAATAATAGCAGACCTATTTCATTTAATATCTTACGTGAATCAATGTGCTACACATCAGTGCAGCACTGAATTCAACCTTGAATGGCTTCAGAGGGAAGGATGAGCCTACGAAAACCTTTGCAATTTGCACAAAGGGAAATCTGGAGGAACATCACTGCAGTAAGTGGCATCGCTTTTCACTTCCATCAATGTAAAGGAGAAAAAGAATCTGGTTTCTTGAGTTCATATCAGGACACCAGATGAGCAAGCCTGGGCTTAAAAGTCCTACAGAACTGAAACGCCGCAGACAAAGGCATTAAGAAACACTTATTGTGATGTTCTTCTTTCTGTTTACAAGTCCCCTTGTGGTCTTCTTAAATGGCCAGGGAACATTTTTAGCCACCCCCTCCAGGCTCCAGATTATGCCTTGGTTAGGAGATCATCTGGGCAGCTCGCTCTGTCTGTAACTCTATATGAATGACTTCAGTGACAAACAACACAACCATTCACTTTTTGTAAAAAAACAACCACTGCCACCAAATGTTTCCAATTTAAATATTTCTGGTTCTCTAGCTACTGGTTCCAATTTGGTATCAGCTACTGTCAGCCGTAAATCCCAATGAATTTTGAAGTCACGATCCTGAATTGAGTTCTGCAAATGCAGAATTAAGAAGGAGAAATGAGTATCTCCAAGTAGGAAGTTTAGACAAAGAACCCATCACATCCATATTACAGAATTGTGGGTTACAGAAGCTCTTGCATGGGTACTGCCATTTAGCAGTGGTTAATCATCACATGCTCCAGAAACTATGCCCTCCTTGGGAAAGAAACAATATAGAGTATCCGAGAATGAAATCCTGGCATGGGACAGCTTATTCCATTTTCTTGCAATCAAAATCGGGTGACTTCATCAAAACTGCCTATTTCAAACCATCCCTGGTCTATCCTAACTCCCCAAATGCACCTGGGAATTGCTTGCCAGAGTATGAGCTGGTCTCGACAAAAGCTATGCAAGGGACCCAAGGACCACTCTAATGATTTACTGATATCTATGTAACGAACAAGTGTTGCTGCCTGGGATATTCCCTGACAGTGTTTATTTTACTACGTCCACCTCAGGATTCACCTGTTCCTGTTCTTGCCCTCGTAGTATATGATTTCTTAAAGCAACATTTTCACACCGAGCTGAGCGCAAGGAGCAGTGGATTTCTTGCACGCTTTCCACTGTCTGCAGTGTGTTAAAAATATAGATCAAGGTAGACCGTTTCAATGATGTAAAAAGCCCTGAACTGAGTTAGCTTCACACATAGGCTGAAGTTCTGAGCCAGTTCTTACTTTATTCAAATCCATTCTGCCCATCCCTAATCTAAATGAGCTCAGTCATTAGCCTCTAAATCTTTACTTCTCTGTGCCAATATTGGCCCCAATTCAGCAAGGCACTTAAATATGTGCTTAACTTCAAAAGCACAGTTAAGTCCCACTGATAGATTTGACTAGAGGGGGATGTAAGCAAATAACTAAGGGCTTTGCTAAATTGGGGTCTTAGTGACACAATCCTAGAAACATTTGTATTTTAACATGTTTATAGAGAATTATAACAATTAAGTGGAACTCTTCCTTCCTTACATAAAAACAATCCAGGACTTCCTCTTTCGAAAAGCTTACAGCAGCCAAACTTTCTTTTCCTAACCCTGGGGTCAAGCACTTTTCCAAGAACTCATCTTAACATACTTGTTTCCTTCGTGATAGCTCTGACAGATATATATGCATAGGTGAGCATAAAAGCTCATGGTATACACTTGTTATGAGAAAGAGCCACAACATTATCTATTGTACATAGGAAAAACTTCCTTTTCCGCAGTTCAGGCCAGCCTGGGCTGCAGATCTGAAGCATACTTTGTTTTGTTCTACGCCACCATACCTATAACTCACACAGAGGTAATCTTCTGAGGGTGTTTCTAACAGATTTATCCTTACAGTGGGTTCGTCTTCTCCTCTGTAGAGATTCCCCTAAAGGCAAGAGCAGGTTCTCTCTCTCTAATCCAAACATATATGCACCATATTGAAAAGCAAAGGCTGCTAGCCACAGTCCTTGTTGTAGAAATAACAAAGTATGAACTGCAGAGGTGGCAATGAATTTATCTTCTTCAGTCTTCAGCTAAAACACATTGGTCTCCTTGTACCAACACAAAATCTCAAAGAACATCTACCCGAATCCTTGGGGCTTGATGGGAACTGGTGAACCTGTGCCAACTGTGCAACTGGAAGAAGGATCAAGCCCTTTTCTTTTAGCCCTTTCCCTGCCTTCAAATCTGGACCATGAGAGTGACCAAAAGAGTAGCATCACCTACAGTCCCTTCAGCGATCTCACTGCCATACCCTCGGGCCTGACTCCGATAACGATCACAACAAAACCTTAATTCAAACCGACAGCGTCAGGAATGCGGATAAACCCAGAGATTTACAGAAAACACTTCATCCAACCCCAGGTAAGCTGTAGGCGAAGGAGAGGCACGAGCCAGCACATCCCCACCACTGTCCCCACCACTGGCAGGGCAACATTCTCCCTGGGGACCGGCTCTGCCTTCAGCCTGCCCGCACCCCATTGTGTGGGATATTCCTGCCTGGGGGGGTCCATATTGAACCGATAAAGCTCTCAAAGCTCCTTTGCCCTGCCAGCCTGGAAGCGGGGCCGTGCGCCTGGGCGTTAGCAGCCCCGTGGGTCTCCCTGCCAGAGTCTGTCCAGGCAAACAAAGAAAACGCATCGCCTTCCACTTTAATAAAAGCCAAATGATGCCATTTGCCAATTACCAAAATGGGGCGAAGGTTAAAAACCCATTGAATTATAACACATGTCACGGACCAAAGCTTCTATGATTAACAGTTCTGTGAGAAATTCATTAATTTCACCAGAAGCAAGCTGACAGAGATTGCGCTTAATGACAGAACACAGGGCACTGGAAAGGCAGCTGAATCGAGAAAGAGAAAGCTGCATTGAATCACACACAAAAAAAAAAAAAAAAAAAAAAAAGAGAGACGAGGAGACCCTTCCCCCCCCCCCCCCCCTTATAAAAAGGAAAAAAATAACCAGAGTTATAAAGGGTGGTTGCATTTGTTCTGCTGCTGAAGATTTATCTTCATCATTTCTTGTTGGGGAAGCTGACAGCAGGAGGGAACAAGACAAAGAGAAGAGCTGGAGTGGGCTACGTCTCCCTGGGGCTTGTTTGGGGCAGCAAAGGGCGAAAGCTCAGAGGACGACTCTCCGCAGAGGCCAGGGCAAGGACAGGCGATGCTGCCTTGGCCAGGAGTGGGTCTCAGTCTACTGTGCTGGTCCCCCCCGGCTGTCAAACGCCCTGATGTGTACACTTATGGAGGAAGGTAAACCCAAAATCTTCCCTGCAGAAACCATTTTGCAGCCGTAACAGTGACTTCGCGCCAAGATTTAACCAAACAAAGAAAAGGAAAATCTTTTTGCTACGCTAACCAGAAAGCACAACATGGGGCATGCATGCTGGAGAGCTGCGGGCAGCCAGAGCCCGCTCCAGGGGAGGGGAGGCTTATCTTCACTACGAACACGGAGTTAATGGAGGATTAGAAAGTTGGAAACTCCTGAAATCCACAATTCTGACAGCTGAACTGGGGTGTCTACCTGGGTTTTCACGCCTCCCGCCTGCAGTTTCCAGGAGAGGAGCAAATGGCACCAGGCGTGATAGAGGAAGAGACAGGTCTCGTGAACACGGTAGGGAAATGCCACCGAGAAAAAGCAGCACTTCACAAGGACTGCCTTGCCAGGGATGGGAGACCCCCAGCTGATGTTTCCTACACAGTGAGAAGGACAAAAACCTCATTTCTGAGGAACCGCTGTCAAAGGCAACCCCAATGCACCAGGCTTTCTTGCTGCTCAAGTGACTGCGGGGTGGGAAATTATACCTCTGCCTCTGCACACGCAATTTCACCGTCCACTCCACGAGGCTAAATAGGAAATAATAAAAGTATAATAGCTTGAGCTATAAAGCACGAGAGAAGAACTAACTGGGCCATTGTATCTGGTCTAAGGATGCAATGTGAAAATAAAGCGTGTCGTTTTTACAGCACATCTCCAGCAGTGAGGTAAACTTTTGCTGAAAACAAAAAAGAGCCTGTGGTCAGCTGCAGCAGAAAAACAACTGGAAAAATACAACTGGAAAATACAGAGTATTTTTTTTTTTAAACCCTCTATAAATGTCTTCAGAAGGATGGAATGGATTTTCAAAAGAGCTAATGATGACTGAGGACAACTACCTATAAAGTTCAATGGGACTTTTACATTTAAGCTCCTTTTTCTCTTCTAAAATATTAACTGTAATACATATTTTAAGAAAGAAGAGTGAGCGCATGTTTTATTTTCAGTTATTAAGTTGTCACTAACCCATGGGAGTGATCCATTCACCCTCAAAATAAAAGCTGTGTTAACCTTTAAGGGCCAATATATTTCTTTTCCCTCACATATTTAAAATCTGCACCCTTGCCTAGAAGTGCCTGTATCTGGCTGTAAATCCTCTCCAACCAAAATAATTCTCCTTGAAGAGAGAGAAATAATATCTCTTGTAGAGAGAAGCCAAAAAGCAGGCAAAAATATCCATGTTTACCTAAGGAAAATGAAAGCGGTAAAATTGATGCTTACACATAGGAAGGAAAGAGCCTTTAAAAATTAAATAAATATTTAAAAAATCGTATTAGGCAAATGCAACCAGCGGGGAAAGAGGAGAAGGGAAGGATGGGCAGTGTGGGACTGGCACTCAAAGGGGTTCTGATGCGGAGACCGTGAGCATGGGAGGCACAAAACGCACATCCAGCTTCTGAACTGGTTAAGAATAAATTAAAAAAATCCCTCTTTCTATGTTCTTCCTGGATTGGGTAAAATAACAAAGGAAAAAGATGGCAGGTAACAGCAAAGGCATCACCTATTTCCTGGCTGCACGACTTAATGCACAACTTTCTCTACATCTTGGATACCCGAACTGCTTAGAGTTTCTTGTACGGAAGAATAAAGCATATCTGGTCACCCAAAACAATCCCATCACAAGGCAAATTGGAGATTTTCCACTATAGCACTGTCATCAATGGAAACAAATCCCACTGATTTCAATTGGCTTTGGATCAGGGCTTTATTTCAGAGAGTTTCTAGTTCCTTGACCGACATGGGAAACTTTATGATCAATCCAGCGCTGTAACCTGCAAGACCTAAAACGTTACTCTGAACAAGCGAGGCTCTGACGGAAGTTTTTGAGAGCAAGGGGCTGAGATGGTTCAGTGCATCACAAAAACAAAACAATGCAAAAAAAATCAAGAAGAAAAAAAAAAAGAGGCAATCGGCGGGTGATTCTTCTTCAAGAGATTTCTAAAGGTTAGTCTGCTGGGCTTCAGAGGCTCACTGAAGCTTTGCCTAAGGGGAATGCATTTTTTATTAAGGAAATAACTTTCTAAACACAGAGCACTTCTAATTTCATAAGTGAACAAATGGTTCAATTCCTACTGAAAACTTGAGAGGCAGGAATGTGGTCCTGCGTCTCAGCCCTCTTGAGCTCCCTGTTGCTTCTCACCATCTCCTTCCAGTGGGTCTTTCTCGCTCTTTTTCTGTCCCGCTCCTGCACTGGGATTTGGCCAAACTTCCACAACCAGACTTCTCATCTGAAACTTGATCCTGCTGTCTTTGGGCCTCTGAATTTATACAACCTATTGCACAGAATGATCAGACTCCTCGAATCTAGGTCAGAACACACTGACTGGATTGATTTAGCTATAGATATACTCCTTTTTTTATATATTGTATTTTCCCTTCCCTCTCCTCCTTCTCACCCTCCCGCCTTTTCCTGGAATAAAAGCAGGTCCTAGAAACAAGCCAGAACATTATCAAAAAACGTGACAGCTTGCTCAGGAGGCTGGGATATGCAACTTGTTTTACTATTGCTGCCGCTATGGTATGATGACTGCTCACAACTTTGAATTCACAAAGGAAAAAAAAAAAAAATGATTCTTTCAGGGGTTTTGCTAAATTCTCCCCTCTTCTTTTCACTGCATCGCTGAAAGGATCCATGAAGCTGCCGCACCAGAGGCCACGAAAGGTCACAATCTCTGTGGGATGCTGTAAAGCAGAGACTGAGAGGGGTTAGTGGTGATCTATTGATGTGTTTGTAATAACAACAAGAATAAAACGGTAGCCATAAACCTTTCATCCTGGGGGGTCCCACAGAGCTTTTCAAAACGTGGGCCGGATCCGGAGAGGTACTGAGGGCCCTTCCCCAGCCGTAAAAGCACCACGAATGCTGGTGGCCAAGCACCCGCCACACGGAACCGAGCACCTTGCAGGATCCGGCCCCGCCAGGGCACAAGCATCACTTTGTCTCCGCGCGACTGTTTCCGTGGGAGGTCCCTTTAGCAGCACAAAGTGGTTTAGATCGAGGCCGGCGTGTGAGTGGGGAAAACGATGCCGTACTGGGGAATGTATGGAGAGTTAACTGGCCCCAATTCCAAGCTTGGGATAAAGGAGGGAGGAGAAAGGAAGAGGAAATAATTCACTAACAGTATCCCATGCGGGTTAAATGTCCCATCCATCCTGATCAATGAGAACACTGCCGGTTTTTTACCAGCGACACAAAAGGGTCAGCAGGGTTCAGCTGCTGTGCCCCTCCTGCCTCCTCTTAACCCCCGGCGCAGGCGGGCGGCGCGGGGGGCGGTGGGTGGCGAGGCAGAAGGAAGCAAGCTGACAGGCTCACCTCTGCTCCGCTGGGCTGTAGGTCTGTCCTCGCTGGCAGCTGCTGATGGTGATGGGGTCGAAGTTGTGGAAGGAACGCAGGGCCACCCCGGAGATGGCCACAAACTGGGAGCTGAAGCTAATGAGGACAGCCTGGGTGTGATAAAAAGGGTGACTGAGGTCATGGATGACGGGGATAATCAGGGGATTGTTCCTGCAGCTCAGGACGTGGACACCTGCCAGAGGAGAGACAAGATCAGAAGAAGGGTCAGACTTAACACAATCGCTTCCCGAAGCCGTGGGCACTTCAGAAGCATTTCACCCATAGGAACGGCCCTATAGAGCTGAAAAGTTATGGTAAGCTGCCTGGAGGGGCTTCCCAAATCGCTCTGGAGAGCTTAGCCGAGAAGTATATCCCTCCAGACAGCTGAAGAAAGGCTGCCATTCTCTCTGTGAGCGCGGCAGGCTCTCAGAGCAGTTTCTTTAGACCACAGCTACGTTTCTATTGTGCTCTGTTAAATCAGGAGCAACCATCACGGAGGAAGCGGAGTCGCACTATTGTAAAACTGGTCTGAGAGGACAGTTGGAGCCTTTATACCGCGCATCAAATGGTGCCGGCAGGCTGGGTGGCTTTGTGCACCATGGGCAGTGCACCAGTGGCTTGTTTGTAGCTGTGCATGTCATTAGCACTCAGCATAAAACTTTTTTGCATGAGCTCTACACTAAATGTGCCCAGTTTTGATTTTTTTTTGATGGTTTTCAGCCTTAGGGTATCTTGCTCTTTGCTAAAAAAGGCAAAGATGGTCCTGGAGAGAGAATCGAGGGTGATGGACCCCCTGAGGATTTTACAGGTGATCTCATTTGAGAAGAAAATAATTGTGTCTCGGGAAAATAACAGTGTCTCAAGAGGTCGAGGTGCACAGAAGCACCAGAGAGGTGACAAGGAGACTTCTTAATCCCTTTTCTTCAGCAGAGAAGGCACTCAGTGACAGTCGGGAAGAAATTCCCACCTTCAAGTAGAGGCAACCTGAATTCAAATGGGCCAAATCCATCTCAGGGGTAACTCAAAGGACAGACAGCTGTCGGCTAGCCTCAGAATTCATTAATTGAGATTCACGGCCTGACGGCTGACTGCAAAGCCCTGCCTCCGCGGCTCCGTGGCATCGCTCCGAGGATCACTTGGCTCCAGCTCCATTCGCTTCACTGGAGCTCCCCCAGCAACGGCTTTGGCCCAGGCCCTTTGGCTACCCTGATACACTTACGAATTTGAAAAAAAAATAAATTCTATTTGCATGTTTAACTGGCTCAGGGATTTCTATTATTATTATTTTTTTTCCAGTTCAGGTTTCTGACTTAAAAGGGAAGGAATAAAAAAGTTCTCATTTTTCTCCTTAGAAAGTGATTTCCTGTGAATTAAGACAGACTTCTGACCACTCTCTTTAAACATCTATCTCCCACCCTCTACTTTAAAAAAATCTTCCTGTAATAAAAAAAATAAAATAAAAAAGCAAACCTCTTTTTGTTTTGGTCTTTACCTGACCCTGAAATAACCTCCCTGTCTACTTGCCTCCCACAGGTCTTTTGATATCAGCTCCTTGTGGAACGGTGCACGTTTCTCACTTACAAACAGGTGCAGTTAATACTCGAAATCCCGGGTTCCCAAATTCCTTGGAAGTTTCTGCCTTCTCTGATGGAAAGCCAAGAAAGACCTTATGGTATGAGGCTGTTTATTCACTTCAATTTCATTCCTCGCACTCGGGTAGTGTCCACAACAAAACAGTCCCTCAGAGCTGTGCTGCAGTTGCTGGTGCTTTCTGACCCAGACAAGGTAAACGGGCACCAAACAGGTCAGGTTCATTTAGCTAACCTGCCTTCATTAGCAAAAAAAGACTCAAGATAGTACAGGTGCCCATGGCAGGGGAGTTAGAGCTGTCTCTATGCTTGCCCCTGTTTCTGTAGCTCTGTATCCACCTATTCAACACTCAACAGCTCTTGCAAAGTACCCAGCAGCTAAACCCCAGTGTCTGCAATGGCTCTGAACTAACAGCGCTGAGGTGTTTGGCATCCCAACCTCTCCATCTCCTACCGAGACCCAGAAGAAGCTTCTCATTATCTTCTGGGAGTCCACACGGTAAAAAACTTGCTCTGATCAAGGTGGGAAACTGCACTTCTGCATAGACTGCATTTTGCTCATGGGAGTGTCTTTAGCACACTGAGGACTGATCAAGCTTTAAATTATTGCTACTTCCTTTTGGATGTACTTTTAGTTTGCCACTGGCTTCTGCTTAAGGCTGGCTGACCATCTGCAGTCAGTCCTGCACCAGTGCATTTCAGCTGCAGTTTCTAGCTTGCCACAGTGACAATTCAAACACATCAAATACAATATATGGGAAAAGGACTTAACGCCGCACCCAGAACTCAGACAAAACAGTGACTGGGAGCTCTGCCTGAGTGAGAACTGCTGGGTAGCCTACCTACACCTCTCCTCTGCTCCAGGCCAGCCTCTTCTGAAAAGGTCAGAGGGGCTTTTCCATCATGAAGGCAGCATTTCAGCTGCGAAGATCTCCAGGTGTCAGTCTGAGCCATGCCAAACTCACGTTGCAACTTCATCGAGGATTTAAAAACCTAACCCTTAGTTTCCTCTTTGCTCCTCTTTCTTGTTCTCTTTCTCTCACAATCTGTCTGTCTGTCTCTATAAAATGTCACATTAAGTATTTGTTGGCATGCTTGTGGCTCCATCATTTATTTCTCAGAGGGAAAGAGCTATGTGCCACTGTTTTGCAAAAGGAGGATAAGACTAAGCCAGGGGCTCTGCCAAACTGTGACCCATCCTGACTCAACCTGCACAACTTGCTATGAATTTCGGTTTGTTCTCGGACAAGAGACACCACACATACTTTCTTTCTTTTCCTCCACACCCCACCAAATTATATTTTACCCTGGATAGTCATCCAACACCTGTCACTTGTGCGTGTCCTTTCTCCTCCTCATCACTAGTAGGAAGTTCATTTGAGTTTCAGCTTGTCAAAATTGCAAAGTTACGGTAAAACAGAAAGCTGGGGGAAGGGGGTTATGTTTCCTTAAAAACTGCTCTCGGTATGACATGGCCAGCTTTCTTCCCAGTGAAAAAAAGGGCAGGGGACAGCTGGAAAGGGATTATGCAAGTCCTACCCTGACACAAAGTTGGGAGCTAGGGTGAGCTCCTTGGTCCTGGAGCTTACATGCAGCCAGAATCAATTCACCAGACACAACTTTCCCAGGTTCAGGGACCCGTGCCCAGGGTAGAGACAAAAATGGTCTATCCTGGCACTTCAGCACAACTAGCAGGTCCACAGCCTCTGTCAGGCACATCTGCTTGAGGCCATGCAAGCAGCCTGCAAGGGCCCTGGTGTTAGACCTTCATCAAATCTGAAATACCTTGCATGAAAAATTTTGGCCATTAAATAGCTGTGGAAACCTCCCCGCAAACAGGACTAGAGATCCGCCCAACCACACCTTGCGAAGCAGAAGTGTTTGCTGCACCAGCTGGTGCAGGTCCCTCACTCCCTGCTTCCAGCAGTTCACCTGTATCACTGTCAATGTCTCTCCAGGGAGGTGCTGTGCGTGAAGAATTGCAATAGTACTTATTTTAATGGCTAAAGAGGAACTAATCACTTCTGAAAACATAGTGAACAGTCATGGAGAAATATCTGCATAAAATGATGCATCATTTTCAACAAACTAGTCAAAGTCAGGTCTTGGAGCATTAAGCAAGCACTTTTTTTGTCTGATCCTGGAAAAGCTGAGCAGGAGTATCGGTCAGTTTGTGAATGGGGGTACCAACAGATTAAGCAAGCAAAAAAGAGAGAGTCGAATAAAATACAATCTTACCAAGATCATGGCTTTGCTCTTTGGTGTCAAACAGCTGCACACCGATGGTCTCCTGCTTCTGATCCAGGTAATAGGTCCCATCAGTGACCAAGTGAACTAGGACTGCTGCAGCTACCATAGGCTGGGAAAAATAAGCCTGGGAAAACAAAAGCCCCGCAAAGGCTGAGGTGGAGAACTGTGGTGGGCTTTAAAAAACCCCAAGAGTCAGTGCAGGACTTTTAAAATAACAATTCCCATCCCAGGTCACACAGAAGGCTTCTCTTCCAATCTCTCCTACACAAACTAGATAAACTCGAGTCAAACAGCCCTGCAGCTGGAGGCTGTAACCTCTCAGAAATTCAATAGCCTTGTCACAGGAGGGGACTTCACCACTGATTCTCTAGACAGTGCTCAGAGACTTTGTTTTGCTATTTTGCACTAAACGTACTTCAAAGAAAGGAGCAGCTTGGCCCTGGGAAGGCTGTCCCATGATATTTTGCCTGTTGGAGAAACTTCGTACAGGCAGGCAAAGAGGAGACTTCTGAATGACATGTGCACTTCCTACCTTCAGCCAGAAAATGGTCTGTGTCATGTGGGAGTACTGGAAGTTGGCCGTGCAGGGATACCAGGCATACTGAGAGACACCATCATTCAAGTCAATCACCTTAGTTCGACACATCTGCAGGACAAAAAAGAAACAGCAAAACAGACGTAGATGACAGCAAGGAAGGATTATGACTGTTTAAAGTGGGGGAAAAAAGTCCAGGTGCACTGCTAGAATAAAATAACACACAATAATGATGTTTCTAAATACCATGAGATTATTCAAAAGTTAAGTTTTCAGGTCTTCCACCTCAATAAGAAAAACTGAAACATGAAAAGGAGCTAAAGACTCACAGCAGCCGGATGGCAGCCAACAGTTTCCTCTTAATTTGGTACGAGGTCTTTGACGGCATTCAGAACAACTTTGCTCCCACCCAAATGGACCACGACTCTTGCCATTGGAGTCAAAGTGACGATCACTTCTGAACGTACCAACTCACAGCACAGACAGCCTGCAGATGCTCTCCACAGTACTCAAGCAATGCCCTATTTAAACCTGCATGTTACTGTAACCCCAGGGAAGCCACAGATGGCCATGTAAACTTGGAAGCAAGTGTAGCCAGGAAAGGCCTGACTCTACAACCCAATTTAAGCAAACTAGTTTCTTGTTTTGTTAACTAGTTTCTGTAAGTGGAATCACCTTCTTCCTACACCTACAGCACTTTCCATGGCAGGCAGCAGTGGGATTATAAGCAAACTGCTCTTTTCAATAAAGAACAAGTAGATGAATCCCAAGAGCTGGCATGGATGAAAAGCTCAAAGAAGAAAATGCCTGAATTTAAGTACCAGAGAGCCTTGCAGTGCCGTCAGTATGTAAGAAAGATGTGAAAATGAAACTGCACGAAATGCTAGGATTTACCCTGAAACCACACTGCTCAGGGAAGCCGCTTCAAAAAAGGAACACGCATGACTACAGCCTTCATTCCCTGAATAAGAATGCGGAAGGAAATGTCCACCACGCAAAAGGCTACAACGGCATTAGAAGGATGCTTCCAGCTGAGGCTCTTGGACCATCTGAAGGGTACGTGTTAAGATTCACAACACTTTGGTGAACTCAGTGACTGTCATTACCAGAGTCATGGGGACAGGCGGAATTCCTTGCGGTCACACAGTATAGTGGCAATGGAGCTGTGTGAATGTAACGCAAGAGGCCAAACCATCTCCAGCAGTTGTGCTAGCCACAGGAGAGCCTACGACTGATCACACAGACCACCTGCGCTAGGTGCTAACTGAGGCCATGTACACTTGGGGACAGTATTAAATTTCTTTCCAAGACCAGAGCCTGAACTGAGCAATCAGGTGGTGATGTGCTGTCAGTAAAGCTGTTCCCATAAGCAATTTCCCTGATTATTAAAACAAAAAGAAAACCCTGAAGTGAAACAAGAGAATTAACAGAGATGGTTTTTAACCACTCAAAATCCTATGCCCACTCGGTAATTCTGATTGGAACTGCCCTCTTGGTCTCGGCAGGCAAAGTCTGGGCAATGCAAAGAGAGCCTGGGATGCCTGGGAATGAGAAACCAGATTGGCTAAAAGTGAGGTAATCACCTCTATAATCCGAGTCCCTCAAGATCCAGCACAGAGGAATCTATGGGCAAAACATAAATCAGCTATAATGGGCTGGAAGAAGATTTTTAGTTTATTTATTTTTTAAAACAACTGGGACCAAGCTTCACTGAGGCTAGCCAGTGGATAGTGTTACATTTTACAGCAGAGCAAGGCTTTACATAAACTATCTTTGGCATTTGAAATCCAGGCCAGCAATTCGACATGTACCATTTCACAATTCTCCCTTCTTGCATTTTCAGCAGCCTGTCTCTTGTTGGGAGCATGGTTTTTATTTTAATACCTCTCCAGCTAGGGAATTTATCTTACCCGCATCTGCAATTTATATGGTCGGAGAGCTCTTTGACATGAACAAAGGTCTCATTACTTTTATATGATTTTGTTCTTATTTTTGTATCTCCTCCTGCTCTATCGGTCCAAAAAGGTGGTTGAAAGAAACAAAAGTACTGACGTTTGGTGCACTTTAAGTGCCACTTAAATCACATGGATGAGTGAAAACCTGTATTAAGAAATCACCCAGACCTTCACCAGAAGTTTGAATCAAACCCAAAATAAACCCCTGCTGAGGTGGGTTGGAAATCTCTGATAACTTTTAAATGCCTTGTTTGATTTGTGTGCGTGTGTGAACTCTAGCGCTTTCTGCTTCTGCCTGAGAATATTAGCAAAAAACTTAACGTTGCATAAAGAGCCTGTGTTTGAGACATGTGCGTGCTACTGAGGTGTGCAGACTCGGTAGACTGCTCTGGTTTGAACAGGTTAGATAAGCTTCCTCCTGCTGAGGCTGATCCATCGCTACTCAGGCAAGTGTTTCAAAGTGGTACGAAGAGTATAATTGAGAAGTGTGGGAAAATAACAGACATGACATTAGGAGTAGCTACAAAGAGCCTCTTCTACGCTAGCTGCTCTCTAGTAAACGTAGCTAATGGCAAAAAAGTTCTTTTAAGATTTTGTAATAACAATCTGATTGTATAAGCAGTCCCTATCACCTACAGACTCCACCATCTCAATAGGCTCTAACGCACGTGGTAAATACATCCCTTTTTCAATTCTACGCAGTTATTGAGCGTCACACCACAACTGCAAAGTCTGAGAACCATTTGCTGGGAGACTCTTTCACACCTCTGCTTTTAAGGCATCCCTAGAAGATGGCAGCAGCGTGAAGGCACTTATTACTGCAGTACCACCACTTTTAAGCTACAAGTTCCAATGGCCTGGAAGACAGAGCATCATCTCTCCTTCAAATTCATAGGAATTCACGCTTATGAGAAATAAATTATTTCCTAACATCCTCCATTTTGCTACAGTGATGCAAAACAGCAGCTAAAGCACCTGACAGCTGTGGAGGGAAGAAGGGATAGATGTACTTTTCATTTCAGGGTGTTACCAAACACTGAAGTATTTGCTTTGAAGAATGACGGCATCACTCAGGACTCAAAACTTTGCTCACTGGGGCTTATCCAGCTTCTCAGATCCACACAGCAACTGGGATCCACAGGAGCTTAGTATCTGCTCCAAAGTATTTGGGGACTATTTGTGTCTACTTACTGGAAGCCCATGTCATACCCCTCCCTAGGAAGCTGCTTTCAATTAAAAGAGCTGATGTCTGTTCCTCTCGGAGGTTCTAATCCAGCTCGTCTCCCACCCACACATTTTGTACACAAACATCGAGAGACAGAATGAACAAGGCCAGAGAGCACTGTGGGATCTTCCCACAAGAGGGAATGCCTGGAGGATTCCCTTTGACTGATTTATACAACCTCTTGTCAATCACAGGGACAACATGTTCTTCAAACTGCCTCTCCTGTTTTCCTTCTCTTACTCAAGGGGACCGAGGAATCTGTCAGCAGAAAGGGAAAAGTGATATATTGGGAGCGCTTAGTTCATTGCCACATCTAAAACGCATTTACTATTGCAATCAACTCCATTTCCTCATAATATTTTCTTTCAAAGTAATATGGGAAAATTTGCTGAAGAGCAATTTTGGAAGGCGCCCTTGTGAATGATTCCCAGTCAACCCATGATTTCAGGCAATGTTAAGTTGTGTTGATGGGCTCCTGTTGCAGACGAACTACAGGTTAAGGATCACTGATCCTGCGGACTGGCCACTGGACTAGGTCTCAACCTGACTCTGCCCAGTGCATGGCCCCATTACAACCTTCTGGGCAACACTTGGCTTCTCCAGGCCAGAGGCCCCCGTCTGTAAGACGAGGATGATATCATCCCCCCACGTCACACGGGTATCTTGAGGGTAAAAGCCATTAGCCACAAAAAGGTGCTCAGATGTTACAAAGAGAAGGGACAAACAAAGCACATACACGTGTGAAGGATATACCTCCCCACAGGAGTGGGTTAAATACAAACAGATGCCATCCCACTCTGTCCTTCCCATTGGGCAAGCAAAGCCAGACACCACAGGCTTTGCATACACTGTTGGTTCTCGTCTCTCACATTGTAACATCAAAATAATTCTAAATGCAGACAGGCAAAGCTGCTATTTAAACTGGGATGCCGCCCTGCTCAGCTCTGGCATACGGCTGACGCCCGTGGTTGGAGTGGACGTGCCTGTCTGCATGCCCACAGGCGGCTGTAAACAGAGCAAATCTCCAGTGCGCAGATCTGTCTGCTCCCAAAATCCCATCTGTTGTCCCATGGCGGGGCTTCCTCCAGACCATGTCTTCAAGCTAAGTATGGCTGTGAAGGGCCATCGCAAGCACTTGGCCATCAGGCAGTAGGGAGCAACCTCCTTCTGGAGGAGACAGGTGGAAGTGGTTACCATGCCCCAAACGCGAGGCTGCTGCCTCTCCCTCCCTCCTTTTTACTGGGGACTGTGCTGCTGCCGCTTCTGCACCGAGACAGACAATGCTGTGAGTTTCTGAGACGAAACGGGCTATACCCTGTCCCATTTGCAAACCAGCAACCACAGAACAAGCAGGAACAGGATCTATTGGTAAAACCCACAGTACCGTCTATTTGTGGAGCATACAACGTCCTGAGTGAGGTTGTACAAGTGCACGGAAATACTCATGGACTGATATGAAACCCATGGAGGCACAAACAGGACGTGTTCTGTTGTTTGAAGATCCAGCTAAAGAACAGATTTCAACCATAATAATGAAACCTAATTAATCTACAGTTTTTAGCCGACTGCTTTGCAGAATGTTATTTATATTTAACTCAACACTCGCCAGAGAATCCCAACCATGACATAAGCAGCATTTAAACACATCCCTTACAGATGAAAACTTTCTCTCTCCATTGCCAGACATGGGGGCTGGCAGTCACCCAGACCTTTTATTCTTAAATATGTTATTCTTGCAGACCTAACGTTAATCTTACCCAAGGATGAGAAACTATGGTGCCGTCGCTAAATATCAGAAAGGTTCCTGCTTGTTTATTGCCCAATATTATAAGGCAGCTTGACTGCCACATGGACACCACCCAGTTTGCCGACTGCAGCACAGACCTCCAATCTGTTCTGAAAGCTGTTGCACTGTTCTTCTCATTTAGGCTGGGAATTGGGTTGGAGTCACAGAAAAAATTAAATTGCCCACATTAGTGAGCACTGAACCATTAAAAAGGCCACCATTTGGGTTCCAACAAACACCTCAAAAATCAGCCAGTTTCTATGACCGTTTCAAACCTCAGGAGCCCACAGAGCTCAGATGGAAATTGTACACAAACAGGCTTAACTCAAGGGACATCAGAAATTTTGCTCTGGATTTTCTCCTAGGTTCTGGTCAGAAATGCTTTAGGACTAGTCTCTTTGCTAGCGTTCTGGATTTGTCCTTTCAGAAGATTTGAGTCAACAGTTGTCTGCCCAACTATGAAAGTCAGCATTGGGTCATTTCAGGTTGGCCTCTAAAACTTAAGGATAGCATTCAAAGTTACTTTTTCCAAACTGGTACACATATTAAATTTTTCTGTGCGCTAACAATGAGTTTAAAATAACCTGTTGTTGTAAAATCAAAACCAAAAACCAAAACCAAATCTGAGATTCAGCAGCATAGGTTATAAGCATAAGATGATGAGAGAAAGCTGTGTCCTCCCTCTTTCGATAGCCTTCTTACCTTCTAGTCTGCTGCTTCTTCCTCAGCAGCAACTTTCCCTTACCTCTGATGCTCATGAACTGCAGCTTCTACTCCAAACCTCTCCTTGTCCTCTGTGTCTGATAACACAGTTTTACTAAGTTTCGTGCTGTTTGTCTGCTTTTGCCTGTTTTCACTGGGGTACTTAAAGGTCTGATGGCAAAAGATGAAAAACTGCAGCATATCCTGCTCCAGGACAAAGGCACGCAGGCAGGTGATCAACAGAAAAGCTTCATCAACTGGAAGCTGATAAAACTCCTGGGGTAATACACTGATGCTATATTACTCCCAGATTCAGTTGGCTCAGAAGTAAGAGGAAATCTCATCTGTCAATTTTACCCGTGTAATGAGGAACAGGATTTGGCTGTGGGATTGGGAAGCAGATTACATCTCCTGCAGGACAAAATAAAGCCCCGTTGCCAGTTGCTATGTCCAGTCTCAGCACAGCCACGTCCCTTTGAATCTGGAGCAGCCGATGGTGTCTGGACCTTGCAGACTTAGTATTCAATTAGCATGTTACTACGGCTTTCTTAGCCCAGAACCCCAATTTTCAGCTGAAGGTTTGGCTGGATTTTTTAGCAATTGGAAAGTGACCTTTATGCGTATGAAAACATCACAGCTGATACGACATCGGCATCAATAGTTTGTCTGCAGTGTGACATGATGATAAATTCCTCTACTTTACAATAAAAATGATCGTGTTCATTTCCAAAGGGAAATTTCCTTGGGTAGAGCTTTGGATGTAACACAGGGCTGTGATTCAGAAATGAGTGGGAGATGCAAGGGCTATTTTGTTTTGCCATATAAGTTGGTTTAGTTTCAGGAAAGCGAATAGGAGCTGCAGGGATTTCCGTTAGATGATGGCCCAGATTGCATGTGCAATTCAACCTATTAACTTTAGCTTTCTCAAAAAATGCAGTTATTTCACTTCCAAAGAGTCTGTATGAACAATATATTTCAATTTTTAAATCATGCAGACCTGCATTCTTTGAGCTTTCCTTTGAATTCCTGTTATCTCCAGATTCAAAGCAAACTTCATTTAAAACCGGTGAGTTCAAATCAAAATCACATAAAACCATAAACTTCACATAGTATACCTGAAAAAACTGTAAATCTGTTCTGACTGGCCCCATCCCAAACCCACATCAGCTTTGACATCCAGCCAGGTGTAATCAAAATATCTAGGATGCTAGCTGGACCTGTGGAAAAAACAATATGGAGCTTCGGTTTTACAACAAAACCCTAACCAGATGATTTTTGCACGGTTCAAAGGATCACACCAAAGACATCAGTTGAGCCGGGGCCAGAAATGATAGAAAAAGAGTGAGAAAAAGAAGAAATAATTGTGCTAAGGGGTTTTAATAATCAACACAACTTCTGCACAAGCCCACAAGTGAACACCAGCATTTGGAGATCATGAGTGCAATTTGTATGTGCCCTTGCTTCTTTTGCCATTCAGCAATGCGCCCTGAAAGGGCGCGAAAGCAAGCGATAGCTCCAAGTGCGCAGCCACACAGAATACAGTTTCATACGAAGCACATGGAAGTGTGTCACGTGCTCCTGTTTATCCATATCAGAGGTTTGCTATTTCTTCAACACAGCAGTAGGACATAAAGATGCTGCTCTTAAACAACAGCATCTTCCACCCCAGCACTGCCAGGATCTCACCTAGAAGGCATAATTTTTAGAATTAGCCCTAAATTGCATTCTGCTATGATGTTCAAATTCACAAATACACCTACTGGTAGAAATAGCAGCCAAATGCAACCCACTAGACAGACAGCATAAAGAAACAGCACCCAAACAAGACCTTAAACCTTTGGTTTTGCAAACATCAGCCTCATTAAAGCTAAAAGACATTTTCAATCTGCAGCAAAAGCTCCTGTCTACAACTTCCACATTGCTGCTCACAAAAGTGTGAAGGCATTATAGACTGATAAGTGCTTTAACAGACTATATATCCATCCACTGGAGAGCGAGGTTAAACAAATACAGTAGCCAGAACATTATTGTTGGCTGCACACTCAGGTTCCCAAACTGCCTGTCTCTAACTTGAACCAGCTAGGTCCACTGCAACAGCAAAGCTTGCATATAACTGCGGGCCAAGGCTGGCCGTGGGGGTGCTGCGGCAAAGGAAAACAATCCCATCCCAGAAGTTTCTACCACTGATGAGAAGAGCAAAAGCTTTTTTTTTTTCCTCCCCTTTGACTGGAGCGTTTCATTTGGGAGCAGCTGGCATCAGAAAATCAAACTGTCAAAGGCAGAATGTGCACCACACTTTAGGAGGATCTTAAATATATTTTTATTATTATATTAGTCGATCCGACTCACTGGATTCATTGTAGTTTTGCTGGTTTGGCACTCCTGCAAGGTAAAGCAGGATTGGGCTTGGTAACATCCCCTCCTTCCTTCCCAAAGCTGGTCCTACAAATTTGCTTGGATAAAGAAAGCACACAGCTAGTTAGAGAAAGCCCAAAAGCAACAACAACAAATCCCTAAAGAACTTCAGCTCGATGAGGAGCTCTCCATCAGCATACACACTGGCTGAGGAGGACAGAGATGCTTAGAAGCACTTGGGCAACGTTTCTGATAGGAAGAGAGACAAATAGGAAAACATTAAGCCACACCTTTTTCAACTAGCAAGGAGGAAAAAACCACAACGCTTTCGTTTCCAGCACGGTAGGAACAGACCCTAAATACCCTCGTCCCTAACCCCACCTCCCTCAAACCGCCCCAAGTGCACACGGGGCACAGGAGCAGCTTCCAGGAGATGTGAGACAACACAGGTGCTACCACGAGCTCTGAAGATTGCTCCCTAAGCTTCGCCTGCAGCTGAAGCAAACAGCCCTGCAGTGGTTAATGTCAGCTCTGACCACATGATCACATTCAGGAAAGGTCAAAAGAGTGATTTTTAATTTAAAAACATCTGTGTGTTTAAAGAACAAAACTTTCTCATGTGCAGAAAACCAGGGGTTTCCAGCGCTTTTATTTCCAGAGTTAAAGCCATGCTTTTCAGCTTTGTTTAGGGTTATGGACCATGTAAACACACTGTGTAAACCACACGCAACCCTCATCAACACAGCGTTTCCACATGCAAGGATAATTGGGGGTGCAAATCTCTCTCTCCTTGGCTCCTTTTCCCTCTCCAAGCTGCTCAGCTTCTCACACCGCACTCCCAGCGAGCCAGCCAGACACCCAGTTGTTGTCCTTCCCTATATGAAGACGTACACATGCCTCTAATCCTAAGGGTATAAGTCTGCTCTGGGCTGTCAACAGGCCTTAATTGGATACATCCAGGGAGATGATACATTGGGAAGAGGCCCTGAATTTAATAGCGAGAGGGAAGGCTGTGGTGGGGCTCCCAGGGAGTGCGGCTGGGGGGGGCACGGAGGAGAGCTACCATGTGCGGTCCCGGGGAGCCGACTACGGTTACACCTCAGCAATCAAACCCTTTTGGTTTCCCATCCAACTACTCAGCCCTACGCCAGCATGCATTAATTAAGATTAAACCGTGTGGCTTGTTTTTCTTAATACCTGAAGGCACGGCTTGTGGTATGCAAATCAGAAGGTTCCCCCTTGCTTCACCCTTCACCAGGCTTTTCCCACTGAAACTGCTGAGCAACAAAACTGCCACCGCGCGAACAAATTCCTCGGAATGAGTTGGAGCATCCAGGGAGAGCCCGTAGAGCAGCAGCCAGTTGCTTCCTCCAGCCCACGCACATCTGCACCCAAGCAAAGGTTTGGTTGCAGGTGTCTGGGGAAGCCCGTCGCTTCCCTCTAACCTCAGAACAGCCCTGGTTGATGAGATAAACCTCAAACTCCCAACAAATTAAACCAAAAGACCACTTGGGAGTGTTTCATCCTTGATGTCCCAGGCCAGTAGGGGAGTTCACAGAAACTCCCAGCTGCTCCCCAAAGAAGTTACCGTGGGGACTGAATTATGAGCATCGTCTGTGGGAGGAAGCTCACGGTTTCTTCAGCCTCACTGCCTCCCAGGAGCGGGCTCTGGGAGGACAGACTGGAAGCACAGGGGATGGAGGAAATCAGGGCTGCTCAGTCTCGGCCTTTCCCACCAGAAACAACCACTGGGACACAGTTAAATTTCCAAACAGCGAGGCTTTCCTTTTCCAGCAGGTAAGGGTCACGGTGTAAACACAGTGCAGTGCCAGGAACCGATCTGCCCCGTTAGAAGGGCAGATTTTTCAAAGGTATTTGGGTGGAGAAAGGTGGAAAGAAGGTCATCTCTACCCTGTGCTTCAGCTTCCCCTCTCTGAAAAGAGACTTGGCTTCTCTCGGGGTGATGATGCAAGGGTTAATTACCAAAAAATGGGAAAATAAGATCCACTGCCCAAAGCGCTAAGCGTAAGGATTTTGGCCCTATGACCAAAATGGCTAAGCAGAACTTGATGTTCTCCTAAAATGAGGGCTTTGCCAGTGAGTAGGTACATGCACAGACAGATAATAGCACTGATCGTGGAAATAACCATTTCCTGGCACGCATTAAAGTTTGCAGCTGGACCCTGAGGCTACGGTGCAAACCCAGGCCCGGGGGAGGCTCCTGCTGATAGCAGAGGGAGCTGGGCCCACTTACCGGAGGGGTGAATCATGTCTTCTTATCAGATTCACCACTGAAATAACCTCAGAGAAAACTGTGATCCTCCGACTTTACAGGCAGTATTTCCAAAAATGAGCATGGATTTGGGGTTCCTCAACAGTTACGGCTCCAACTAAGGCAGCACGACTCAGGAGAGATTTAAGGCAGCTCAAGAATTTATCCAAATGGTCCCCGGTTTTGTTTTTTTCCTTTTTAAAGCAGATACTTATTTGCAGGTGGGGATAGAGGGATTGACTCAAGAGACCTTCAGGACAGTGCTGGGTAAGCACCATCCTCCAAAAACCATGCCTTTTAGAGAAATCTCAAGATGAACACCCTAAAATTCACTGGCATTCAAAATACGACGTCTCTTATGACAATGTGGGCCTACAGTTCTCCGAACAAGTAGTGCAGACAATCCTTCATTTAAAAGAAAAAATAAATTCTCCGCTCCTGGCATGAGAAAGTTTACTTTCAGGCTTAAAGAAATGATCGTGTGGTTTTGGGGATGGCATTCCGTTCTGCTGAAGAATAGCACCCTGCCTGCCTGTATATCTGTGGCTTTGTAGTTACATTACAATCCTGGAGGGCTCTGTTTACATATTTTACATGTTTTCTTGTGCAGAACATGAAACCAAATTACATAGTAAAGGCCATTACGGCTTCGCTCTTGCACCCTTTTCCGTCCTCTCCTTCTCATCACTTGTTTTAATTCTATCCAAAATAATCGACTGGGTCTTTTTAACTGCGCTTGATTGACTGGCAATGCTTCAGGCAGGTTCATTCGCTGTTGCACAGGGAAATCATGCAAAAAGCTGGTGAAGCTACATGCCAGGGGGGTAGGGAGAAGACGGCCGGGGCGGGGGTGGGATGAGAAATGCCGAGGACCCTTCATGCATGAACAAAGCAGACGTGTCGATGCATTTATGCAAAATCATTCTGCTCTGAATGGAGAGGGACCCAAGACAAACAACCCAGATGGGATGCAGGAGAGCTATCCCACGCTTACGGTTGGACATGCTCTGCATCTAAAGGCTTGTGAGCAGCAACAGCAGACAGAGAGACTGGCAGGTTGAGGGGCAAGGGCCGAGGAGGGGGGTCTCCTTTCAGAAGAGTGCATGCTAACGAGCACCGCCGCTGTCGTGGGGTCCAGCTTTCCAGCTCACTGATGCCGGGGGGGTCCAAGCTGTTTTCTATTACCGTGTGTAATCTGGGTAGGTGGCTCGGTGTACAGCAGATATGATCATAAAATGGTAAGTTACTTCCTAAAGAAGCACATAATCCTTATTATTATCCAAGACAATATTCCTTTCTTGCCTTTCTTCTCCCATCTAGCAACAACAAATGGCATGGAATTCTGCTCTTGTTTCGTTAGTGGTAAATGTCTCCTGGTCCTAGGAAGACGGGACCAATTTCCGGCACCTGAGGATTTTTGGATTGACCTTCATCTCCGAAAAGGTCAGACTGAACCTCTCTGAGAGTACCGATGGCTGCTTTGCTCTCTGCATCATCCTTTGTTTCTTTTATCTATTTTCTGTACAGTACACAAAGGGAACACAGTGTACCAGCCCCTGGTACTCACTGTTCCGTTTCCCTTAGATGACTTGCATATGTGCTCTTGAAAAATTATTCTAAAAACTAAGGGGGGAGGGGAGTGGAAAGAAAAAAAATATCCCTTGAGTGTTTGGCAAAATTGCTTGGAATCTCCTCTGACATCTCATTGTGTTCTCTCTGTCCTCCCCTTACACAAATCAGCCAGAGGCTACGACATTAGCCATGGGGTCTGCTGGTTTACTACTGCCAGGAGCAGAGGAGCACTGGAAGACGTGGGGATGGAGGGGTGAGAGGGAGGGAATCACTGTCTGTCCTAGCAGGGAGCCGGCAGCCAGGTGATGGGCAGCATCCCCTTTTCTCCAGCCAGCTCTGGATCAACTTTAAGGGTAACGCTCTTTCTCAACCAGCTCTCTGCAACTGAGTCTTTTTCAAGCCAGCCTACCTAGAAATCCCATTTCTCAGTTTATTTTGCTTCAGAGACGTCCCCAGAACACAGATCATTCCCGAGCAGGAGCCATGGCACTGATGTTAGCACACATCTTTGTAGCATCCCTCATCTTGGTGTGGACCCTTCGCATGGACCACCTCCTCCAACGAGGTAAAGCAGCAATGCAAACGTATGAATAAGGACCGGTAGAGTTCCTTTGGCAGAAAGGTTGCAAAATCCAGCCTTCCCAGCAAGGCAGGTGGGAAATAAGGTTTCCAGCCATTAAAGCAAGGAGTTGGTGGGACAGTTTTCCAGTCCTTTGGTACTGGGAATGAACAGCCAAACTGTGCTAGGATAAAGACCGATTAATTCACAAACGGGACGATGTGAGGTGGCTGACAGAGCTAAAATGCAGATTTCATGACCCCAAACCCCTTCCAGGTCTCTCCTCCCAGACAGCAACTCTCAGCAGGCCCTGAACAGTTTTCTTTTTATCCAAGATATGAACATTTCCCTTTCAAGACGTCCTGAACTTCCTAGTCCTGGGGAGGTCTGGGCTCAATAATGGCCAGTGCCTGCAACGTCCCTGAAGGATATTGAGGTTTAATCCTCAAATAGTAGCTTTACCTTTCTGTGCTCCAGTTTCTACCTCTATTAAATGGAACAGAAACCAAGCAGTGTGGCTGTGATAAGGCTTAATTAATCCCTGTACATTGAAAAAATATGAAAAATATCATCACTTAAGCCAAGGAAGGAGCATTCCAGCCTGAATTTGCCTGATGGTCAGGGCCAGGCTCGAGATGCAACTCTCCAGCCTTCAGGCAAAAGACCACATTGGCTGGTCTGTAGTATCCAGGGGAAGCCTGAAATAAAGACGAAGTTTTGGACCCCCTTGAACTAACTTTAGACTTGGAGACTCTGTAACGTAAGCTGAAGCCTTTTGGTGGATCAGCCAGTACGGGAAACGAGCTCAGATGCGTACAGCAAACCCACGTTCCTCTTGCAACAGCCTGTGCACGGTGACCAGTTCATCTTTTTCCAGAACTGGTCTCTGATCACTCATGGTTCCTCCATTAATGGTTTTTCTTAGTGGGATTCTGCCCTCATCCTCCAGAGATTAGCGGTTCAAAGCCTGGTTTGGCTATAAATAACAAAGACATTTGCAAAGCAAAACATCTTATTAAAAATGGGGATTTTTGTATCCCTCCAACCACAACAAAACTCTTACCGTTGAAGAGCAACAGGACTTGGTTGTGAATTGGGAAGTTCAAAAAGGGCCACTTGCAGAGCCGACAGACAGACACCCTCCCTCTTCTCAGCAAGATCACCCCAAAGGAAAGGAATGGCTTCTCCATTAAAAGTTGCAGGTTTCCTCTCTTCCCACTCCTGTTCAAGATTACTCTATTTGTTGGCTTTGCTGGATCTTTGGGGAATTATCTTCAGCATTATATTTATTAGACAGAATAAAACTGCGTGGCAGAGGACTTAATCATCTTTCTCTTCAATTTTGTTACGGTATTTTCTTACCGCTCTTGGAGCCCTTGCTCTACCATGTTATTTCTTCTAGTATTCAGAATATTTCTGTGCTCCTGTCTTCTCCTTTTGTGGGCAATTTCAGATGTACTGCAATTCTAGACATCTTTCTGCTGCTGGTGGAAGAATAGGTTTGTTGCAGTGAGTCTGGATGAGTGCAATTATGGGAACTGTAATAGGGGCAGGAGGGGGCCTCTGTTTGTGGGAAATATGTAATAAGAATCCTCTTCCACAACTTCTTACTCCACAGCAGCCCCTGTGGGGTACCCGGAGGAGAACAGGGTGTGTTTGTCAGTCCGGGAATGAAAACGAATCCCAGGATCTGTCTGTGCCCAGCAGCCTCAGGAAAGAGTTCCCTTTCGGTTAACTGTGCCTGAGCTCCGCGGCTTTTTCCATACAGGGGAAAACCAGGCTCGGACAATGGCATAGGGAGGAAAAAAAAAAAAAATTTATATACATATATAGGGTTACTTGGTCTAAACAACTTCTGCACAACTGGGAGGAAATGCAATGAAAGATATAGCTACTGGGGGGCTGTCCCTCTAAATCGCCAATGCACACACCAACTTCCAAGTCCTGAGCACACATTGCCATGACAGGAGTAACGAGGTTAACAATAAGCCATCTAAAGATCCATTAGTCCCTTCTTATAATTCTCAATTATAAAGGCCCAAAGGGAATCTGCAGACGAATCAGTTCTCCAAAAGCAGGAGGGCCACCAGCAAGAGGAAAGGAGAAATGGCATCTCCAGACTCCCATGGTTGGTCTGCACCCATCTGCCTCTGCTCCTCTCACCCAAGCCACAGAGCAACCCTCCCGAAACAGGCCTGTCAGAGGCTTCCTCCAAAGGCACATCTGTACAGAAAAGACACTTTAGCAAAATATCCAAATCCTTCATGATCAGTACAACCTACTCTAGAAAGAGAGACTAACATATACGCTAATGCACTCAACCCAGTGAAAACTGTGGCAGAACAAAACTGGTGTGCAATGAGAGCACAGAGATTTGAGTCAATTAAGGTCAGTGCAAGACCCCGATTTCTTGAACCCTACAGGCCAGCCAACCTTTTACAGTGACCTAATCCACACTGCATGTGCCTGCTTAACACTCTGCACCAATGCAGCTTCACCAGTGATGATAAAACAGGGGTTATCCAGGTAGGCCACGAGTTGGCTTTTTAAACTCAGGTGTTGTCAAGCCCAGGTGCACTTAACTTGGTGTCAGGAGGCCACGTCCTACCCCCTCCTGCTGGTAACGAGGAGGTTGACTCTAGCTGGGTACAAACTGGTCAGGGAAATAAGTCCCTGGGGACTTCCAATACAGAAAAAATTGCAGCTATTCACAAAACAGATCAGCCGAAGCATCCTTTGTCTGTCTGTTTATGCCTACTGGATCTGTCCTTCAGCTAGTATAAATCTGCCCAGCGCTACTGCCTTTTTGTAGTCTTTGCCAGCATACACCAGCTGATGACTTAATGGTAGCATCAATAATCGTTAGCACAAGAAAGGCCCTGAGAAATAAACAGTGCTGTAGAAAACCCCACACAACCAGTACATCAACACTGATAATATTTCACACACAGTGGATGGCAAGGAGAGGCTGTTTACAAACTCACAGCAAGAGCGGTAGGGAAAAGAGCAGCCCAAGAGTGTGCAAAGCCCTTATTGCTGAATTCCTGCGGTCGACAACAGGTACTGAGCTGCGTCTGCTTCAAGATCTGCGGAGGACGCCAGATTAGAAATCAAACGGTAAAAATACCCTGCATCGGTGCTCGCATTTCTGTGCTGGTGCAATGTTGCTGACTGGTCCTCTTTGGCTCTAAATATGATGCTGTCAGTACTGAGAATATTTCTTAATCAGCACTGAAGAGTGGCTGCCAGGAAAGTAGAAGTGGCTGTCTATCAGTCTTGCTTCTGCAGAAAGAGCGACTGTTTAAAGGGGGGGGCTGTTTGACCTTTCCATTTTTCAAATGTGTATCTCTTCGCCAAGACTGTGTCATTCTTTGTAGGCATTTTGTTGTTCAAAACAAACCTTATACTGTGAACTTTTTTTTTTTCTTGCTTAGTATGTTACCATTCAGCAGCCTCATACTAACAAGTAAGGAACCAGCACGTAAGATCCATCTCAAAATAATAAGCAAGTGCGCGCACCCTACTTCTAAGGAACAACCAACTCCGCAGAAACGGGCAACATCTTAGGTGAACTGAGCAAACAGGTGTGGGGTGGTCAGTCCGCAGAAGCAACCCTACAATAGCAAGCAAGCGTGCTCTGGCTTGTGCTCATAAACAATCTTCCAACAGTAAACAAGTGCACGCAGGCAAACGTTGCTGAGAAAGACCACAATAACAAACCAACCTGCGATGCCTACTCCTCAGAAACAGCCTAGGCAAAACTACGACAGTCATGCAGAGAAACGGGTGTTGAGACACCTAAGGATGAGAAACATTTTAAATCATGAAGGACTTGCTTAATATGCTTTAAAGCACCTTTAGAGCGCTGGGGCAATTATGAGAAACGGGGATGGCTAACAAACAGGCAGCTTATGTATTCTGTATATTGCTGTGCACTGCACTCAAACATATCTTTCATGGCATTCTTGATGAGAAGCCAACACAAATGCCACTCTGATTAATCAGGAAACTACCCAGCAACAACACGAAAAGTTTGCACAACACCAGCAAGCACACAACCTACTCTGAAAGATATCTGGGTGAGGAAAGGTGCTCCTTTCATCGATACAAAAACCCCCTAAGGCTCAATGCTTGTGCAGATAATGAAGCCAAACATGTTTACACACCAGTGATCATTACATGCAGTGATTAGAGGAGATCTTAGGTTAATTTTCATCTCCGCTAGCTAACAGACTGATGACCTGCTGCCCCACCTAACCTCTCCGGAGTGACAAGTCAGGTGCTTTCACAAGCCGACGAGGCTGTCTTGTTCCTGGGGAAAACAAAGACTTTCTCAACATATATGATTTAAAAGGTCAATGAACCCCATGCACTCAAACTGGTGTAATAGGACCAGCTGAGCTAAAGCAAAAATTCCTTTTGCTGGAAGTAAATAGCACACTGTTATCTCCCCAGGGGCCAGGCAATAAGAGGAGGCATGTTCCCATTCACTCTGCCAGTGTGTGATATGCTAGTGCTCGGCCTATAAATACAACAGCTTTTTTTTGCCCTTTTTTTTTTTTTTTTTTTTTTAAACAAGGCTGTGACAACTTCATCTCATCTTGGTACAACAAACACGCCTGAGTTGTGGCTACACAGCAGGGCTTTCTGTTGTGCGCGCGCATGGTGGCGTTTCTTCCACCACAGGACCATATGTTACCTACTGCATGGCGCGGCTGCGTTTCTACCAGTGCATTAGGAGAAAATCAGGGCAGCTCTCCGCAGCGTCTGCATGGGGACAGAGTGCTCGGGGACAGGCACATAAAGCAGCACCTGAACTGGAGACAGTGGGCTTTGGACTGCACTACAGCACAGGGAGCTCGAACGAGAAAGAAGTTACGAAGGCACTGGTAGGGGTCCAGAGGAAAGTTCCTTTTACAGTGTGAAATAATAAATGAGACCATGACAAAAAGGCAATACTGGGCTCGGGATTCTGTCTTGGTACTATGCCAGCTAACCACGCTTTGTGCATTTAAAACTGACCTGGTCATTAATTTGTTGCAGACTTGTGCAATGTGAACAAGGCCAAGTCTCTTGGATAAAGATGTTTTCTCTTGCAAGCCAACTGGAAATGCTTAGCGTTTACTATTCACGGAGAAATCTGCTTGTCATATCTGTGACACGGAATTCCTCTCTGCACTGCCCACTCAAGACACCTCCCAGATAATTAGACTGTAAGAACAACTTTGCTGCATCAAACCAAAAGTCCACCTAATCCACTGCTCTATCTCTAGCAAGGGACAACGGTGGACGCTGAAGGAGGAATATACGAAGCAGCTCTTATATATACGATCTTACATATATGATCCTTTTCCTGCTGTATCCTCTAAAAAGCCAACGATAAGCAATGTGGGCTTTCCTGAGTCAGGTTGCATCTGGACTGTTGCATCTGCATCGCGTACAGCTCTGTTTTCCAGGCATTTATCTAATGTCTTTTTGAACTCATTTGGATCTAATTCTCTCAGGGAGACAAAAGGTAAAGTTATGGTAACTGGAGCTATTTATGTTACAAAGGAGACATGTAAGAAGGGGGTTAAAGCTAATGAATGGCTTTGGGAATGGACGGGACCTTTCTCAGAATAGAACAATAGGGTGCTTTTATGAAACTGGGAGACAGAAAACACAAAACTATTAAAAAAGAAAGAACGCTCTTTTGTATTATTCAGCATTAGCCTTCAGAACTCATCGCCACAAGATAGTACCCTGTGCTAGCTGCAGAGAGCCCATTTAGTCTTTTAGGTGATGATAGTTAGTCGAGGTGACTCCTACACAGCTTATTGAATCAAGCAGGCCACGACTTCAGCCAGTTTTTAGTTGGATGGTTGGAACTGAATTTCAGCTCATCACTACTGATGAGGCTCAGAAAGAGGGAAACTGTTGTCAGGGGCATTCCTTGGTGACGCAGCAAGTTAACAGGCAGGAGTAACTTCACACATGGATGCTGACCATCTAGCTATGCTCATGAATGTTGCTCCTTGCTGGACTTCACTTTCCAGGACGGGAAAGGGAGTATGCTTTCCTTACCTGCGTTGCTGCTGGCTGACCGATGACCACCCATCCTGGACACTGCTGGTCACTGTGATGTGAGACGGAGACATTGGAAGCCCACTGATCGAGGAAGCCTTTGGGAGTGTAAACGCCACAGTCTTTGATGCTGGTCATTTGCTCAAATTCCTCGCATACTCCATCACCATCGTGGAAATAGCACCTGCTGGGTTCATCTGCCAGGAGAAAGTAGAGAAGAGAAATCACAAAGGACTGGCTACACGTCTGCAATCTAGTTGCTATGACCTGATAACATCAGTGGTCATGTATCTGCTGGACCAGGTCACTGGGAAGTGAAAGCGTTGGTCACTTTTAGGCGGTAGCAAGGTGATTTTAAAAAAGCCAAGCAACGATAGTCAACTTCTCTATTGGGCAATTCCCCAAGATATTTCCTAATGTAAGGGAAGGGGTTTTCTGCTTATTTTCATCTATCTCCATTTGAAAGGATGGAGACAGAAGAAAGCAGAGAGAGAAAATACATAGAGAGACAATGTGGGCATTGGCATAATTCCACCGACTTGGATGGAAAAACGCCAACAGAGGGTCTGGTCTACAATGTTTCCCTTTTTGTTTTTAAAAGGTATCTGCAAAACAACAACAACAGCAACTGTGAATTTAGGGATGGTGAAAACTGCCAAGTTCACAGTTGTAGTGACCAAAGGGCCAAGCAGATCTGTTTATCCAAAGAGCAGATACAGTATACATAGTGTGAGGGTAAGCTTGCCACATACACACACAGCTTCAACCAACATGACTCAGATTTGACCTAAAAGGATCAAAAGCAGCAGGAGACTTTATTATCCTTGTCCATTTATTCTGTGGCTTCTCTAATGAGACTGCCAACAAAGATGCCAAATTTTTGAGGTTGTTTCTGTAACACTGGCCCATTAAAAACTGAACTGAGATCCATCTACTCTTTTCAAACAGACTGCATAGCAATAATGATTTTCAGTCATTAGAGTACTCTGTGAAATGGAAACCTTTGACCTGTTGGTATCCTATTTTGTATTGTATTATCATCGCCAGTCCCCAGAGGTATCCAGTTCTGACAGCCTGTTGTATTTTTGTCTGGCAAATAAGCCTGCTGAAAAAACGGTAGGAAATTAGCCAGAGCTGCTAGCTGGACTGATGGAAACGATCCCTAAGGAGGGTCCTGTCGGTAGCATTGGACTATCTCAAGCTAGGTGTCAGAAAATCCAACGGCTGCTCAATTTTGAGCTACTTCCAAACTACTAAATCCCCTGTTTATTTTTCCTCCTAGTTTACACAGTGAAATACCATCATGAGCCAGAAAAAAATCAGTTTATTGCAATTCAATTATTTAATGACTTTCACTCCTTTTCCCCTCCCTTCCTCCCAATCCCCCATGCAAAATTCCAGGTCCTTAAGAGAGTGTGAGTTTGAAAGAATGGAGAAGTCTATCAGGGAAGAATGTCATTATGGTTTCATTTCATCACGACCTCTGCGGCCAACTTGCGTACGTGGATAAGTGTGGGGAACTGTGTATTTGCCGGACCAGTACTCCGAGCTGGCAAAAAGGAGCCAGCATGAATCTGGAAGCCGTTCAGCCGTATGAGTGCAGCCCTGCGTCTGAGCGAATATTCCCGGGGTGGCCAAACTTCGTGACCCTACGTGTCACATCTTAAAATCTTCATATGGCTGGGAGCCACCAAACATATACCACACACCTCGAAGAGCTCGGAGGAGGAACGCTTGGGAGAGTGCTTCACAGACAAAAGATGACAATGGCTCCCCGGGGTGTCCCATTACTCCATGGTGGGAGGGGGCCAGGGTGGATGTGCAGATGGGCCCTAAGGCAACCCAGCAGTGCTGGCCCCAGCGGCCCAGCTGCCTTGCCTCCTCCCACGGCCGGATTGCCCAACAGCCCTGATGCCAGCAGGGCCCTGCTACTCCTCATCTGATATTGACCCAGCTGGGAACGTGTGCTTGAACTGCTCATGAACCGTACGTGCCCTGAGAGCCCCAGTTTGGACATCCCTGTAACATACCTTGTTTCTCTGCAGGGCTTATTAATGCTGGCACACTGCTACGCCAGTGTGGCTGGTTCATCCCTGGGAGAGACAGGCCAGCTCAAGGGAGGGGCAGAGCGAGTGTGTAACTGTGACGGCCATGGAGGCAAACTCTTGGTTCCCTCACCTTATCCTCCTGCATCTCTTGTTCTGCTTCCCTCTCTGCAGAGACGTATCAAAGCATAGGCCAGGTCCCTGCTGTACCCAAGAACAGGAGGATAAAGCTAAGCGGCTCACCCGCCTCAGAGCACTATGTCCCAGTTTGAGTGAGAGTCTCAGCAGAAATCTCAGAAATACTCAGCCCTGGAAAGGCTGTGGTCAGCAATCAAAAATCCTCAAAAACAAATCCTGAACATAGGAAAATATGTATTTTTGGAAGAAGAGTTTCTTTGTCATTTTATGAAAAGGGGCTTATTTCTGTAAAAAGGAAAAAAAAAAGAAAGGAAAATACCTACCATATTAAAAAGACCCAACCTTCAGCCTATAAACATATGCCCAGGCAGATACACACTTACACTGAAACACCGGCACCCAAGTGCACCCTGCTACACACCCACATTGACAGAAACATTGACACACAAACACATGCACGCTCTCTTTACACATCCCCAGTGCAGCCACCCCACTGATGCAAACACATACCCAGAAATTCACAGCCTAATTTTAGGCATATGCGTTTAGACAGTGTTTCCCTGGCCCTCCTGAAGCACTGACTTATTTGCACGACAGGCACTGAAGTAAGCACAACATTTATACAGCAACATACTCCTGCACTGGCTCCGAATGTTCCCTCCTAATGCGATGATAAACGTAATGGGCTTCTGATAAGATCATGTGTTTGGGATAAAAGAATACTCAAGACCTACTCCAATCCGATGACTTAATTCATACTCACATGGATGGGAAGGCAGCCTTTGAATAGCTGTGATCCAGGCCAGTGTGTGATCCTAAAAGAGGCTAATTTGTTCCTGATTATGCTTAAGACCCCAATAAATCTGTCTGCTCGGAGTCTGCAAAACCCGAGGGAGGAACCGAATGGAGAGACTGAGATGTCTGAATTAAATGGAGACTGCCTAAATGATTAACAAAGTCTTACTGAACTGCGCTGCCATGAGCCCTTCTGCCGCGCTGGTCCTGGAGTCGCGGCACCCTGCCCTCCATCGCAGCGTGGGTTCGCTGGCTTGATGACACCTCGCGCAAAGGCTGAAAGATTACGTACCCGCTTGCTTTAGTGTGCTTTGAAAAATGATGGGGGAAAGTGCCTTTACAACCCTAGTTTTCTATTAAGGAAGATCTGTAAGTCCTACTACTGACACGCCATCCTAAAGCGTGCAATGCCATGCTTTGAGGGGAGCGCTGGTGAGAAGAGGGTAAGACCTTTCCTGCCCATGAGCTTCCTACTTCTGAGTGATGGTAAAGAGGGAGACTTCTTTAAATCCTTCCCAGACACTGGTGAGGGGACTGACGAGGGCATCAACCTACGACAGCCAAATGTGGTGCATCCCTGGGTGGGCTGCCACAAAGAAGCAGAGGCTCTTCCTTCCGCAGGTATTGAGCACCAGCTCTGACTCCTGATTCTTACTGTGGTCTTGGATGCTTGGTAGGTTACATGTTGGGCTTTACATTTTCATGAGCAAAGTAAAGAACGACCAGATTGTTTCTTCCTACGATTGCCCTCACAAAATGAAAACTAACAGGCTTCTTCCCTTTCCGCAGTGGTGTGAACACAGCTCAGTTAAATCCGTAGAGTCCTACAGGCTCAAAGCCGGGGAGGGCAGTGTCAGGAGTGGTATATTTCTAGGAAGCAGTAGCTAACATCTTTATTTCCATAATGGTGCAAAATGCCTTTTCTGTTCTCTTCTCAACTACTGTGACATGAAATGCATCCAGGGCCTTGGTAATATGAGTTATTTTTTGTCTCCACAGAGGTCTGTAGGCTCCCAAGACCTGGTGAAGGTCATAGTGATATATTGGTCACATATGGCCTGCATCGTGGACTATGTTCATCAACACTGTGGACTTCTCACTTCAAAGTTGAATCTGATTTGAAGGAGATATGGAGGAAGGGAACATGAAGGAAATCTGATTTGTCCTCAAGGAAAAATGACTTCAAAAAATTAAAAAGCAGTTGCCTGGAAATCCAGCTTAAATCTAGAACAGTAAAATGTCTGCAGGCGTAGCACCTGGCAGCAGGAGACAGCACCTCTGGGGAATTGACAACAGATGCTGAAGGATCCTGAGCTGAACTCGGGGAACATGTATTCATTCAGGCAGCCTGAGCTCCTTTTCCCTGGCAAAGTTCTCACTGAAGGCACAAAAATGTTCTGGCCAAACCAAAGTCCCTCTCTTGCCCTTGCTTTGGGAAAAGGCAATCTTCAGCGAAAATTTCTGTGACATCTGGGAATCCCTGAATGCTCCGTGACAGCCGTCAACCTGGAGAAGGGGGATTTGTTGGGGAAACAGATCGGCAAGACCTGGCCTGCTTACTAGTGCAGTTGGGCTTCAAGATCCAGAATGATCTTGAGGCTTTTGTGTGTTGCACCAGAAAATGATGCAAACTCCATTTCTCCTTGCTTCTTAAGCTCTCCAAGTAGAGTTGCAAAAGGCAGCCTTTTGTATTGAAATACAAACCACTCCTCTGGGGTTCAGAAATGAAAGGATGCAGAAGGTAAGGCAGAGGCTTTAGAGAGCACCTGGGAAGTGCCTGTCAGACCAGGTCTGGATGAGCAGGTAACTCCCCATCACAGTCACCTGTTCAAAGTGAGGCTAGAAAATCACCTGCGAAATGAATGAAGTCTGGTAGAGATCAGCAAGCAGACATGCAGGATATACACTTATCTGTGATAGGCAGCCTTCCACCTCATTAAAAAAAAAAAAAAAAAAAAAAAAGCGATAGAGAGATCCAGTTCGTAGCACAGGGCACATCCTCCAGTGAGGCTTTTAATGTCCGAGCTGTATGGTCAAAGTGCTGGGGACAGACACTCGGGGCGCCTTCCTGTTTTCAGCTAGAACACAGTGATTGGCATCAGCATAGTCTTCTTTTGTGCAATAACTACTATTTTTTTAAAAGGCCAGACAAAAAAGAGGAGTATTTTTAAGCTCAGCTGTTTACTTAGGGATGTTTCCAACTATAACAAGCCTCATGCCACATAACTATTCGTCCGAGAAAAAAAAAAAAAAAGAAGAAAAAAAGGGGGACAAAAATGCAGAAGCATTGTCTCAGAGTAACAAATTCTTGGAACAGAGCGAGCTTCTCATTTTAACCCCTGAAAGGTCTGTCCAGAGGCGTGCAGGCCTTTTCGGACACAGCGAGGGCCAAATCACAGGCTCACCAAAGTCAGCAACTTCTGCAGAAGCATGATTTTACCACCGCGTCACTTAATCGGCATCTCCAGCACTGGTGTTTATGTTCACAGATGAGAAGAAACGTATCCAGAGGTTTCTATCACAAAAGGAGAAATAATTCCACTGCAGATCACATGAACCCAGCAGCTGAGCGATCGCAGAACCTGCTCCATTTATTTCTATGGGAGTTTCACCTTTGGCTTCAGTGGGAAGAGAGTGAATAACATGGCCTGCTTCCAGGATATCTGCTAATCTCTTCTTTAATATTGAAGAAGCCAGAGACAGAGATATTTCCTGCTACAGTAAAATATTCGAGAGTTATTTTCCTTCCTGGATATTCTGATTTGAAAAGAGGAAAACCATTACACAGAGCTTGGGCAGACCTTTCCGAATAAAGTTGCATATCAATAAATTGTGACGTTTTCCTTCAATGAAATAAAACAGACACCTTGGAAATGAAGGCAACGCGGGTGTTGCAATCTACTGTGGAACATCCAGGGGCCTCGCAGGAGGCTTTTTTCTGTACAATATGACAATCGTGTCTGGGCATCTCCTGAACCAAGCAGGCGGGCATAATGCATTTGCAGAGCGCGGTCCCTGGTAATTCAGCTGCTTCGTGGAAATACATTCCTGGGCTTGTTCTTTGTCTGGCGTGACTCGGCTCATTGGTATGATATAGCGGTCGGAGCACAATAATTATGCAATTGATCTGCGTGCTGCAGACAGATACAATTACAACTCCCTTGCAGAGCCCGGCACTGAAATTTGATATTTCACCTCCAAGAACACGAGCCTTTGTCACTTAAGCGAAAGGATATTTTCCATCGCTGGCAGTGGTAGTAACACCTTATCTGCTCTGCGGCTTGCTAACAGGAGCCAATGTGGCCTTCCCCCAACCCCGGGCAACTAGGCATGTTATAAAAGCACTACAACACGCGTCCTCTTCCCACCTAATCTTGTTTCCCTCCCTGGGTGGTTGGATAAATCAGAAAAGCGGTGCTGAGAATATTTCAGTATTTCCTCAGACTTACACATATTTATTAGCTAAACTTGGAGACTGTTCGACTGAAAGTCTTGAGGCTTCTGTCACACAAGGCAGCAACCACTATGACCACGAGAAGGCTGGCCAGCGTGACCCTTCTCGACACCTGGCCCACTTGCTTGGGAGGCTGGGAAGGAGCCCAAGAGAAAAAAACCCAGTGGTGCCATTCACCAAGGAAAACAAACTGCTTGTTTGTGCGTGTGGTTGGATGTTATTGCAAAGGAAGGTCTTGTGCTCAGCATCATCCTCTAAGCACAGCAAGTTGCTGTCGAGTCACAGAGGATGCTCTAAGGAAGGAAGTATGACCAGCTGTGGAAGCCTCTCTGATCCACAGAGAGTAATGCGTGAGGGATGCAACAAGCAAAGGAGTAATTCTTCTGTTGAGCTCTCATTGTAGCTGTGTCCTAAAAACCAAAGCTGGATTGAGCTGGGCTGGAGTCACTGGCCTAGGGAAAAATGCAGGCAAATACCACTCCAGCCCACATTCTCCCCCACAAAAAAGCATCTGTCCTTTGTATTTTGCTGCCTGAGATGCCTGCGCTCTCTGCTCTGTGGCTCAGCTGGTCCTGCTAAGATTGCACTATTAATGATGATAGTCTGAAAATCACTTTAAGAGACTTTATGACAATGCTGTGATTACTAACTTGCCAAATGAGTGCTTAGACATTTTAGAACATGTAGCCACACTCCCATGAGCTGCAGGAAACAGTCAGCTTCAAAGTATTTGCCTTAAGCTGAAGGATTCACACAAATATAATCTGAATAGCCCCAGTCAGTAAATTCATTGCTATTTGCTATGAAATACTGCTATAGAATCTCAGCTTCTTTATCGACAGCAATACTCTTTCCCAAGCTCCTTAGTCAATGCTTTAGTCTTACTGATGCCCTGTGAGATGCTGAGTTTCTCTTCCAAGGTGGCTCGGTTTCTCCCATGCTGTTGTTCTACTGAAAGCCCTCGGCAGGGTCAGCCAAGGCCTATTTAACGTTCGTGAAAGAAGGCGAAATCACCATTAGCTGCTGTGTGGGGCCGTGGTTTCGGCAGTCAAAGCTGTGTTCCTGTGCAGGGGTACGAGGAAGGGAGGGGGAGAGGATGGGAGCGAGGCGCGCTCTCAAAGCATGCCCACAATGAATATGGATGGTCATCCATCAATTTATTTTAAGCACATTACTTCTCTGTCAGAAAGGGAAAAAAAGGAAAAAGAAAGAAAGGAAAGAAAAGACATATAAAATTAGGTTTGTGTCACTCATTTAACACTGCAATTTCCCTAGAGGATTATGCACCAAACAGAGATAGCAACCTCATGAATATTAATCATTTCCCTGAATGCAATGCAGCCCGCCAAACAATAAGATTAGGGGAAAGTGCTATGCTTAATTTATGGATAATGGGAGAGGTAAAGGATAGAGCTCCCACAAAGGTAAGGCTCACAGCTGGAGGGAGAGGCCTCTGAGGAGGAAAAGGACAGATCCAGATTTGTAAGGTAGCAAAAAAACATTTGAGGCCAAGCAGGAGCGAAAGAAAAGATGTTTAAGAATCATTGTCAAATTACAATCATACTTCTCCCTGAACAACCACTGGCGACTAATGCTTCAAGCATGCCAGAAATCGGTGGTAAATTCAAGAGCTAGATACGTTTATTTTCTCTTTTCCTCTACTCTGTGCCTTTTCTTTGTGTTTTACCTCCCTGAGGCCCTGATCCAACAAACCACAGAGACGTGTGTCTAACTTGAAACATTCACGTTCTTCAGTGGGACCACTCACATGTGGAAGTCAGCGGAAACACTGCCCTGTTTTGCTGTAAAAAGGCTTTAGTGAAGAGTCCCTTATAAGCAAAGGAGATAAAGTGTAGCAATAATAACACCAATAAGATGCGACTGAAAACCCCATAAATTACCAGGCAAACTTAAGGGTAGATAGAAGTTCTGAAGCTACTTCCCAGCTGTGTTTCAATGTGTCTATCAGTCTTTACTCATCTTTTTTCATATTACTTTCTCTCCCCCTCCCTTCTTTTTTATTGATCTCTGCATCTTTTTTATTATATCCTTCTCTTTCTTCAGCACTGGCGAGCTAAATCAATGCATAATGCACATCACACTCAACAAAAGGAATGCAAATGAAAGCAGCGCTCTTTTTCAATGTCCGCACATATATCTAGATGCATGTGTACAACGTTGGGTGTGTGGGAGAGTGCATACCAAGGACAAGGTGCTCAGCTGCTTGTTGGACACCCATTTCTCAACGGTCCGGTGGGAATGGATCAAGTGCTAAAAAACTCTGGGTTCCCACAACTGCAAATCATAACTCTTATGACTGGGGCCTGTTTTACACAGGACACGTCGGCTTGAACTTGGCTGGGATCCACAGTAATCGCAAAAACCAGTTATCCCGGGAGTAATCAAGAGCAAGGTGAAAGAAAAGCAGCCAAGAGGTAGGAGAGGGGTGCATCAGTCACAGCGGACACGACTTTGATTCACTTGTCTCCTACAAATCAAAAGGCAAAGTGAAACTTTCCCCGGGGGACCAAATTGTGTGCGGAGGAGATAAAATATGCAAAATCCGCTACGCAAAGGGGAAAAAAGTAGAGATGATGAATTTCAGGATGGGGAAGGGTGAGTGTACCGCAGAACTTAAAAAAGGAGCACTGCCAGATGCTTTCATTAATTAATTAATTAATCTCACTGTCGCTCTTCAGCATGTTGCAGGAAGAAAGCGCTATTAATCTTATCTGTTTTCTGTTACTCGGCTTTGTGTTCAGAGAAGGCCAGGACAGCTTGACAGTAAGACCACACAGTTTTCTTCCCTGCCTCCCTCCTTTCCTTCCCCTGCACCCCTCCTCCCATGGCAGAGCAGATTGATCCACTGTTATCTGATTAGAGAGGAGAGGAGGAGGGAAAACAAAACCGAGAAGAAAAAAAAAAAAGGCTAATTTTATTACAGGCACTAGCGCAAAGTGTCTTGAGAGCCTTGTGCCATTTGTTCAAAGGAAAGTTGGACCAATTAATAAAACCCATAAACCTCATGATCCTAAAAGGCAAAGCGAGTAAGAGAGGCAGAGGGACACCTGCAAACAGGCTGCCTCCATCCTTGGAGATATCCAGAATGCAGCTGGACATGACCCTGAGCAACACGCTCCAACTTTGAAGCTGGATCTAACTTTGAAGTTGGCCCTCCTTGGACCAGAGACCTCCAGAGGCTCCTTCAAACCGAAATTATTCTGTGATTCATGGCTCTAAATCTAAAGCTTGATGGTGTTTGCGGACTCTGTTGTATTTATCTTCTATCAAGTGAGGTGACTTGCATGATCTCTGCTTTGGAAGGAAGAAGCCTGCTTGGGCTTTGCTATCAAACCTCCTGCTATGGAACCCCCCCAGTGATGCCCCTTCAGCCCTGCCTTTGCAAACAAAATGTTTAGCGATTATTTTCAGCCATGTGGGACCCAATCCTGCAGACGATTTGTGACAAGCATTGCATTCACTGTTGTGGTTAGATTTGCTGAAGTCTAAAGAATGCCTTGTGGTAGTTCAGAAACATGCCTGGAAGGAAGCATTTTCAAGATCAAACCCTGAGGCCCCCAATTCAGCAAAGCCTCTGAACATGTGTTTGAGGCTCACTGAATTCTTTGGTGAAGGGGAGTGATTCCCGGGGCTCTAAAGAGCTACATAATACAACAAGAACACCACTACAAAAATAACACTGTCTGAAATAATTACTTGTTGTCCTATAGGATTATGACATGTGTTAGCCTTGTAAACATGGAAATAAATTACACTTATTCTTCTGTGCTCCTCAAACACGGACCCAAGCGTTCTGTATTTTCCAAGAAAACACCCCACCAGTCTCAAAGATGACTTTTGTCTGGCTAAAGGCAGATGATCCAGTCTGATATTGTTAGATTGTGGAGAATGCTGAATTTCTGCTCTTTTTAATTATTATTCATTATGTAAGATGTACAGCCACTTGTTTCCCCAACATCTTCATGTTTTCTGGTGAGATTTTAATGCTTGATATGTTAAAACAGAATACAAATCAGCACTGTTCATTTGCCTGAAAGATTAGCCAGCAGTTTCTCTCTAGCTCTTGATATCCTAATTCATGGTGGTCCAGCACCCATAAAAGCCAACAGGACCTGTTTCACAGGTATTACCTTCTCTGAACCTTTCCTAGGGACTTGATGAAGGCAGTGTTTGCCCCAGAGGAACAGCAGCTGGTCTACCCTTGCAGGCCCTGCGTGCACACTGAGGCCATCACCACCATAACGGTTGCACCACCACAACTGTACAGTCACGCAACAAAACATTTTTAAGGTCTGGGTCCATGCACCTTTCCATTGATTCAGTTGATTTGATTCACCTAAGTGACTCCCCATATCCAGTATTTCACAAACAATTTGATTTCGTTCGCTTTTGTAATCCAGGACCTGTGCAAAACCACGACCTTCCAAAGCCCGTGCAAAACAAACAACTTTTTACCTCTGGAATTCCCCTTTCCTTTTCAACACAAGCAAATCCGAAAAATCACTTCCTCTGTAATGGTGGCGAAAAATCTGTGTGTATGTCTTAGTTGCTTCATTTTCTAATCATATTGCTGTCAGACAGGTTTTTTCCACACTCTGAACCAGCCCTCTTGCTGGTCCTGGAGATAAATGTGTGCACTGGCATAAAGCAGGCTCCTGCACCCACCTGGCAGGACATCGCTGTGTGGTCCAAGGCTTGGGACACCCCACTCTTACTCCTGTCCGGGGATTTACTTAGAGCATGATGCAGCTCCTGCCCAGCCCACACAACCCAGCTTCCTTGAGAACCAGTGTACACGAGGGGTCATGTCCTAACGTAATGCTGGGATGTGGTCAAAGTACAGTCCCGGACCAAGGAGCTCAGACCTGCTGCCGAGCAGGGTGACACAGATGCAACCATACAGCTCCAACCCGAACCCTTGCTGGAACCAGCCTCACACTGTGCCTGACTTTTGGAGAACCCGAAACATTTGCAGAAGTGTTTATCTCACTTTCAAAATATTATGACTAATATCTTTCAGTGCTTGAGGCTCTAATGCAGCAAGTTACTTGAAACACAAATGTAACTTCAAGACCACCAATAGTCACAATTAGCCTCAACCATAAATACTCTCAGATTTCAACCGAGCAATTTACATATGTAAATATGTAAATAAGTACATCGCCGAATCAGGCCTCAAGTCCCAAAGCGTGGGATGCTGAAGTAAAAAAGTAGGCATTGTGATGAGACAAGCAGTCCCCAGCTTACCACCCAAGGGAAACATGGTGCCTGTGAGGTCCTTTATACGTTGCTCCAGGCATAAGAGAGAATCGTCCGTTTGCCAAAAAGAGCAAATTTCAGTCTTGCCAACATTATATTATCTGCTTAGGACTGATGACCTGAGCTGAAGGCATGGGATCACTAGATGGGACAGAGTGTTTGCTTGGTCAGTCCAGATAAGGAATCTCATAAAAACCTCTTGAGAAAAAGCTGACCCTTCATAAACATTAACTTTGGTTTCAGAAGCTCTGCATGTTTCATCCTTCCCCAGACCTCGCTGAGCCCTGTTTGGGAAATGCAATCCCACAACGCAGGGCTACCCCACAGAAGGTGCAGCGTAAATTGGGTCTCCATTTCCCTTCTCTGCCCCCAGCATTCCTAGAGAGTTTAATATGTAAAGCTCACAACTGCAGCCCTGCTATCCCCGATAGCTCGAGCATCTTCAGGCCATTGTGCTTACAGGTTTTGCTAATCAGAGCAAACCAGGCTTGCAAATGAAATCTGATTAAGTAGTTTTCACCTCTGAAAAAGGGGATTAGCTAGATCTTTGATCCTCAGATATTGATTTGCAACTCAAAGGAGGTGTGACCTCAGTTGGACTTGCTTCTGGTCTCAGTCCCTTCCCCTTTCACTCCTCCTCCTGTTTACCAGAAAAAATCAGTTCATGTCTTCTCACGTAGCCAGATCTAAAGCCTATTGAAGCCAGTGGAAAACCACCCACTGACTTCAATGGGCTTTGGATCAGTCCCACAATGGCTGACTTAGCCTTAAGTCCCAGGCTGTTTCAAAGCCAGCAGAACCAATTTCCCATCAAAATGACCAGAAGCTGGGAAGATATGTTTGCCTTTCAAACCTACAAATTCCACCTTTTTTTCTCTCTTCCATGACAACTCTTCGGCTGGAAATGCTGAAAATACTGTTGGTTTTTTCCTCGCACTCTGCGTAGAGTTGTTGCCCACCGTGAGTGGAAGGGCTCTGAGCCAGACTTACCGATGCAATTAAAGGATAACTCCTGCAGGCAGAATAGGGAGCAGCCGTCACCGTTGATCTTATTCATATCATCGCATTCTTCCCCCAAGTCTCTGTAGGCAGGGCACACACATGCAAAAAGGAGTCAGATGTCAACAAATGGCATCCTCCCAACAATTGCTGCAACCCCTCTGCGGAACCCCAAAGACCTGAAATCCAGTACGGGGGCTTTGTGTGCCGACCCTTAAAATACCTCTCCCTTTCTCCCCCAGCCCTGACTTTCATCATTCCTGGTTCACGAGCTTGCCTGGCCACTTCTCTCCTGCACATGTGGATACCACTTGCTGTTCTCTGATGAGGATATGAGCAACTTCCTTCATAGCTGGTGTGGCTGCAACTCAGCAGGTGGGGAAAAAGAGAACAGGAATCTCTGAAACTCTTTGTATTAAATCTGGAAGGGCCAGACTGTGACCCCAGCATGGGAATAACAAGGCAAAAAGCCTGGTGCTGGGCTATTCCAGGTGATAGCACTTGGAGGAGAGCAGTTGACAGGGAGCAGGTGGTGTCGGGGACGGGGTCCTGCTTTGCGCCAGCCTGCATGGTTGCAGCAGTGTGCGGGGAGAAGAGTGTGAACCAGATGAGAAAGGGGCTGCCACAGCTGCAAGTGGGGCCACAACCAACCAAGCTGTGACACAGTCTGGTTCCTGCTCGCTCCTGAGGCAGCTCAGCTATTGTTCGACGCTTGCTGCAAAGCCACAAGTGATGTTTGAGGAATGTGCAAACATAACAGTAGGAGAAAAGTTATGGAAAGCAAAATTAATCTGTCTTTCTCCACCTCTCTCTCCAAGACTGCCCTGGATTCATATGTTGTTTGATTCTCTTTGATTTTCCTGCCTGTTGGGCCTCATCCTGCAAATACTTGCTGCCAGGTATATCATCTGACAGAGTTGTACTATGTGATTGCTGATCAGCATTATTTCAAGAAAATAATACTGGCTGGATTAAGCACTTGCTTGTTGTTACTTCCATCGTTTAAATAATTAAATTATCTAATGCCAGGAAGCTTTGAAGCAGGTGGCCTTAAGGGCCAACATAGTAAAAGAATAAACCCTAACATAGTTGTGAATGATTGTTCTACAATTTCAGTGGTCTGGGGATTGGCAGCCGGTGAGAGCAGCTGATTGAGAACATGTAATTCCAAGCACTCTCCCTCAGAGGCCAAATCTATCACCTCCAAATGCATCCCAGCTCCGGTAGTCAGTCAAACAAGAGGTTGCACCAGGAACCTGGCCTACCATGTGGCAGGGGTTTTACCCCGTCCACCAGCTGCCAGACACATGGGACTTCACGTGTAAGGACAGCATCAAAGGCTGTGCGAATTTTTCCAGCACTTACTTCAGCTCCATATAGGAAATGTCATATACGTGTATAAAGATATGGATACACGAACAAACAGCATAAACAGCATATAGCGTACTTTCATATCGATCCTGCTGTCTGGACTCCATTATCTGTATCTCTGTCTGTATCTACTGGTGCCAGGATAGCAGGGCCTAAGTTCCAATTAAATGTCATCATCCTGGTAATCATCAAGCACAAGTCATTATCTACAGATGAGAGCCGGCCTAAACTAAGGAGACATCAGAGGTCATCAATTCCTTTCTAGTCTCAGATTCTGGCTGAGTAGATGTGCCCAGATTTATCTGTTTGCTCGCTCCACACTTACGTTTGGATAATCCCGTCTCCACAGTATCCACTTCCAGAGATATACACAAGCACGGGGGAAGGCTCGCTCTCCTCCGCCCCAGAAACAATGACGACCTGGTATGTGTATGTGGTCCTATCGCTCAGTTCCCTGCAAGACAAAAGGAAATATTAAGCGATTGGTACAACAAAGGCAGTAGCAAAGGGCAGAGAAGGAGGTACTGAAATGGGGGTTAGCTGCCAAAAAAGCACGTTTTAGTTCAATCAGGTCCTCAGAATATTCCTACCTCGTTTTGATGGGATTAATTTTTGGTTGGGTGTCTTTTTCTTGTGAGCACAATCAGCGCTACCTATGTCCACGCTTGATTTATGCACAGCTCTGAAATAGGTGCAACTCTTGACTGTTTGACAGCTAAACTATTTGCTGACGAAAATCATGCAGTTCGGTGTGTTGCTGCTTACAGCTACACCCGCTGTAGAGATGGCATTGCACTGACACCATGGCAGTGTATCAGTCCTCACCACGGGCAGTGGGAAACGGTAACAGCATTACCGACAGCACTGCAGCATTTGAGAAACCAGCCCTGTGCTTCACCGTGTTTAGCCTTGGACACTTTTGCTCCCATCTCTCCACGTCAGGGACAGCGTTACCTGCAAGTTTGTGGCATAGTTCATTTAAGGAACTTAAAATACCCTGTAAACACTGATTACTTCCTGAACAGCCCTGAGCTCCATCCAACTGCAGCTGGAGCCAGTGGGAATTTGCCTATTGATTTAAGACAGAATTGGACTGGGGATGTTTCAGTGATAGATAAATAAGTTATCCACTTTGCATACGGGTATTAAAACAGTAGAGTTAAAAAGAAGGTTTCTTCCTCTCCAGGAGAGCGCAAAAAATAGGATCCATACCACAGCACTGGATCACGGTATTAGCATCGAAATATTCACAGAAAGAATTAGCAAACTGTTACATATTTATGCAAAGCCATCGTTACCTAAATCCTGTGCATCTGAACAATAATTTTTTGTATGCAATACAGAAATAATATAAGCCTAATATAAACGTTTAGCTCTCTTACAATGTCTTTTACATTATCAGAACTCAAAACATTCCACAAAGAAATCCGTTACCGTTATCCTCGTTGTGCCGATTTGTAAAGCCACGGAGTGGTGAAGGCAAAATGATTTGCTCAAAGTCATCAATCAGACTAATTGCAGAGCCCGTAACACAACCCAGCTCTTTCCTAACCCACGCCAGTCCTCTACTTACTACGCTCATATTGCCCCAATTACTGACAGTAATATACATGTCTTTGTCACAGGAACTTGGTCAAAAAGCATGTATTAATGAAGTGTGCACTACGAAGAGATAGATCTACTACACAGAGCGTCAAAGCCATTGAAGTAGGTATCAACGGACTGTAGTTACTGAAATCTTCAAGTTTGTGAAATAAGTATCTCCTTACAACATTCCTTAAATTAACAAGCATGACGTAAACGCCAATATCACACATTGTATTTTACAACAAAGCTGTTTCTCATGGATACTATGCCTGCAAAATAACTGTCATTGAATGAATTGCACGTGAACAGCACTGGGATTTGATTCTTTGTTACCACACTTGAAAAGGGGAGTGAAACTCAGTGGAAGGAAAACACACCACCACTGGCCTTCTCATCGCTTCTTCACCTGACTCCTGTCGGCAATAGTCTGTAGCTCCAACTAGCTAAATTTGAGAGTTCATGTAGCACAAACAGTATCTTAATTCACCTACAGATTGGGGAGACATCTGCCCAGATATTGGTAAGAGTGTTTATTCAATCAAAGTGAAAAATTTCAAACTTCTGCCCTTGGGACCTGTTTAAAACAACTGTTTTGAAAAAAAAATATACAATTATAGGAAGTAACTTAAGTGGCCAAACACACACTGTTGTATAACACTGAGGGTTTCCTCTAGATTTCACTCCCAGATAAATCCACTTATTAAGATGGGAAGTTTCTGATACATACCGATGAAATCAAAGCAGAGGCAAGCTTTGATTATTGAAGAGCAGTTATTTCTCAAGTTCTTTCTCAAAACCATTCGTAAAATATTTAAGATTAACAAGTATGCCTGCACAAATGTGGATTTTGTCACTGGGGATCTGCTAACCACAAAAAAGGTTCAATTCTTAGAAAGGACTGTTAACAAATGAACAGTTTGAGCAGCTATAACAGCTACAAAATAAATAAAACCATGCTGCTTTCTGATGCACTGAGATCACACGTGCGAGTGCAGAACAGTAGCTTTCAGGTTCTGATTTTTTCTGTGATTTCCACCAATACCCGTAGGTGATGGGCAGGCCTTCGGCTAACAGCAGACAGTGTGCCTCCGCGAGCGTGTTTTAGTATGTGGGAGTGTTTGTGTATGCTTGTGTGTACATGTAAGCAAATGGAAAACAGGAGAAGTTCACATTTGTTTATGTACAGGGCGGGAGGTTGGCAGAACATAATGGAAGAAGACATAGTACTAAATTAAGCACGGGAGAGAATATGGTGTTTATGAATTATTAGGTGACTGGAGATGAATGTGTATGTGGGTGAATAAGACAGAAAACTGGAAATGAAAGTTATTAGGCAGGGAGAACTCTGGCGTATTTAACTGCATGGATTGTGAATGCAAAACTGGGTATGGTGGGAGGACCCCCTGGACACCAGAGAAGAGTGACTGCTGGCTTTGTGGCAGTGGGCTTTGGTCTAATCCTGTCACCTGCTACATGCTGGCGAGGGGAGATTTCCAACTGCAGCCTGCTGCTCAAAAATGGAAAGCTCTTGGAGAAGTGATACGTTCTAACAGGCACATGATCCTTATAGTTTAGTGACAGGAGAAAAAAGGCCATTTCTTCTCTAAAATAGAAGGTGAGCAAAATACCTGACTTCTTACACATACATTTAGGTATTTGCACAGCCTGGCGTCCCTTACTTCTACACAGCTCGGGTACAAAATAGCCATTAAATTATTTATGCTCACAATACCCCATGAGCTATGAACGTAATATCCTTGTCTTAGGTTAAAATACAGAGAAAGGGAAGACAAATGCCTAGTGACATATAGTCCCTGTAAAGCAATGCCAGGACTGGGAGCCAGGTCTCCAGTTCCCCACTGCAGCCACGGGGCCAATCCCCCTCATCCTCATCCTGGCTTCCCTTTCGGACAGCCCAGTTGAGAGCAACCTGGAGCCTCACAACCTTCCCCATGCTGGGGATGGCAGAGAAGCCCCAGGCTGTCACACCCAGGGGCAGCACCAACAAACCAGCCATGCCCAGAGGAGATCAGAAATGGGAGCACGTGTGCTCCAGAGGTGCCCTCCAGCATCACGCAATCAGAGCTGGAGATGTGCCTCGACTGGAGCACCAGAAAGCCACCTTAGAAACTCAAAACTCAAGCCATCGTGCTTTCAGCTCACCCTGGCCTGATGCAATGAGTGGCAAAAACCTGACTGCAGCTGACTGCCTGGATGTGGCGTTTCACAAGTCTCAACAACTGGAATTTGAGATACTTCTATCCTCCTGAACTGTTAAATATATCATATCGGCAGCAACTGAGAGCTTTAGCATTCCTTCACAGTACCCACATTTCGGAAAAATATAGCTGCTAGAGGGATGATATGTGCAATACTTAGGGCAGTAATCCAGTACCATAGTGAGGGAGGGAGGAAAGAATGCAGTAATGAAGGGAAAAAAAGCAAAAAAAAGAATTTATTTTCTCCTATATAGTTATGGGGCACCAAGGTCGATATTACAGACTGTATGTGGAGATGTCAGCAAGACAAGCTCTGCTCCAAGTGGGGATAAAAGTGTGATTTTTGACCATTTATTTTCTCTCCTGCCTTCCCTCGGAGCTGATGGCACACTAACAGTGATAACGCTCTTTCCAATCTGCTGTCAGGCAGGTCCGGCGCATGCCAGCTTCGTACGATGCTACTTAAGGAAGTGAGACAGAAGAACATCTTTAACATTAAGGATGTGAACAAACACTCTTTTAAATTTATATCTATGGTCTTTTAATGACCTTTTCGAGAACTGAGTAAGCCGCATTGATCGCTGCAGCTTCCGCCCGTGGGGAGGCAGTCTTATTAAAAAGCAATGACTCAAGCCCTTTGCTTAGAGGGGGAATTAGGACGTGCCGTGTGAAATACCACGAGGGCAACTTTCCTGTCTGCTGTGGCGAGTGACGGATCCAGGGTCAGAAATATAAAATCCTCTAATTCTTTTCCTGTTTTTACTGGGGAGGCTGGGCAGTTGAGTTAAATCTTGCTGTGTCCCCCAGGCAAGGGACCTCTGCTTTCAGTTTGGGTGTTCCTGTAAAACTTACAGGAAAAATTATACCTCTGGGAAGTAGTTTTCTACTCAGACCCAAGTGGGTTTAAAGGATCATTGAATTTACAGAAGCAACACGCATGCCCTCAAGTGCCAGCAGATCTGCAAGGGCTGACACTGCCCCAACCACATCTGCTCTGGGCCCACTGTAGGGCTTCAGCATCTGAGGACACAGCACACGCTCGAGACGCAGTGAAAGCACCGAGGGAAAGCAAACATCCCACGCCTCTCTCCCTACTACAATGGCATATATGTTTTTCCTACTACGAATAACAGCAGGGAGGATTTTTATACAGCAAAGACTTGTTTCCAACAAAATTGAAAATATCCTTAAGGCTGATCCCAGCTTCTGTCCTATGAAAACATAAATGGCCAGAAAGCAATGAAAGCAGACAGTGTTCCTGTTATTTAAGGACAAGACGACAAGGTCTTAGGCATCCCCAATTAAATTATGGCTGTCAGAGGCAGTGTCATGTGAAACAGGCAAATTCTGCACCTCAAGTGTCCTCATGAAGGACCCATCTTTCTTTGACCTTAAATAGCCACCAAACTCTTGAGCCAAAGGACAACGTTTCCTGGACAGCTCTCCGCAGCCCAGAATGAGTCTGCCAGCAACCTCCCCGTTTCCCTCTACCACCGTCGCCTTTGCTCTTCTTCCCTAGCAAGGAGGCCTGCCAAGCAAAACAGGAACTCTGCTGGCAGCAAATAGCCGCGACCCACATCGTCACTTGTTGCAATGCTTTGGATCAGCTGCTCAAGGTGGACTGAATACAACCACACACGAAAGAGCCAAAGGCCTATGCCATCTCCAGTCCCATCCTCCGCAGCCTAGAGCTGTCCAGTTGGTTCCCCACATGCTGCTCACAGCCATTGAAAATCCCAACGTCACTTACAGAGATCCTGAAATACCCCAAATAGCCACTAACACAGTGAAGAAGGACTGCACCGCTCAGACATGCTTAGGGCTTCCCAGTCCTGGGCACTGAACCAGGGCTCAATGTTTCTAGATCAGAGGAGCTAACGCTGCTCTCTTCATTGCTACTTAGAGAGTGGGTCATTAAACTGTGCTGGGTTTTACCTCTCGGCAATGCCACTGGGGTGTTTGCAGGCTCCCCCATCCTCAGGTGCTCCAAAAGTAATTGATAAAGAGTAACCCGGGGGATGAGGCCGCTTTAGGACAACCTGAATAGATTTGCTCCCCAACTCCTGTCCTTTTTCCTGCATTGACATTGATTGTGCAAATATGACTGTTTTCCGCTTTTACCTCCTCTCTCGCACACGCTCCCCCTCGCCTTGCCTTTCCTTCTTTTAATAAAAATGGCATGAGAAGCACGGTGGAAGATAATGAAGAGAATTCCTGCTCGGCTCTGCAGTCGGGAGAGAGGAGGGGCGGGATGCTGTAAACAAAAGAAGGACGTCAAAAATCCTGAGCTCTTGTGATGGGCTGTTTTTTCAGCTGTGGTCCGATCTCTCCCTGTTTGGATAAGCCCAGTGACATGGCAGGTGCAAAGGCCTCAAAACAAGTCTCCTGCCTCTCTCTCAGACACCGACCTGACTCAGAAGACATAAATGCCAAGGAAGCAGCCTCGGAGAGGCTTTTCTCTCTACTCATGATGAGATAGGTCCCAGCAGGGGTGGTGGGTTTGCTCTGTGCCCTCCAGCTTTTTTTATGATTTGTTTGTTTACAAGCAAATCAAACAGGTTAGCTGGAGTATTAAATGAACGCTCATAGGTTGGATGGGAAAGTGGGGACTGGACGGTGGATTTCTGCTCCCAAACCCAGCTTAAACCTGAACTGGGTATTTCCGAGGAAGAACGACAGAGCAGCCAACGACCTGAACAGATAATTTCAGCTGAATACTTGGTGGGGTACGTTTTGTACCATCAGGTGTCTCTGCTCTCTGAAGCCCAGAGTCTCACCATTCAAATTAGTGGCATCAAGACAATGCCCAAACTCAACTTTTGCTCCTGGCTGTATGAGGAAGGTATCTCTCGTAACACCCAAAAAAACCACCTTACCCACTTATGCAATACCATGATACCCCACATATTCGAGATTGAAGTCAAAGGTTGAGGGATCCAATCTATTAGGAAAAGGAAAATATCCTTTGCCCCATGAAATACTTCTACGAACCAAAGTCACCACCACCTCTCATAATCACCACAAAATCAAAACAGGCAATTAGTGTGCAGCTCTGCTCTCGCTTACGCTGGTGTAAATCTCAAGTAACTTTAGAGACCTCAGCAAAATACTCCAGGTGTAAACCATTGCAACTCAGCTGCTCGTCTGCTCCTCTGAGTTGCAAACGTGTGCATTTGCTGCTCAGACCAGCTCCCTGCCTGCACAAGATGCCATGGCACAGGACTACACACCTGGCTGTAGCACCTCTGCTCTGAAACCCAGGTCCTGTTTAGGATCTTAAACACATTTGTTTCTGAACATTTGTTTTTTACACAGACCGCTGTCTTCTGTCCTTCGTGCAAGAACCGTAAGTTTTTTAAGTAGCAAACATATAGATATATATGCAACTGATTAACTCCAGCAGACTTTGATATAATCATCCAAGTATTTGCCCTGGTACCAATTTAAAAAACAGTAGCACATTTAATAAAAAACAAAGTTTGCAGCCAAGGCCTTAAAGATATTTCTTGTTTTTTCTCAAAAGAAAAAAAAAGTCAACAGATAATTATCTACTTTCATGTTTAAACAACAACAACAACAAAAATTATGAATTTTTAAAGTGGATGATATAAATGGAGGATCTAAATGAGATTGGGTTACAAATCCGGGGATAAAGTAAATCTTAGAGGCCCAGGGCCTCACATGGGTGTTTGCACTAGACAGGCAATTTCACGGCAGCACACAGGTTAAGTGTCGGAGCACCTGGTTGCTATTAGAAGCAGGGAAGGAGGGGGAAAATCTGTTGTGTTTGCTTCTTCACTGCTGCGATCAGACCCTAAGCTGGGACAGGAGCACTTCTCAACATGAAGCTCAGACGCAGCCGCCGCAGGGGGGAAGGCTGTTATGTTTTGACCGAGGAAAGAAAGATCTGGGACATGAAATGCAGAAAACCCTATTTCCAACCGGTGGAAGCCAGCAATTCTCTATTGATTTCAAGGGAACAGTGCCAGTATCCACCACCTGAGGATAGTGCTCTGGTGTACCGGCGCAGCAGGGAGAAAACAGTAACACGACTGGAAGGCAGGTTAGGACAGGTTAATTGCTTTAAAGGCCATCATCGTCATTGGCGAACCTTTGCCTGTTGCATCGTGCCTCTCAATGAGCGCTGCCTGATTACTCATACCGTTAACAACATCCCAGTTGTGCCATGGCTTCTCCGTGCAGGACCGCCAGCGGCAGCATCCGCACGGGCTCCAGCGCTGGTTCAGACCACACTGCAGGAGAAGTGCCTGATGCACACCCTGCACAGGGTCTGGGACCCCAGCAATCACCCCTCAACTTTTGGATGTCGATTATTCATCACGGGGGCTGGGAGCACTTCGGCTGCTACCCTCAGCCCCGTGCCAGTTCTTCAGGTTTGGCTCTCCCTGTGGGCAGCAGCTCTTCCCAATTCAGGGTCATCAACTTGGCAGACTAACGTTCTTCAACTTCTCTGAATCCAGACCTGACCTCTAGGATTTCATTTCAACAGGCCTGAGCCAAGACCTGATTTTCAGAACTTAATACCCTCCCGTTTCCGTGTAATCCCACCAAAATGGTAAACAGAGCCATGGGAGCAGACGCTCGCAGCGCCTGATCCAAAGGCTCCTGAAGCCAGTGGAAGTTATTATGTGCATTTTCAGTAGGGCTTAAATTGGGCCCCAAGCGAACACAGATGTTTGCAGTTTTCTCTGGTTTCACCTCTACCATCCCTCCTCGACGAAACTCCGCTTTGGAGGGTAAAGGCACAGGGGCTGTGGCACTCCTGAGGTGTTGCTCCTCAGGAGGAGGGAGGGAGCCTGTATGTACATGTGCATATGCGTGAGAGAGACATATGTGCTGTCACGCACGCCGCATAGCAGAGCACACAGAGATGGGCGAGGAGATGAGGTGACTATTCCAAAGGAACATTTTGTCATTTCCCTCCTTAGGGGCTCTGTGTTTTGCCTTAAGCCACTTCAGATTATGAGAAATCCTACTAGCTGGTCTCCAGTGGGATCTTTAATGGTTTAATAACTCAACATTACTGAACATATTTCCACTAGCCTCTTTCTAAAATCCCATCATGAGCTAATTTCCTCTATTGTCATTACATCTGCAACTGGTCTTACATTTCAAAAAAATCTGTACCACTGTGAATAAATGATCTCGTTTACTGCACTGAGCTCTCAGGGCCAGTATTTTTAGTAGTGGCTGATAATTTGGGGTGCCCAATTCCAGGCACCCTCACTGGGGTACAATTTGCAGAGAAGAATGAGCTTCATTTCCACCTTGCCTCTCCGATCACAAAAAGCTCCAGGAAAATGCTGGAATTGGGGCATCAGCACAGAGATACCCAACGTCACTATACATTCAAGAAGATCCTGGCCAGAAAGACTAAGATCAAGCTGGGGTGAAGCAATCACACCACGGGTGCCTTGGGCCCACAGCGAGCTCAGTGCATTGCATGCCATGCAATGATACACCTAAAAGGCTTCTGTCTTGTCTGTCACTGTATCCAACGAGGTATTAAGGACAGCACAGGTATTTTAGTTTTACTGCAGCGTTGTTTTCAAATCCTTGCCTGTTTGAGGGTAGCTCCAAATTTAACAGAGACTTGGAATTTATTTCCTAGGAAAATATATTAAAATAAAATGCCCAGGAAATGATCAGGCCAATAGTTCAGTAAAAGTAGCTGAAAAAAGCTGTACTGGCTGACACTGCTGATAAAAAGGTAGGTAACACATTTCTGCTTCTTCTGCGGTATTTGAGGCTCACTCCAAGTTTTACAAGAGAGTTATTTTTAAATTGTTGCATAACACATGTCTGTCCAATATTTCTTTCCTCAATCAAGCAAAGAAAATGCATTTGTTATTCCTGGGAGATTTCTGGTGCTTCTTATCGTATTTAGAGCCCAAAATAAAGATGCACACAAGAAGGGAAACATCAGAGAGAAATTATTATCCATGAGATAATGCACAGCCTAATTTACCACATATCTGAGACTGTTTCACCTGCAATAAATGATTTTGCCCAGCAGGAAAAGTCCTGTTTGACCTTCATTTTTTTTTTCCTGCAGCTGAAAACTCTGCTACTACTTCTAGGTCGCGAGTTCAAATTCCACCCTGGCTGGGAGTGATTAAATATATCAATTTCTAATAGTATCTCCTTGGTTAATAATAGGACAGCCGTTAATGTTCACTTTTTCAGGGATACTTGCATATGGCTAAGTTGTAGTCTACGGGTCTGATCTCTCTACAGCCTCTGTGTATCGCCCAGGAGGCACATTGGAGACATGAACCCAATGTAGCAGCAGTCCTTGGGGAGTCCCTGGCTGGAGCAGAGCTGGCAGAGCCGATCCCGAAGCAAACTGTCATTCCCCAAATGGGGCAATCCCTCTTTCCTGGCTCTTCCCATGCTCTCGAGTCATTTCTTTGAGAGAGGCAGCTGGGGGACATTCAGAGCAATCCCACTCTTCAAAGATAGACCCAGGCTGAAAAATGCCTCTGGGCTGCCCTGTCTCAGGATCACAAACCCATAAAGATATAAACCTGCCCTTACTACCTTATTCTTGCATCATGTGTGGCCGAGCCAGAACAGGAGCTACGGATTTTGTCAAGTGCCAGCTACAGTTACAGCATTACATAAGAAACCGCAACAGCGAAGAATCACAAATCTATCACTACAGCTGGCACCAAATGGCATCTTTGCACAAGCTTAGCAGAAAAGCTGCCTACTGAATGGGCACAGACCGTCAGATTGTTCTTTCTCTTCTCCAGGGCAGGGTTAAGGTAATTTGGCAGAGGGTGGTAAGGGAAAAAATTGCTCTATCTGTTCTGTGTGGGGGGTCAGGAAGCAGGTTTTATTCTTTCGCAAAGATAACCTGGCACCTTTAATGAAGAAAGCAAGAAAGAAGGAAAGCCATCAGAATGTGGCTTCCAGCTGTCAAGTCACATCAGCCAAGTGGAGATGTATAATCCCTGAGAGCAGTGGCACTGCTAGCCTCTAACATTTAACTGTGAGCTCTTTGAAAGAAGGCACCTGGTGTATTTCTACTGTAAAACGCCTGGCACGCTACTGGCAGCTATAAATAATAACAACCGCTACCTCGGTATTTAGCAGCACAACACGTGTGAAGGAAAGATGCAGGAACAGCAGATGAAAAAGAAGCAGTTTTCCTCTTCCTGGCTTACCGAGCCCTCGGTGTAGAGCAGGGGTACACGCTCCTATCTGGCACAGGGAGCGGAATCAGTCATCCCTGCTGCCTCCCTGCCCAGTCCCAGCTCCCTGCTGCCATGCAAGCCAGAGGCGAGGCCACACTGTTTGGGAAAGGAAAGAATTTCCCTGGGGGGATGTTGGCGGTGAAGATGCTGCTGGGTGGAGGACTCTCCTTCCTACCAGCACTTCACCTCTGTTAGGGTCTATGCCTATGACCAGTTTCCTGCTGTTGGAAGGGAAGGTGTGGGACAGGCCATCGTCCCATCTATTTCTGTTCTTTCATCATGGGAAATTTCCAGGTTCATTAAGCAGAAACAGGGCTATCAATCCTGGCTGCACAAGGAAGGAGCTGACGACGCAGCCAAGGCTAGAGATGGCCTCAGAGAGACGATGCTTGCTAGCGGATCACCAGCACCTCCACTGAGCTCCGGGACTACTACGCTGTCCTACACCAGCTGAATATTAAAATTCACAACTTTGCCAAAACTGACCAGAGGCAGCTCTGATATACTCAAAGCTCTTCACTGACACGCGGAGCCTTTTGGACAGTGACAGCACGGCCACTAATCCAGCTGGGAAACTAGGCTCAGAAAGGAAAAACTGAAACATTTACTCCTTAATGCAAGGACTCTGGATGAAGAACTAGGCAAGACCTAGCAGTGCTAGTACTGTACCTGAAACTGGAAATTAGAGGGGTAAGAGAAACCTGGTGGGACAGAAGGGTGTTTGCTTCTTGGGAAAGCTCAAAATAGCTTTGTCCATGCAGCACTACAAATGATAGGGAAGCTCTTAGGAATGAGCAAGAAAGCATGAATAAGAGTAAACCTGTTCCTGTTGAAGCTTGGTAAAAGTGTTTTTACTGGAGATGAGCTGTAGACTTTCATATGAATACAGATAGGGATCTCTAATATATTACTAGAGAGAAATAATATGGAGAATTGTGTAATTATGGGAAAGAAACCTTCTAGATGCAGACTAGAGAACAAATGCTTTTAATAATGGCAGGTCTCTGGTACTGCTAGACGTGAGAGCAGGCATCAAATACTTAGGGACTCAATAAGAGATTACACTATTTTGCATTTACTTCTAGTAGCTGTAATAGGTTGGATTGAAAGAGAAATTTGAATGAAAATGGAAATTTGTCTTTCAGTTATCACTTTGAGGTTAACTAACAAACATTTCCTGCAAATAAAGATCTGAAACCCTAAAGTCCAAGTATCCACAGACAACACAGAATTGGTAAATAGGCTCAGTCAATGCAGAGAAGGATGGAGTTATAATGTAGAAATGACTAATTTACAGGACTGGATGCCTCGAAATGGTGCATATGTTGGTATAAGACAATATTATGCATGTAGGATCAAGAAATTCAGAATAAGCTGGGAGCTCTTCATTCCAAGTGAGAGGGGAAGAAGCAGTTGGTTGTATTTATTCAATTGCAAGACAACTATGAACCATCAGTGAGATGTATCCACAAAAAAAGCATACGAGGTCCTTGCACGCATCAAGGCAAGGCATTTCCAGGGTAGCTGGCTAAGTATTCGTGCACAAGGACATCTGGAATACCACATTCTAAAGCCTGTTGGGAATCCAGATGTGTAGCATGCCGATACCGCACCGCCAACCTAGCAGCTCTTGCAGATAAATCTGGGCATGTAAAGTGCTTTCTTAACATTTCAGTCCTATCTTAAATACTCCCCAGTATTTCCTGGCATATCAAGAGAGGTTTGGCATGGTAACTGTGGAGGAGGGGTGAGCAGAAGATGGTGATAATATGGGCTTCAGCTTTTGGTGTCGGGAGAACATCCACCCAGCGATCTGTATCTTGTTTGGGTGGAAATATGGTGTTAATTATCTTCATGACAGATGGATCTGGCAATTCATTTCAGCTGCTTTAGATCATACATTCCTCTGGCTGGTAGACCTTCACAAAATAGAGAAATAGATCTTCAAGATGAAGGAAGGAATGCCATAATAAGGACAGATGTTGCCATGAAATTTTAGTGTTGCATTCAGCAGGGACTTAGGTTTACATATCATCATTGTGATATTCATATTTTTCCAGTCCTTTGTTCAGCTGGGCCTGTGTCATGTAAATGCAGTCTTCCTATTGAGTTCAGGGGCTAAAAGGCACACCAATAATTGGCTGTAATGAATTATTGCTCATTATGAATAGCCACTGCTGATTCTCCAGCCTCTCTGCTTATTCATATCTGTAGGAACCTTCAGACTAAGAACTGTTTTCCATCTCCTTCAACTACTCATCATCTGGGGTTTTTGACAAGTCACTTATCATATGCTCTTCTGATTGGATACCGGTAACAAATGGCAAATGCAACAATAATGCAAATTTTGAAACAAACAATTGTTTTGGATAAAATCATAGAATCATAGAACAGTTTGGGTTGGAAGGGACCTCTAAAGGTCACCTAGTCCAACCCCCCTGCCATGGGCAGGGACATCTTCAACTAGATCAGGTTGCTCAGAGCCCCGTCCAACCCGACCTTGAATGTTTCCAGGGATGGGGCATCCACCACCTCTCTGGGCAACCTGTGCCAGTGCTTCACCACCCTCAGCGTAAAAAATTTCTTCCTTACATCTAGCCTAAATCTACCCCCCTTTACTTTAAAGCCATTCCCCCTTGTCCTGTCACAACAGGCCCTGCTAAAAAGTTTGCCGCCATCCTTTTTATAAGCCCCCTTTAAGTACTGATAGGCTGCAAGAAGGTCTCCCCGAAGCCTTCTCTTCTCTAGGCTGAACAACCCCAACTCTCTCAGCCTTTCTTCACAGGAGAGGCATTCCATCCCCCTGATCATTTTTGTGGCCCTCTTCTGGACCCGCTCCAACAGGTCTGTGTCTTTCTTATGCTGAGGACTCCAGAGCTGGAGGCAGCGCTCCAGGGGGGGTCTCACCAGAGCAGAGCAGAGGGGCAGAATCCCCTCCCTCGACCTGCTGGCCACGCTTCTTGTGATGCAGCCCAGGAGACGATTGGCCTTGTGGGCTGCGAGCGCACATTGCCGGCTCATGTCCAGCTTTTCATCCACCAGTACCCTCAAGTCCTTCTCGGCAGGGCTGCTCTCAATCCCTTCATCCCCCAGCCTGTAGTGATATCAGGGGTTGCCCGGTATCGATACAGTGCTAAAGTACATGAAATGCTAAGGATGCATGAACAATGCCACAGCAGCCCTCCAACTGCTTGCAATCTTGACGATGGTAATTTCTCAGTCATTCTGCAATCAGTCCAAGAAGCCCGAGTGAGATCTGCACTCCGCCGTCTTAGATGCAGAGTTAAAACACAGTAAATGACATGGAGTTTACAAGCTTAGCACTGAATGGAACTCCCAATTCTAACAAAATATTTAAAAATATTGTACTTACTTAAACATCAACTATACACAGATGACGACCAGTCCCCTCCAACTATTATCGAGCAACAGAAAAGGTTTAGCCATAGAATGTAGGGGTAAAATAGCCAAAACTGAGGAAAAAAAAAAATTCCCTATATAAGAAAATGCAAGTTTCTCTCTCAGTCTCTCTTTTTTCTTTCTTTTTAAAGTATGAATGCAGTATCTCTAGGTGTCACTTAGGTACTAAAGCTCTAGTCACTGTAGGAATGGCTCAGATGAATATATCACAGGGCAGCATACTTGCTTCTCAGTGATGCTCAACTCTGCAAAACCAAAACTTATACCAGGGCTTCGTGCTGGGATTCTTTCTAAGGTTATTTCAGTCAATGCCTTTGTCTTGAAAAAAGCCTACACGTTAACACCACAAAGACGACCCGATCCATCGCCGTGCACTACATTTTGAGGTTTCCTACAAAGTCTGTGGCAGAAAAGTTGGGAAAATTTCCAATTCTTAGAAACTTTTCTAGTTATTCTGACAACTTTCCAAAACTAACCTCGGTGTCTCTTGGCTTGGCCTGCCAGAGGGGAGAGCGTAGATCTCGCCAGCACAACCGGCTGCTCACCGCTCGCAAATTGGGCTACTGAGAGTGCAACGGGGAACACGGGCTGCTCACCCCAGGCTGTCCCGGTGGGACTGACACCTAAATGTACCTGTGACATCCTCAGGAGGGCATCTCGTGGGCACTCACTTCTCATTGAGCTCTTAAAAAAATCAATCGTTGCTACAAACGAATGCAAGAGCAACGATTACTTTCCAACTGCAACGACGTGAGCGTAAAAGCGCTACAGTAAGGGCAAAGTGAGGGCAAAGCAATTACCACGTTTGCCATTGTGACTATCTTGCACATCATTTCTAGAGAACAGCCAGAGTGAAACCCTCTACGTATGAGCACAACCCAAACTTTGGATTAAATTGTGAGCTGAGACTTTAAGACTTGCAAATGAGGCTCCTTCCTTATCACTCGCTGCGGTGTGAAGACTCAGCAGTTCTGTGCTGCACCTGGCCTGACCTCTTTTTTTTCCCACTGATTTATTTAGCTTTCTGCTCTCTTCCTAGGCTCTGACTCTCATTTTGTATCAGAGATACCAGCAATTCTGGCTGATCATACTCAGTGGAATTGAGTGTATCTTGCCTGGTTTCTGTAAGGTGCAAGGGTAAGGTCCTGTCCCATAGAAATGATTGTTAGCCTCAGCTTGAGCCAAGAGCTGAGATTAAAATTCAGCTTGAGAACAGAAGGTCTGGCATTATTTTGCATTTCTTAATAAAAGGTTTCCACTGTTCTAGTTATTTACTCTCCTCTGAGGAGCACCCAGTGCTGACTAGGCAAGGCCTATCCATTAAAGGCTGTCTCTCCTCTCAGCTGAAAGAGAAGTTCCCTCTCTTTGATGGGAAGAAGGTAGGAGAAATTAATTTTTCTTTCAGCATCGCCACACCTGGGGAAAGGATCTTGCTCACAGATAACAGTGCAAGCAAATATTTTCTTTGGGAGAAAAAGAGAAAGTGAAGATCAAGGTCAGAGGAGGCAAGAGTAAAGATATGTGACTGCCTTCAAAATAACCTTCCACAGAACATGTGGGGGTGTCATTTTATTTAATATGGAAAACACGCAGTAGCATAAAGGAGGGGTAACTGGCTTGGGGCTTATAGAGAGATAAAGGGGCTGCAAAGTCTGGTTGCACAGATATGCTGTATTCCAGCTGTACCGAATGAGACAAACAGGCAGATGCAAACAGGTCGAGAGAGACTGCATTCACCTCTACATACATATATATATATACACACACACACACACACACACGTAGCAGCACAGCCCAACACCTCTGTCCCTGGCTTCCCTGAAGCATCTTCCTTCCTTCCTGCTTACGGAGTATAAGGACTGTGGCTACTCTTTGCACAAGGTGCTAATGGAAAATTCATCTTGCCTTTGCCTCTACCACATAACCACAACCCCATGCAGAGTTTCAGTGAGTTTGCTGCGTCTCAAGGTATGGCCCAGCAGCAGCCTGGACATACAGCATCAGCCTACGAATCTGCGTGACCCCCCATCACCAGAGGATACGGATCAGTGCTGTGCACACAGGCATATTAGGATAAAAAAATCACCCCACTTTTCAAGATTTCAAACACATGCTGAAGTCTTGAGTCAAAACCAACTACAAGTGCTTAAGAATCTGCATCTTTGACTCCTCACCCAGCGACTAAAAACTTCATTTTACTTTTCCAAGCATCTCATCGAAGCTCACTGGCAAGATTTTCCCTGAATTCCCTGGAAAGACAGAGAAAACCTGAGGCCAGCTAGACTAGAGAGTTTGGTTAGGTTGGCTGTGCCAGCCTCCAGGAGCATCCGTTTCCATCTACTGATCACAGGTAGAGCCCAGAAAGACTAACGTAAATTTTATGTCTGATTTTTAGCTGGCTATGTAACTAGGTGAGACATACAGACAGGTACAGTAACGTTACCCCATGCGATTTATTCAGTGACGCACAGGAAAACTGTCATTAATCCCTGGCTACTGATTTAATTATTAGAGCGCCCTTTCACTACAGCTGGCTATAAGCTAGAAGTCACCCACAAAATCATAATAAAAGAGAAAGGAATAGAGCTCAGAATACAAGTTATGTTTTGGGCTTTTTTTTCTTTTTTTCTTCACATTTTGTTATGAACTCAAAACTGGACCTGTTTCTGTGGGAACTTGTGCTAAGGTATGCAAATATTTCAAACCAAACCAGTCCCATTTTCCAATGAGAGTGGGCCAGGTTTCAGGCAAAGATGCTTTCACAGCAAAACCATGGGAAAATTCACCGTTTTCCATGTTTCCAATATGCCAATATTCATCTCATGTTAAGTGCCAGCAATTGTTGGAACACGGCTACAACCCAAGAAAGCACTTAAGCACATGCTTAACTTTCAGCACATGAGTAACCTCAGTGATGTCCTGGGTCTTGTTTTTATATTCACTCTTGTTAGTTACCTTGAATTCTTAAATCCGTAGGGACAATTTGCATCTTCTGAGCTGTATAATTGGGCCATGAAAGGGATGGTAGCTCATGATTGTTAATTAATCATTTTTATTATATTTAAATATGCTTTAGAAGACCATAATGATGTATGCTTCCTTGACATTAGCTGTACTAATTAGATCATCTTTTCTAAATTAGAGTGCAGTTTTCTTAGCAGGTTTCCTTTTATCTGGTGTTCATTTTTCAAAAGAGCTTCATGTTGTTCCCACAGACGAGTGAATCATTTCCAGGGAATCATGTTATGCAAAAGATGTTTTTCTTGCTGCTGTAGAATGCCTACAGGTAGATCATGGATCTCCTTGAAATCGTTAAATATTTTGAAGTTGGACTTTCCTCAACAATCATACGTTCCTTGACTAGATAAGCATAACCGCATCTGGGATGAAACTCAGTCCCTACAACAAACTAGCGCATTACTATGTTAGAGCAATCCCACTCCAACACAATTTGTTTTGGTGACACATGAAAGCAGAAAATGAAAGTGGCTGAAATACCTTTATATACCTGAACACGCAAGTGTATTGTTTTGCATTCTTTCTTTAGCAGTTAATTGGTGCTTCAGCACTGAAAGCCATTCTGTCTCCTTCTCCATCAAAATATTACTTTCGAAAGATTTCTAAGGAAATGATGACCATGTAACTCCAGAGGTCCTCATTTAGGTTATCTTAAACATTTAACTTATAGCTCACGTAGTTTGCAATATCCTTTCTGGTTAAGCAAAACCTGAATTTCACATCTCTGCACAAGTAGCCTGGAAATTTCTCAAAAACTATCTGTGAAATCTCAGGCTATTTCACCTGAGTGTGATGCTTCTGGTTCCAGAGAGAAACTATGAGAATATCCTCTCTTGGTGATACTTGGTACATCTATGTAGTTCAAAATACTAACAATCAATTGTGATGCTGGACATTAACAGGATGAGAAGAACGGGTTATTGTTTTTCTCTGAACAAGCCTATTCAGCTCTCTGGAAAGCAGTACTTACGTGTCGACAAATCTCCTGCTGAGGTTTGAGATGACAACTGGAGATCCAGACTGGAAAGGAGGGTCCCGAACCACTTTGTACTGGATGGGTTTGCAGTCCGTGCAGAGCGTGCTGTGGGGGACAGAGCTCAGCATGGCAGCATCAATTTCCAGGTGCTCATCCAGAGTGTAGACCTGGATCCCGTACACCTCCTCGCCCACTTGTCCCGCATCCAGCTTTATGGTCAATGGGATGTCACAGAAGACATTCTGCGGTCCGAGAGAAATGTTCTTCCCACTGATGGTGAGCAACTTGATGTCATTCACAGCTCCGCTGGAGTCCCAGTCTGGGGAAACAAATGTCACCCAGACTGTGAGGGACTCTGGAGTCAGGGGATAACGAAACTCCAGCTGCAGGTAGCAGCCCTGAGGCTCAGGACAGGCTGGGGGCACTGTGTGTTGGTTGACTGCCGAGTTGGGACTCCATGTTCTGACACTGGATTTACAAGGCTGCTCAACATCAGGGTGCCCTGGAAGGAAAGAAGGAAGCAAAGACAGGGCACAATAGAAGTTAGACAACATGGGTTATCATTGGCATCAGTCTTGAAAGACAAACTGGTGGCAGGAGAACATATCTGTCCAGAAAACTAATTATTTACTTGAGCAGAACAGGCATGGCCAGCATGGAGAGGAGGAATATAACGCCAACGCCTCCTGGCCGGGTGAGAGATGCAAACCCAATTTAAGTGCCCAGCTGGACTGGACACCACACAACACACACTGTGCCAGTGCATCTGGTCCTGTATTTCCTATTTCTAGTGCCTTCCCCCTGTGCCTAACAATGATATTTTCTACCCCTTCCACTTGGTACTTTACCTGATAAACAGTGTCACTTTGCCTTCAGTTCACCTCCGGTGCTCCTACTTATTCCCTTGCCTCTCACTCTAAAATACAACCTTTTTCTCTTTAACAAAGACAAGAAAAGAGCTTTCGTCGATTCCAAGAAGCTGTTGCACTGTGCTGTTGAGGGGCCACTCCTATGCCATTTATAGGCTAATCTAGCATGTTGTGCAAGACCTCTTTTTTCGGAGGCACATGGAACACAGGTCTGAGCTGTCTCTTTGCGCTCGTTCTGATGAAACAACAGGCACTTGTACTTTTACATTTCTCACCGCTGGCTATGTTCAACTACATGGGAGGTATTACTAAAAATTAATGAAAGCCACAATGCTTGCTGGGTTCCCAAATACTATGGTAACATTACAATTTGGCACGGAGTCATGGACTGCAAGATCCAGAGAGGTCAGATGGGTGGAACAGTTGGTAACAGAATCCAGTGAGAGCTATAAATTCCCTCTTCCTTCCCAAATAATCACACGAAAAGGGAGCAAGCAGGACAGGGAGAAGGCAAAGTACGGAAAAGAAGAAAGGGAAAAGTAAAGATAAAGAAAGGTAACGAGAGGAGAGAAATGGAGAAGGCAGAGAAAAAAAAGAGAGCACAGCTGTTTGCAACTGAGGAGGAAAGCAAGATAAAGCACTGGGCAAACATGAACAAACAGGACATCACTACTAATTTAAAGAGAAAAGGGCAATGTGTGAAGGTTATTCTTATTGTCTATGATCCAATTAAGTGTTAGAAATGTGCCTCTTTTGTCAAGGAAAAACAGCACAGGGAATTCTCCTGTTCATACCAAATGAACCCCGATGCAGAATAGATTTCCTGGTATCTCAGGCAGTCCTCCCTGCGATCCAACGCAATTGTCCTGCAGATGCACAGCTTTTAACGCTTCTCCCTCACCCACACATACCCCATAGCCCTCCTCTCCTCCTCGCGTGCCACGGCATAGTGGGAATGCCACTAACCTCAGCATCTGGAGAGACCACAGCAGCGATATATTTTGAAGAAAGCCAGAGTTCCATTTAACACGCTCAAGTTTTTCCCCCTGGCAAGCTTGCAAGTACTGTGTATAATCATTCTGAGTAGCGAATACCCCATTTGACTCACGTTATCTTACAACATTCGCTGCCGTCTGCATGTGCTTGGCTGGGCCCTCCAATGACTTTCTTGCAGACTCACAGCAAGCTCCTGACTGCAGCCCTACGAAGGTGTTTTTTAACCCTAAAATCTCAGAGGGCTTTGGAAAGATCTGTGAATCTTATCGCCTGCCACCTTGCAGATAGAAAATGGAGTTGATTAATGGCTCACAGCCCAGTACGTTTTCAAACGTGGTCTCCACTTGGGTTCCTGCAAATTCACCTCTGCCAGTTCAAGGCCTTTGTAAGACTTAAATAGTGAATAAACCTACATGTTTTTGTAGATCCGGGTGTGATCCCCAGAGCTGCATGAATTGGACTCAGCCTCCAGGGAGTTTAATGCAGATCATTACCCCAAAATGGGAGCTTGATTGTAGTCATCCATAGACTAAAAACCTCAATGAAGTTGAGATAAAGAGACCCTTTCTTAGATATCATCAAACACTTAGACCTGCGTAAGAAACATTCATTTAATTGTGGAAAAGGATGGAAACCTTATTCCATGTAACTCTAGATTTCTAGAGATGGGTAAGTACTATGACAATTACAAATACTTGTATATAAAAAGAAATGGTGCAGTAGTTATGCTGCCCCTCTGCACTCAGGTTCTGAAAATCCTTTGGCTTATGAGATCGTCAGAAGATCAGTCACAGAACAGCACCTCATACAACACCATGTCTTGCCTAACACAAACAAAATGCAAATGTGAGGTTTGTGAGGAGAAGTCGAATCCCATCTCCTGGTTAGAGAGCAAGGATGGTAGGCTGGGAGGGAGGCTTCCCCAAATACGTCAGCCACAGCCTGGTGGGTCATGCAGTTAAGTGAAGTGGCTGGGATGAATGCCCCTCTGTTGCCCCGGCACATGGACAGAGACTTGACACACTTGTACGGGGAGGCCAGCTGGGATCGGCAGCCTCTCGGGATGCAGCCGCTGTCACAACTACAACTCACCTGCCACATTTCTTACGTGGTCAAGACAAAGGGACCATCCAGTGGGATTCTAATGTCCAACTGAGACAATTCCACTTGCAAATACAGAATGAATCGCCCTCGAGTGAAATATTGGCCACTGGGAAAGGCAGGGCACTAAAGCAGCCTAAGACAGGAAGACTTTTTATTATATTCTCACACTTCTTTTAGTCAATAGTGAACCAGGCAGTAGGAATTGACTGATATATGTATATATTGCACAGGAAGCAAAGGTACTTACTTGGGTTTGAGCCGAAATCACCTTTCATATATAAAAAAACCCCTTTGACAGAGTTGTGGAGGTGCTGTAAGGTTTGTTTATCTAGCTGGTGTTGCTGGTTGCGAATCCAGGTAGGTTAGAGCTTTCTTGCTCCACAGTGAAGGTAAAGAGTAAATCAGAACTGCCTGACCTCCAGTGACTCCCACAGCTGCAGCCGAGGAGCAAACAGTCACTCATGCAAGGGGCACAACTGGCTGAGAAAGAATCACAAAATATCTCAGCCCGGGGGGCTGGACCCCACCACGCTCGGGCACAGGCAGGGCGCTAGGAAGGACACAGTCCCCACGGCAGAGTTTTGCAATGGGCACGGCTCACACGTAGTCCAGACCACAGCTGGTGTCAGCTACCTGGGGTAACTGTGCAGCGTAACAATGCTATGAGACCTCAGGAAAATGAAATCAGACCAACCAGGTTCAGAGCTGCTTCAGAGGCACGTGAGAAATGTGGTTTTCTGGTAAGAAGCTGGATGAGTACTACGAAACATTTTCCATGAGTGTCGTCTCAAATTTTAAAATGAGTTCATTTTGGCCATGCTTATGCCTCTCTGTATTCACTTTCCATGAACATTCAAGCAGTGGAGATTTACACACATGAACGCTTGCAGAAAGTGAATTTAAAGCTTGCATGCTTGAGTACTCACAGATAGACAATTAAAGAAGCCAGACAATGATCTAACTGTGCTATTTGTAACTCAGACCAAGTGCAAATAGGCAGAGATCCTGAATGTCAGGGAGTGTGGTAGTGATGACAGAAAATTACAGAGCAACAAATACCATACACTTGGTATATTTTCTACCCTAAAGTGGAGACAACTTATTAACGTAGTAAGAGGATAGGATTCCCAAATTTTCTTTCCAGAGCAATGGCACAACAGCAATTGAATGAGACAGATAAGGATCAGACTGCACCCTTCATAGTTAAGAACATGCAGGCACACACTGTAAGAAGAGGAAATTAAATGCAAAATGCAGCTGAGTAATAAATCTTAGAGTAGCTTAGTTTCTCTAGGAATGATGCCGCTGGCAAGACGTGTGAGATCTAGAAGTTTTCAAATCAGAGCTCGTCGGAGAAATTTTGATGGAACGGCTTATCTCAATGGAATATGCAGTTCTTTCAAAAATCAAAACACTTTGCAAAATTTGGTTTGTTTGGCAAAAATTTTATTCTAGAAGAGAAAATGGGCAGAAAGTTCTAACAATGTTGGAACATTGTGTTTTGACATTTTTGGAAGAAATCGTTTCAGTTTGCACCTTGAAACACTTGATATTAAAATTAGATTATATACTAAAAGGGGATATTTTCAAATGTCATAATTTAACCAAAGTTCATGAAAGAGGAATTATATGAGCTAAACAAAACATTTTGGCCAGCCTCAAACACTTTTTTTCTTTTAATTTTCCCTCATAAAGAATTTCAAAACTTTCAGGTTCTGTTCCAAACGAAACCAGGTTTCAAAGTCTTGTAATCCTTGGCTAAGTGGAAATTCCACTTTCCACCCTGCACTACTACTGCAAGCAGTCCAAACTTTGCTAATCCTGTTTACTTGATAATCTAGTCACACTCGTAGCCGGAGCGCTGCTTCCCAGGTCGAAGCTCTTGAACAACAAATCACCCAAGGGGCAGGTGCCCTCTGCGCTGTGCCCAGCAGCCTTGGCCCTTGGATGTCCAAACCGGGGGGGTGACCTGGAGTGAACTGCAATCTCTCTTGGGCCCCCACCCTGGGAGATGGGTGTGCAGGGCACAGGACACTTGCCCACGCATCTTGTCCCGTCACACAGCGGGGACACAGCTTGCTGCACACGCTGACCTTACGACTAGGGAGGGCTCCTGGGTGCCAGCACTGCATGTATCACCATATTAGCTTACAAATAATCTTCTTTGGAGAATAACTAACTCCCATGTACTCTAGCTGCAGGACAGAGAAGCCCTTAATGTAAGGAGGTATTTGTATGAGTTTGCAAAATCCAGAGATTGGCCTTTGAGGTCAGTGAGCCCACCTGTGTGTTTACGGTGAAGTCTGGGCCCAGAGTGTGCTGCTCCCGAAGGAATAGCTCGTGATAGACAGATTGAAATAATATTCTGCTCTTTCCAAACCGTAACTTGTGATTGCTGACCTCTGCCTGGTATAATCTTAAACATGCTCTACCACACCCACCTACTTACATAATGGAAGGTACATATGGAAGAGAGTTAATGATGGAGCTCTAATGGCATTATACGACCAGCTCCGCAGACCATTCTCCCTCCAACATGCTCTAAGAGAAGCAGTAAGAATGACTTGCATAACACCCTGAACTAGACTGGGCTTGACGTAGTCACCTGCATTCATGCTGCAGAGTACTTGCCCAAAGGGCAATCTCCACTCCTTTCAGCGTGTCTGCTGGTACAGCCTGCTTCTATGCAATGCAAGGGCAGCAGAAATCAGGCCCAAATAAATAACATGTAATTCTTCACTTTCAGAGTTGGAGTAGAAGGAGTAAACAGCTCCCCTGAGGAATTCATCTGGCAGATGTGAATGGTCAGCATTTCTTGGCACTCCGCTGCTTTCTGAAATTCAGGTTCAGCTCCCGGAATTCATTTAATTCATGGGCAGGGTCAGGACACGGGGGCCAAAACACAGGTATTTCAGCCAGTGGCATTACTTCAGGGTACAGTGTATTCATCTGTCCTCTAGTTTTGTTCATGCTACATACAGGTATAATCAGTCACCCTCTCCCAGATTTTTCCACTGTCTCTGTGGCTCTCCTTTTGCTCTGGCCCATCTTCTCCCCCGCCACTTCTTTGTCCCCAGCCCTGTGACTCACCTTCTGCTTCCCGCGGGCTCCAGTGCCCCGAGGGATCGCAGGGCATCGGGGAAGAGGCGCTGAAGGCGTATTGCACCAGGACTCTTCCTTCCGCACACAGATCACATGCTGATCCCACTTCTCTAGGAGGCCAGGAAAACAGGAAAACACACCAACTTAGTAACAGCTGAATGAGCTGCTTATTCAACTATATTAAAAGCAATAAGACTTAGAATTCAGTTCCACTTAACCCTCTTCTCGCAGCACTGACAAGAGTGTTTTCTGACGCTGACCTTCTGTAGGTTTGGGCTAACGGCCTGCACAGACGGCATCTGTGAGTCCGCCATCCAACACAAAATGACAGCAACCTGTGAAATCACACTCAGCCATATCTTTTTTTCCCCCCCCTGCACTACAACTGGATCAAACCCTGGCAAAAGAAAATATGTGTTGCTTAGCGGTTAGAGAAAAGAAACAGGCCTCAGGAGATTTCAGATCTATTTCTGCTCCTACCATGGATTTATTGCTTGAACTTGTAGTATCTTCAGGACTGTGAAGGCCTTGGGCTTAGTGGTGATTAGAGGAGAGGGCAAAGTCCCAGGCTCTGAGAACATCAGACAGAGCTGCTCTGCAAAGCTCAGCTTTGCTGAGTATGCAAGGACCTGCTTTTGGAGGTGTATCACAGCCCAGATCATTACAAGCCTGGAAAAGGGGTTGGTTATGAACATAGAGAAAAGAACATGCCCTTAATCCTTTTTGCAGGGGAAACTGGATTCGTTACCTGGCAGCTTTGGCACCAATGGATGGCTCTTTCTCAACTGGAACATCTTATGGCTCCACGCCATCATATGGCATGACATGGCATTAAAAAAGGCACTTCACTGCCCACTGCCAACATTACTTCACCTACACAATATATCTAATACCAGCTACTGTCAATGAAGTACTATCAGCAGAAGTGGTTGAACAGGAAGACGCAGTTAAACACTGATTCACAAATATTTTTGCTAATACATTCACAAGATCAGGGTTTAAGCTGATGTAAACTGGAGTAACTCTAATATCTTCCATAACATTAAGCTGATTTATATCACCTGAGGATGCAACTCACACAGTTCAGGCCTGCGTTCCTCGGGGTCACAAAATTTGGAACCGTGTATGACCCAGAACGTGTGGTTATTCATCTCAGTAAGTTGCTTATTATTCAGAATTCATTGTTCTGCTTTAAGGAATACTGCCCACTCAAAGTGAGAGGAAAAAATTATTTATCTTTACGATTAAATGCACCTAGGAAAGGACAGAAGTTTTAGGCAAACAATTTGTGCGTAACACATAATGTACATTCTAAGCTACCCAAGTAAGTATGGATTGAGTCATCAATTATTATAATCAGCTATGCAAATTTTAACCATCTCCCATTGCGCAATTTATTTCAGCTCTGCTTTGCGAAGGGCACTGTGATCCCCAGGCAGAAATTATTTTGGATCCTCAGCGAGGACACCGGGCCTGTAAATTTACTCTCACAGCCCTCCCAGGCTGTGCGATCTCCTTTGCCTTTGGTGGCAGGGACGACACATGCCCAGCTGCTCCACAGCTTAGCATCTCCTATTTGTTGACAGAGATCTATTTGAAAGTCAACTTTCTGTTGGCTTAATTAGGCGGAAGCAGGGATTGTCAACAGGGGGGACTTGGAATGAAATCGGTGGTAAAACTCGTATCCATTTCAATATGGCCCACAGCCACCCCTACAAAGAGACGGTAAATGATTGAACCCACAGACAGTGCAGAAAGAGATGCACCTGCTGATAACATCTGAAGAATAAAATGTGGCAATGGGGTAGAATAAAGAGGAGGGAGGCAAAGGTGCCCTCCTCTTCCTTGCACAATCTTTTTGCGCAAGGAATCTTTTTGTTCATTACCATTAATGCTGGTAATGAAGACATTTGGGCGTGTTGTGATTAACTTCTCTCTCTGTCTCATTTCACCCACCTGCACTATTGGTATGACACTGCCTCTCTATTTCATTTCTCGGCTGTCTTTTTAGCAGTGGTTTAAGTGCCTAACTCAGCTGGCTTAAATAATATATGCGAAAAAATTCAAGAATCCAGAATAAAAGGTACTGAGAAACCAAAACGTAGAATTATTATTGTGCAGTTGTTTTTCAGACACATCCACCAACAGTCAGGATAGAAGTCCCTGCAATAATAATCTTTCAGTTTCTTTACAAAGAGACTCCTGCATTAGCGCTTGGTCCTGGATGAGGACAGGGCTTTCAAAGCCAAGTTTCCACAATTAGGACTGCTTTTTACTCAAATTAGCAGCTATACAATTTCATCACAGGCTGCCATGGTGGAAAAAGCTGTAGGCTTATGGACAAACATTTCCTTTTACCAGCAAGGACTTGGAGGTAAGAGAAATCACAAGGAGCATCATGTGGGAAAGGCTATGAGCAAACTTTCTCTTTTTACTTTTCCAATTTGGGAGCCAAACTCGACGCTGATGTAACTCCACTGGCTGAAAGGCGTTACACAGGGGATGACTCCCGGGTTAAAGTTTTTGGTCTGCAGACTCTTGCACACAAATCCTACAAACAGCCATGAATGTCAAAACTAATTATGGAATCGCATTTACAGGCTTATGAAAATCTAAGCCGGATCCTTACACCTTATGCAGCCACTGACATCAAGACAAAATGAGCGTAAATTGGTTCAAAACACTATTAATTAGGAACGATAGCATATCTGACACCTTATACACTGGTGCACATGACTCCCCAAAGTGCAGGGTAATGGAAAATCTAGACCTCTCTGTTTTCTAATAAGCCAAGTACTGGGGAAATTCCAGCTTATGAAGTTCAGAGCGCAGGAGGAATTCATTCCTACAGCATGATATCTCAGTGAAGTGGATTCAAAATCTAAAGATTACTAGTGAAAAACCAACAATTCTCTTCAGCGCCAGCATCAGTTCAGTGGGCAACTCAAAACCAGTAAAAATCTGACATTCCTTTCAGCAGAGTGCCTGTTTTCAGACTAAATTGTATCTGCTTACTTGAAATTCAGAATTGGTGCTCTCCCCTCCAAGGCACTGAAACTTTCCAGCAAGGTTTAAGCAAGCGATTATCAAGCCCAGCCATCTAGATCTGGGACACCATACTGACTGAAATATTTGCTTGCTAAGAATGCGATAGCATCAGATTCATGGAAATTAATGCAGTCACCTCAATGAAAACTTGGAAGAGCAGATGCATTCAAAGTTTTCTGTCCAAGCAGAATTTGAGGCAGAGCCCTATTACAATAACTGTTTACATCCTGCCTATGCATATCAAACAGGAGGCGCATGAATGGATGCTTAGCGACAGCAGATGAACGCATCTAATAGATGCAGTCAGGAAATGAATAGAGTTTTCTTTTTCTCACTTGTTTTCACTTGTTTTGTTGGCTCTATTATTATTTTATTATTACATATTATTATATGCGCATGTGACATTTTTCGTGCCTTTTTTTTAATGAGAGGGTGGAGAACGGTAAGTATTCCAATCCCGTGTGTAGTAGCTACAAGAAGAAATGCTGGTTCTTGATATATTTGATTATTAGAGATGTTTAGAAGCTCAAACAGCTGCTGGAGTTTAGGGTCAAACACATGTTGGCAAATTTATGTGCAGGTAAATGACTCTCTAGAGTAATACAGCAGACATCAATTGAACACACTAAACAGGTAAGGAGGGTCTATCAGGAAGAAGATTTTACTTCTGTGCACAGCTCACGTAGCTATTCTTGCCAAGGTGTGAGGACACAGGATAGCCAACCCCAAATTTACAAGAACTATGAGTTAGCATTATTCTCTGTCCCCAAATCCACATAATTAATCAGGTAATTCCTAGAACTGAGGCCCTAAGAGAAAAGCACCTAATACTGTGGCACCTGTGGCAAAGTTGCATCTAAGCAGGGAAAAGGCACACGGTCTTTACTTCCATGCTTCATCTCCCTTCAACCGCAGACCTGTCAGGACCTCACCCACAGATACAGCCAGCCCAGTGTTACATTTTTAAACACAAGGCTAAATTTTCCCTTCCTGACTTTCATTAAGCAGAGGTCACTGCCTATGCACAGCTCTAGAGAATAAAAGGGACATAAAAGGAACTTGAGTTACACTGAGTGCCCCTACAGTAGCATTGTAATTTGGATCAGGAGCAAGCTTTTGAAGTGAAACTCTTCATCTTCCCCACTTACAGCACTCGGAGCAGTCCTGGGGCATAGAAGCTGGACCCAGTTTTGCCTGAAACCAGCGTGGAGATGTGTTCCAGGACCACACCTGATGCGCTCCAACTGCTGATGCCATGGGGCCAGGCTAGAGCTAGGCTGAAACAACCCCCCCCAAACCCCTACCGTGTTGACGTCAGGTCTTCATTAACAACTGTTTTGCGCTAGAGATCTACTTATATTGGGCCACAATACTTGCTAATGTAGCCAGAGCCATTCATCCTTTTAAGGCCCTTTTACACTGTCAAAACAGCATGGAAGGGGCCTCTGTGCATTAAAAACCAGGCCCAAGGCACTCAGCAGTTGAGTATCAGTCTTCTGTTTTTTACATGAATAGTCCCATTGAAGTGAATGAGTTTATTCATTCAAGTGAGGCAAGTAAAATTTGGGCCATGGTGTGCACTTTGTGTAAAAATATCTGCAAAGATTTACAGTATTCCCACACACAGATAAGATTATACTTGGCCAATTTTACCTCCTACTTGTCTTGCACAGTGACCCAATTTTACAAATTGATACAGGCATGTATCTCTAACCGAGCAGCGCTGGACACATCGGTACTGGAAGTTCAGCACATGAGCTTTTCCAGTATTAGTCGCTATAATATTACTATCATCCTTGTTTTGATTAATATATCAGAAATTTGGGCATGTTTTAGACAGGATCATTTATATATTTCAGTGACATTTTTAAATGGTCACAGCAACATTTCTTTATCTGTTAGCATTGGGAATCTCATTTTAACAAGGAATTGGACTCAAAGTATTTGAGGCTGTCTCTTTAAATCTCTTCAGTAATACTGAGCACACAGATTTGAAAACCCAAAGGATTTTTTTTTTCTAGAAAATCACTATTTATTTAACATATGATAACTCTGTTATGAAATTTTAGATTTAGCAGGCTATCCACTGTATGTTATTTAAGAAGCAACTAACTAGGGGTTATTAAGAACATATTGATTGAGTTATGAGAAATATGTAATAAAGACATATTTGGTTACATAACAATTAACTCTGCATCAATGTGTTTTAAGAGGCAGATGGTATTTATTTAACATACAGTAAGTATCTTCTGAAATCTAAATTAAATTGGAGAAACTTAATTTACCTAAAAATGATTATGAGCTAAAAAATTCTGAATTTTCAGAACTTCACATAAGTCCTTTTCACACGTAGGGAATAAAAAGATTCAGTTGCAAAACTGCAATTAAAACAAATACTGTTCAGAGCACAAGATCTCTCTTTACCAACTCCTAATATGATTTGATTGCACTCCCCGTATTAATCTGCAATAAAGGTGGAAAATCTCATCTGAGCAGAAAACAACAGCTATCTGCCTACTCAGATAAAGCGCAAGCTGGCCACTGAAATGGCCAGTGTCCCAGCAGTGCTGGAAGGAGTTTCATCCCTGATGAAGGCAGTGGCTTTCAAGGTGCTCTCACTGAACACAGCAGCAGTGCTGAGACAGCTCTTTGGGTGCTAATACGCTTGTAAATTTGGCCTCCTGTGATACATACTGCTACAGTCCTGAAGGGCACTTGAAGTTTGTTCTCTATAAAATAACAAAGCAAAAAGTGGAGAAGAAATGCAAACAAGGAAAGTGAGTTAACAGTAACGCGAGAAGGTCAATCATTTAGGAAGTTTAGAACTCCCATAGCTCCTGCAGCCCATCCAAGCGCTGCGTAAGAGTATTTAGATGAACTACCCAGTTGCTCAGGTCAGCCTGGGGTAGAGTTGCCCTGGCTATGAACTGCAATGTGGTGCAACTCTTGCCCAGAGCCCTGCATTCATTTAATTTTTATTGGTACCACGTAGCTGCATGCCTATCAGACACGAACACACACTCTGACCTACATGCTCTGCTCAGGGTGCAGCAAGATGACACTTGCACGATACTCAAGGTTTTAGGTCTTTGACTCTCCCTTGCTCAGCTCCCATCTCAGACCTGCAGCTCAGGGAAGGAGGCAGCATTTGTCCCTCTCCCCGGCCCTGCCACCTCCTCGCCCTGTGAAACTCCCCTGCCCACGAGCTCTGTGCTGTCATGGGAGTAGAAACGAGATTCACCTTGTCCTTGCATAAGAAACGTGCAAGAGGAGGAAGGGGAACGTGCAGGCAGAGCTGAAGCCCATAGGTATTTGTGAGGAGCAATAACAGCAGGAATCACAGGGCCAGAATCGTTGATTGAAAATTCCTCCCACAACATATGGAAAAAGATTTGCCCTTTACATGGCAAATCAATGGCCCTCAACAGAGTGCTGCAGGCTGAGAAAGGAAGAGCAGAAAACAGATCAATAACCTCCTCAATATGAATGAATTTAGGGAAGAGCCTTAACCCAGACTGAGTGTAGCACGGGTTAAAGCTGCGCTCCTGGAGTGGGGCCCCGGGTTGTTCCCCTATTTCACCCCTTTCCATTCGATTCAGTGCAAGAGTACAGAGCAGCACGTGATCACCTTTCAAAGAAGTGTCCATCGATGGGCGGAAACCACTCCAGGGTGACAGAGGTGGAGGTCCGAGCCACAATCTGGGGGGCAATTGCAATAGGAGCCGGTTTCTTTGCAGGCTGCCAGCTCTGATAGACGAGGTCCAAGTAGCAGTGCATCCTGGCCACTTGGTTGGGCGTGAAGGAGTCGGTGCAGTCATCGTCTGAAATTAAAACAGAAGCCATATCAACCACGAGGGAGATAAGGTGGGAGCAAGAGAGAGAATTACGACCCGGTGAATGGCAGCTTCTTGCAAGGGACGGGATGAGTTCTCGCAGCACTCAAAAGTTAATGGCCTGTGAACAAGTTAGTGCAGTCATCACTTGTGGAGGCAGGTGAAAGGAAACAAAAGTTAAAAAGGAAAATAAAAAAATCAATAAACGTTCTCTCCCTCTGGTCCAGGATACATATGAAGCACCTAGAGATCATCCCATGATGAGACAGAGACACACGGAGGTGAAGAAACAGAAAGCCTCAGTGCAGCACCTTCTGGTCAGAATTGGGGCTACCAGTGGACCTGTGAGCTCAAAAGAATTTCATGTCTAAAAGAATATCTCTGAGAGAGGATAAAAGGGCAATGGACAGCTAGTGTTAGGATAAAGTATTGACTGAGATTCATGCAAACTGTGTGTAATAGACTTTGACAGATTTCTTAGCTTAAAAGAACACAGAATTTTAAAAATACATAATTTTTTTAAAGTTCTTAAATTTTCTAATGAACAAATAAAAAATGTTCTGAAAGATCAATTTAAAAAAATCATTACAAACACTGATTAAAAATGTAAATTTTTGGTGCAGTAAAATAACTTTATTTCTATTAAAAATCTCCCCCATTATCATTATGATTCTAATGCCTTTCTGAACTTCTCAGAAACATTTTTGATATTTCAAATTTCTTTTTCATTCAAAATGGAGAAATCATTTTGCCGGATAATTTCCCATAAATATCCATTTCTCATTTAATCTCTTTTCCCCAAACATGATTTGGCAACAAGAACACATCTAGCGCCCTCTGAACACCATACAACTTTACAACTACAATGCCCCGGAGAAGTAGAAAATTACTATTTCTCTGTTGTGCAGATCACAGAAGGAATAAATATGTTGTGCAAAGTCACCCAGAAAAGCTATGCTGAAGCACTTATTGCTAGCACTTTAACCATTTTTCTGGTACTCTTCCCATCAGATGAAAAGCTCTTGAAAACACAGAGTGTTTCTTCACATGTGCCTGCAGAGTTCCCAGCCCAGTAAAGCTCAGTCCCAGATGGGACCTCTGCATGCTGCCGCGATACAAACAACAATGACAGTTTTGCACAGGTCAAGTAATACACTTTTCTGGGAAGATGCAGGTCACCAAAGGCTGTTCAGAGAGTTGCTTGCATGCATGTAAGTTGGCAGTTCAATACTGTAATAGCGTTACTAGATGCTCTGATGTCTGCAAGTCTGTGCCCTGTGGAACTCAAGAGGAACAAAAAAATACGAATTTGTTCTAAAGAGAAGTGAGAATTTGCTGGCTAATTTAAAACCTTACCACATCTTCCCTGAGATGCAAGCAACAGGAGACAGCTTTGGTTGGGATCCTGCTCATATTACAGCCCCAAATGCAGTCCTGCCACAGTAAGGACCCGTCAGTTCACATGTTCTCCTGTGTCTCTCCTAATTCCACTGAGCAGCGAACCCCCCCTCATCAAACATGCACAGCAGATAGACAGACACCACCAGCTTGAAAGTATCTACAAATCCCTGTGGGTATGCAAAACGTTGCTTTAATATGACATCTCTGGATTTCCTCAATAATTATCGATGGTCTATCCCTGAGAATGTTGTAAAAACCATAAATATTCTTCACAGAAGCCCAGAAGGAGACAAAGGCCCTTAATAGCCATCATAAAGGAACAATAAAATATATATAGGACAAAGCAGTGAGACAATGGCACAGGAGAAAGATGACCTGCATTCTCAATCTGTTTAAACATCAGCACAGGCTGTGTCCTGGGGGAGGGGAAGAGAGGAGAGGCGAGGGAGAAGGATATTTCACTTGATCCCTCGATTTCAAGAAAGGTTCAAGATCCTCTGATGAAGTAATAATTAGAGAAATTCAAGAGACTTTGCTGGGATGATTATTCCAACAGAATGCAGAGGCAGAATTCCTGCTGATTTCACGGAGAGTGGTCTAAAGGACTAACTTAACCTTTTATTTGGGAACACCACAGCTATTTGGACTTGTAAAAATAATTTACAAGTCCAATTTCTCACACTTCTCGATCTTCTGGACATCGTAACTTGTTATTTCAGGGAAAGAAAAGTTACCCTTTAAGTCAGTGCTTTGCTACAGAGTTGGGGGTAAGTGGACAGATGGATGTTAGGCAGATATGGTCAAGCTGTATACAAACAGCAAAACAGAAAAGAAAGAAAGGCAATGTTTAGAGCTGCATGACCTCAATCTAGATGTTTCAAAGGTATTTCTACAGCAATTTGATATCCTGATACATTTCTATTCCACTGGCAACAACAGAAAAGCAAACAGATTCATGCATGAGCTCTAGAGATGCCTATCATGTCGCTTCACTTAATTTTTCAAGAAGAAGGAAAAAAAAGGTTTCTGCTCAGAACACCAGCACATATTTAGCTCCCAAGAGCAGATAGGTATCTCTGTGGTCTGCCTCTCTGTCTCAGCTCTTGAGAGAATTAGCAAGGCAAGTTCTCTTTGGAAGAAGAGACCTCAGCATTTTGAAACACGCTCGCTCCACCCCTTGTCACATACACACAAGCAGATTTGGTAGAGGGATATTGTCATCTGAAGTGGCACTGACTTATTTGTGTGATGTTACCAGGAGGCTGTATCAGGCAGTAAGACTCTCTGCCCTACCGCATGCACAACAGTGCACAACACGCCGAGGAGCTGACTCAGTGCGCGTATGCTTGTCCCTGAAAACGCCCTCTAAACAAATAGAAAAATAAAGAGAAAACTAAGCATCGCTTTTAGCTAGTGCCCTGAAGGGCATAAAAGCATTTCTGTTATAAATCATTTCAATCTGTGCCCCAGATGACATTAAACACTTTGCTTCTCTACAGTTTTATTACAGAATAAGCACTCCTATGACCTTCTGAGTGGGCAATCTGTGTTTTCGCCTGGAGTATAAAGGTGCCCTTCAGTGGCTATAAGTATATTGGTCACCTTTAAAATGTTGTTGATGCTGTCAGCTCAATGTCACAGACCTTCATCTCGGCTAGACCCTGTGACCCAAAATAAGGGGAAATACGAGCCAAGGTATCCCCTGTTCTTTCTGGGAAATAACAGAGGATCCTTCAACTCCCCTTGAACTTCCAGGGGTGCAGCAAGGACCCCACCCCACCCTCATCCGATGGGCAAGGGTCACAGGAGCTCATGCCCTCTTTGCGTTGTGTTCTGTTGGTAGGACTGCCACGAACCGGCACCCCTGAGCAACACAGCTGTGCCTACAGAAGCCTGCAGAGTTACAACTACAAAATCAGGCTTTGGCTTAAGCAGATTATTGCTTTTGGAGGGGTGGTTTTACCGCACTGATATGGAGCCTTTGTAGTTGCACTCCCAGCACAAACCAGCACAGCACACTGGTACTCTTTGACCAGAAGAGCAATCCTAATCCAGGTACTATCCCAGTATTCACACTCTGATGATGAAACTCAGATGTGAATGATTGTAGCTGAATGACAGTGACTCCAAATCAAACACCAAACATGGTATTTGAATGGACGCATGGAGGCACGAGCAACGTTTCATTAGATATCTACCTATCACAGGTTCATTACACAGCCTTGGTGGTATCAACATTCATCCGATGTTCAATATGTCCTTGGGGGAGGTTAAACAATCTCTGAATTTGGGTTTTTCAAAGACGACCTCATAGATCAGGCATCCGGATCCCAGGGAAATAGGGTGTCAAATTTGCTGTAGAGCCTTGAGAAGCTGTTTTCTTAATGCTTATCTCATTTCTTCCCTCCCCCAAACCTTCTGCCTGGTCATCACATGAAACTACGTAAAGTTGGGGAAAACTGGGAAAAAAGAACAGGAGAACTGGAAGGCATTCCTGAGGCCATCAAGTTCGGTCCCTCATCAAGTCTGGTCCTAGACCAATGGAGACACACATCGGCATAAAGCCCCGCATGAAACGGACTGTAGAAATCAGAGGTAATACTGCTGTTCTTTGATCCCGCCCAACCACAGACACCAACAGCAAACCAAGGAAACCCAAGTACCTGCGTAGCTCATGAAGTTACTGAACGGTGTGTTTAGAAAACTGTGAAAACCACATGTGTCATTGCCAGGTCCAGGATCTCCACACAGCTTGTGCTTAGGAGCAGGGTTGGTGTCACTGCAGAGGTCCCCAGTCTCAAAGGAGGGCTCAGTTTCCATGCATGGATCGCTGCAGGAGAGGATCTCTGAGATTCCCCGGAAGACGTGATAGAGGCCCAGGCTGTGCCCAATTTCATGAATCATCGTGTGTGTGTGGCCAGGGATTCCATAGAAAGAAGGATTCAGCACAATGCCACCTGCAAGGGGAAAAGAGAAGAGCTTTGTTTGCCTTGTCTTCCTCAGAACAGCAAGAGAAAGGGAAAGGAAGACAATCCTAAGGGCAGATCCACTGGCAGTTCATCAAATCCTCTATAGCGCGGACTGTTTTTTGCACAATTGGGCACATTGCCTGCTCAGAGAAACTGCACAGCAAGGTTTAATCTCACCCTTAATCTGGGGCTCTAAGGATGAGGAATCATGGGACAAAGTCCAACGTCCTAAACCAAAAACACGGTGACAATCGGTCTTTCCACTGAATATGGTCAGTTTGGTTGGTTTGTTAACTCAAAGAAAAATCCTATTTTCAATTTCAAATCATTTAGTGTGCTTAAATAGAATGATTCTGCCCAGATAAGTGTAAGCAATGCATTTGATACCAAGAGTCAAACAAAACATAGCTGAAGCACTCTCTGTATACTATTCCACAGAGTAAAGATGTAATAGAAGCCCATTAACTTCTGAAACACGCTAAAAATTACAGCGGGTTGCACCAATATTTGCAAACTAATAGCTGGACAAAGACAACAGAATACACCCAAGGCTGGAACAGTTTTTGTGGGGTGTGCTCTGATCATATAAACAGCTTTGAAGCAACTGTCAGAAACACACACTGTTCAAACACTCAGACAAGCCTAGTTTGATCAGAACCACACAGTCCACTAATGAATATGCATAAGTCTAATGTGTCAAAAAATATGAAATCCTGGAATGTGATAATTCTAAGAGAATTGCATGGTTGTTAAATGTGCACAAAGAAAACCAATGGTGATTTTTTTGTTGTATGCATTATGGGATGTGTAGATAAGCAAACAGTAAATTAGTGAGGCTTTACAGTATATTGAATTAATCATAAGAATTACATTTTTAGCTCAGCTAGATGTACCTTTGGATTTATGATTTGCTTCATATTTTCTTTATTTAGCTTGTTGACCTCAACTTTTCCAAGCCTTTTATTTAAAACTGTTTGTGTATATTGCCTACCATGAGAACGGGAGACTGCTTTGTAAAAGTTATAGTGGGAAAATAAATCTTGGATATGGTACACTAATAATTTAGCGACAATGAGGAGAGAAAAGGTTTTGGCAGGAGGAACTTTATTGGTGACTGTAGCGCAGGGAAGATGAGATCACCGGGTTCTGACACACCATAGACTCTTCCTTCTCATCTGCCTGGAGACTTGGTTGCAATAACCACGGAATTCCAGGAAAATAAGACTGAAAAGATCTTAAGAAGTCATCTAATTCCACTCTCAAACAATGCAGGACCAATTTGGAGTATACCATCCCTTAGACATATTGGTCTAACGTCTCTTTACAACCCCTGATGACATGACTACCCCAGCAATCAATTTCAGCACTCAGTATCCTTATGGCTGCAAGGATTTAACTCACATCTAATCTGAATTGATTTTTTGGCAATTTAAGTTCATGATTTCAAGTCCTGCCTCACACGGATACAAAGAACAGAAGATTCTCCTCCCCTTTCATCAGCTTTTATGAGATTGTCATCATCCCCACTTCAGGCTCTTTTCCTTCAGTCTGAATAACCGCAATCCATTCAACCTTTCCTTGTAGCTCAATCCTTTTTCTAGACCTCCCTGACCGCTGTTCTCCTTTGGTTTTCCCAATTGTCTCACGTTTTCCTTCAAGTACACTGTCCACACGTGATACAGTGCTCCAGCAGAAATTTTATCAATGCTGAAGAGAGAGGAAGGACCACTTCGGATGTCTTGCAAGGACACATGCAAGTTTAAATACAGACACAAAAGAGTGAACAAAATCAATCACACCGCAACATCATGCCTGTCTTGCCACATGCAGCATCTGCACATCCTTTTCACAGCACTGCACTGGTCCTTACACTAGCTCTCCACAGGCCAAATTAATTGTCTACAGACCCACCAGTATGCAGCCACTGCAATCCCCGTCTTCCTTGCATCCCTTTCCCCCCCTTTATACAATACATGCTCTGAGTCCTCCAGTGCTCGCAGTCTACCCATGTGGAGCCATTTACACCCAGAGAGTACCCTGGTATATTGTTTTGTGAGGGTCTGTTTCCCAAAGATACTTCCAGGGTTTGTTTTCCAATGGCAGGAGTATTGGTGAAATTCCTCAGCAGGACGTGCCTTCAAAATAAAGGCTGGGTAAATGGTTCTGGCACTGGACAGCCCTGAAGCAGCTGGAGAGGGAGATTTTATTTTTGCCTTTGTTGAAAATTTATATTTTTCACAGCTGTCAACAATCTAAATCAATTGCAGTTTTACAGAAAAGATAAACTCCCTCACCCAGACAATCTCTATCCCAGCCTTTAGATCTGCACCACAGGACATATTTCATATTTTTTATTAAGTACATATTGGATTTATAGAAGAGAGTAAAAAAGATTAAAGATGAATTCTTACAGCCCAAGCACAGGTCTGGGAGGGCTATTATGACAGGAAATTATAATCATTATTTATTTATTTTTATTTTTTTTCCACTGCAAGTCAACTTTAAACTGTTGGCTAATGTCTTTTTTTTCTTGTGAGATCTTATTTTGGTCAATGAATTCTGTCAATACACTGTAGGAGCGGAATTTAAATTGTTTTGCTCAGGCATGATGTTGATAATTAGCTTAACGAAGTGACAGAAGAACTCATCAGGGCTTTGGGCAAGCCCCAGTCCTCTTGCAGAAGGTTCTTCTTGGCACTCTGGAGCTCTCCCCTTGTTCTCTGCTCCCTCCCACGGCAACACCAAGGGAAGCTGTGAAAATACTCATTTAAGGAAGGATCAGCTATACTGCAGCCTTATTTCACTCCAGCAGTGGCATTAGGGCTAATGTTTCCCACCAGCAACCCATACTGTTGTACAATCAGAAGCAAACAGTTATTGTGGGGCTCGTGCAGGAGTAGGGGGTTGTGGTATTACAAAGTGACAGAAATCACAGCAGCGTGGATGCTGGTCGAGGCTGGGGTTAATATCTATCTTTGTTTTTGCCAGAAGATGTTGCCATGGGGAACGCTCACTGGCAGGCATTTACAGCATCTTGTTTTGGGTGCCCCCAGCAGGAGCCCATGGAGATGGGGCTGGAGGCAAGTCAGAGTGCAAGTGGCTTCACTTCCAGCCTAGCTTGGCAGGAGGCTGGATGTGTGTCAGTGTCGGTCCTTGGGAAGGGAAGTTTGCTCACACTTCTGGAGCAGCTGCGGAGCTGGATGTTGTAATAAAACGTTTATTAATGGAAGTAGGGCAGCCAGCTCCAACTGCTTGGTCAGACCATGGAGTCTCTCTCAGCTATGGAGACAGGTGACTATAAAGAGATGTTAACATCTAGGTCTTGGGGTAATGTACTTTTGAACATGGAAAAGCCTCCCTGACTGATGGCTCACTTGTAGTTCAGCTCTCGTAGTATGCTTTAGAATAATAAACACCATATTTTGCTCTCCTTGTCTAGGTTTACATTTGCCACATCATTTTTGTTTTGCTCAGTGTGGGGTTGGGTAATATAAAAACTGGCTGAAACAGCCTTTCACAAAGACTGAACTTGGCTGAAACTAGACTTCACTTCCAGCCTAGGAAGGTCTACACAGGCTGGAGAAATATCTGGAAAACTTGTGAGAATCCCTGCTCTTATAAGATGACCAGATCAGGTTTGCAGCCCCAGGGAGGTTTGTGCAGTTAAGAGAAGTACATACAGACTCAGTCGGTGCCTTCTGAACCTTTTCAGGTTCATCTGACATTTTGCAAGGAGCACAGGTCCAGTGGCACTGCAGGTGTCAGGGCAATGAGTCATTTGGGAGGTTGCACAGCTTTGTCTGGATCCCTAGGTTCCAGCAGCCATAGTCAGCAACCTAGTTATGAAACATGCAGGGCAATCTGCAGGGTAGTGAACTCTTTCCAGTTCCACTCAAATGAACATTAGAAATACAATCTCTCAGCAGTTTGCTCTTTTGCACATTGGTAGAGAAAAATAGCAACAAATTTTAACTACAGCCTGTGAGGAAAATTAATTGAACACTTACTAAGTAACGAACTAAGGATCAGAACGTAACAGGCTAAGGTTAACAATTCACTTCTGTCTAGCATCCCCCCACCTATCCCCCCCAATCTTCTTCTCAAAGTGCTCCCATGGAGCGAATGCCCTCTAAAGTAGCTTCACTTAAAAGGTGAAATACTTTCAGCTTGACATCATCTACAAATACCATAATATGCTTTGGGTTTATAACCTAATATTTTCCTGGTTGTGAGCCAGTATCTGGGAATCGTGAAATACTTTTTTTCCCCTGACTATATATTAGAGGAATGATAAGAAATCAGAACAGAGCTTAACGCATATTTGTCTTTCCTTCTTAGCGCCTCAAAAGAATGCTTTACAAAGAAGAAACATCTTTATCACTCACCTAGATGCATCAAGGCTTCCTTGTCCCAGGGCCAAGTTGCCACTCCAGCCAGCTCTTCCTCGGAGGAATTGGCAAAGAAGATGTTGAGGTGTGTGGATCCATCCAGTTTGAGTATGTTCTTTAGTTCATTGACATCTAAGTATGCTCTGTAGAAAAAGAAAAGCGCTTTTTTTTTTCCTATAGGTGCCAGAAAAAGCAACAAAGTATTGAAGAAGTCCTGCAATCCAGGCAAAGATCTTACAATATCCTGCATATCAGTCACCTGAAATATTTTAATAATCCACTCCCAAACTTCAATTACTTTGCATTCATGTAGTGAATCTCATCTAAAGACTTCAGGCCATTGATTAACTAAGGCCACAAAATCCAAGGTAAATATATAAAGCTGTCCACATTCCTAAGATAAGTATAGGAATCTATTTATTATGAATGTAATTAACCATGTATTATGGTCAGTAAATCTTTTTATATCAGCAGTTACCTTGCACATTTCCTCTAAGCTGTTTATTATTGTTACCTCTAATTTTCCTTCACAGTAACAAGTTTCACGTCTTCAGGCTGGTGCAACAACTAACACCAGCTCATAAAGTTACTCCTTTAGCACCGGCGGCAGTCACTTCTGCCGAGTTGCACATGGTCTAACCCTGACACAGGATGGTTGTTTGGGAATTGCTATTTCCAGCAAGGAAAGTTGAAACAAAAGATCTCCTTGCAAAAGATCTCCACAGGAGTGGTACCATACCATGACATAAATTCCTAAGGCTCCTTAAGGTGAGCAGCATTTCTTCTTGGCTTTTGGGACGTCTGGAGGTTACAAAGCAATCTTCTTGCAGGCAAGCAAAGCCAATCCCTTAAGCTTGATGGCCACTGGAAGTACTTTTAGCACTCCTTTGAAGGAGTAGACTTTGTCAATACTGGAATACAGGAGGAGCTACTTGCTGAAGCGTGTACCATGGTGCCACACTGCTTTCAGTGGCAGTGATGCTCTAACTCAGAGTAAAGCTGGAGAATGTGAAACGTTAAGAGTAAACCCATTGCTTCTCTGTCTCCAGCTCATGTTGTCCTTTGATGTTAAGTGTTGTGTTAACACATAATCTAAAACAAGGATGAGTTGTATTATCTTCACTGGATAGGTGGAAACAATGGCAAGAAAGATCACACTGAGTCAAGCATGGCTGACTAGTTTGTAAGGAAAGGACACCATGATGGTCTTGAGCAGGTTGATTCCTGCTTCCTAAAGTCCCCTTTTCTGTATGTGCATGGGTGTGTATAGAGCTCATGTAGCTCTCACAAACCAAACGCACTCACATTCAGTAAGTAGGGTTCCTTGCATACTTTGCAAGGCTTTCGTTCCCAGAAGGGTGAAGAAAAAATAGGGGAGCTGGCTCAGCACCAAGATCTTTCTGTCCTTCCCTGGAGGACTCCCCAGTGGAAAACACATTCATATTTCCACAATAGCTTCCCCTGCCACTTGCTGAAGTCATTGCCTCCAAAATAGTTCATGGCTGGGTGTCCCCAGGCCCTCACTGACTCATGGAGGAAGACGCGCTCTTTGGGGACACCAGTGGAAGGGTATGTTTCCATTCCATACAGTGTTTATCTTCCAATCAAATGTGGATGACATCCTGAAGGACAGGTCAGCACTGTGACCCTTTACACATTTCTCATCTTTCCACTGTTCCCAACACATCTATGGAAAATACACAGATCTTTCCCTTAGCTCCTCAAGCTTGTTCTGCATGTATCTGCACAATGTTCTGAGGCTGCACATAATCTATTTCCAGGATCTTCTTTGTGCCTTTGAAAACATCTTTTCCAAACATGGGCTCATACTTACACATGTCCATGAGCAATAGTCTGAAATTACATACAAGAACTAATGTGTGTTTCCAAATGGAAGTGTAAGCGCATTGGGGGAATATGTGACAGAGGATGTGTGTACGTGAAGGGGACGATGTGTATGTCTGCACGTATGGCAGCATCAGTAAAAGACAGTGAGCAAAAGTGTAAGAGAGAATGTGGGAGCGATGTGATACTTTGTGCAAGAGAGAAAAGGACAGAAACAGAAGCACTGCGTACCTCTGAGTAGAAAAATGTTTGTGTGTTTTGTATCACAGCGGGAAGGAAAGGCCCACTGTCTGTATTGAGACTGCGGTTGTTGACTCTGGATGCAGATACTTTATGGCCTATGCAAATCCCTGTAGGAGTAACTATAATCAAATTCCCCTCCTGAGATTACCATTTTTATCCTCGCTCTTCTCTTATGGTTTCAAATAATCTAAACTAATATTTCTTTATTCTCAGCTGCCTCTTTGCTTATTGCTTACACAATCCAATCCCCATTTATATCCTCAGTGCACGGCCACAATCGCTCTGTCACTTGCATACAGGCGATGTGCCTCAACATCTAGGGCTGTTTTGTACATGGATTATTACTGCAGACAACATCCAGAGCAGACAGCATTTAACTAATTGGCCAGTGATGTCAGTGCATCACCGAGACTGAACTCATGTCTTATGTAAATCCACCGTACTAAGTCAATCAGACTTGGTTTTATAGTATTTCTCTGACCACTAATTCTCTGCCAGCCAACGGAAGCCTGCGAATGAGCAGAATATATTCAAACGGTGTAAGAACAGAACGCTAAGAGCATTTTTAGCAAAGGGTCTGCACAGGAGTAGGTGTAAACAGATCATGCTTGGAAGGAAGTAAATGCATACCCCTTTGTAAAAGTAGTCAGCAACCCCCAACACATAAACATGCTCAAGCATTTAGCTCAGGCAAATCCCTTGTAAGCGTGTGAACATGTGCCTGCATGTGCGTGCATGAACGGAGGTGTGAGTGTGAAAGCAAGGGTTTGGATTGTGCACACATGCAAGACAGCCAAGAGTATGTATGCAAAGGAACCAGCGCGTGTGTGTGTAAGAGATAAAAACACGAGCTGGAATTCCATCCTCTCCTTCCTCCCCATGTTTCTAATAACCTCCCATCCCTATCCATCATCACCACATTCCTACACTCAAGGAGGCATAAATTAACTACTTTTGCAGTTCATGTCCAACTACGTAGCCGCAGGCAGCAGACCCAACAGTTACCAGGTCAAAATAGTTTTCAGTTATTGCGTTGGACTAGGCTGACTCCCCCCTGCTGCCGCGGCTGCTTTGTTATCAGCCCAGACTATCTGACCCAATGCAATCTGCGAGCATTGCTTACACTTCTCAAGGTTATGTGGGTCCCCTGATAGAGGACATAATGTCTGTCACATGGGCTCGTGCCAAAGAGAGCCAAAGAGCCCAGCCTTTCCAGCACTGCCAAACTCGCATTTCAAAGACATGAGTGCAGTCTTGGAAAGGGATCAAAGCCTTTCCAACTGTCATTAGAATATTTCCTTTATGCATCTCTCCGTGAGTGCCAGCAACATATTTCATAAAATTCATTGGCTCGAGATGGTACCTCCAATATAAACCTGAATGAGGGAACTGTCAGGGCAAGTCTATGTGGAAAACAAAACAAAACCCAAAGCACAACAAAACACGTGTAATTCCTGTAATGGAAAAAACATACGATGCTGTGAGCGTGCCTTGCCCAAGAAAGCCTAATGAGCCTATTAGTGCATCATAAAAGATCTCCTTTGCTGGAATCTGTTTTAGACATAGAAATTCTATGGGCTGTTTAAGGCCATTTGGGACACCAAATCATATCAGGCAATGTGCACATTCCCACCCAAATCTTTTCACTGACTTATTTGTCCAATGCACAGCTTCGGTTTGCTTTTTCCCTCCACTGCAGTGTAAACAGCCCTCTGAAACTGTACTGTACAGCAGCTCGTCCTTATCCGGCAAGCCCCAGACCTCAACAGTAATACGTATCCCATACAGTGCTCCAGTTTCAGTCTAATGGAGTCTTCAGCTCATCCAGCAGTGTCTCGCGACCGCCCTGCCCGCCACGCAGCCTGCCCCATCAGTCACATGAGCCATTATCCCCGTGCCCGTCTCATCTGTCAAGCCTGTTTCCCGTTCATTTGGGCTGTGGCTTCACTGCAGCAGGACTCGTCCCCGGGCGGTGAGGTGAAGCCCCCAGCCAGCAGCCCCACCTGCCCACGGGGGCCACTGCGAGGAGCTCCTTTCTGCTGACCCTCAGCTCCAAAGCCAAATCCAGCCACAAATCTCTGCCGCTTAGCTACAAGCGTATTTGACAATGGCTTTTAAACTCGGGTGGTATCAGGTCTAATTGTATTAAATCTGGCCTTGGTGACTAGAGTCGAGCAGTTTTGTAACTGGGTTGGAAACTCTTCCTCCCCCATTTTCTTCCAGGTCAGAGAGTGGCTTTCCCGTGTTTCCCTAATGTGGCTGGGTGCAGCCTCTTGCACTCGTGGTTGTTTTTGCAAGGAACACGGAGCCTTCCAGCCCTTATTGTTAGGAAATGTTTTCTACTGTTTGCTCTGAGTTATTCTCTATTTGACTTTGTTTTGGTTTTTTCCTTCAAAGACAAGTGTCACTTTACAGCAAGAAAATAAACAGAGTACTTAAGGGATTATTTGCAAGACCCCACCCAAACACAGAGCAGGAACTTTGCTATCTGCTCACTGTGGAGCATGGTCTCCAACTGCCTGATGAATTTGTTAGGAATAAAAGACACTGCATTTCATCATTTAAAAAAAAACAACAAAACAAACCAAAACCACCAGCATCTTCTGAATTGGGAAGTCAGCCTCAAAAAGTCTCCATTTTATCTCTTGACATACAATGTCCTATCCTTTACCTAGCAGGTTCAGCATATGGCAGGACAGAGTAAATCTGCTGGAATCATAGGGACCCAGCACATCACTCTCCTTCCCAAGACTCCTTGTTTCTATTTTCATTTGGTGCTCTCAAAACAGCGGTCAGCCCAGCTTAAACCATGGCATACAATTTAGCAGACAGAGAGAAAGCATTTCTGGACAGCCCTGGCAATACTTGCCGGCAGCCTGTGACAGATCCAGGTGTGGTTCCCAATGTGGTGTGGCTGATAGGTCGCAGTGGTGTTCCCTTGGTCCCAGGATTGACACTAACTAATTAGAGCAGCAAAGACCACAGCAGCCGGCATGTGGACAGGCACTCACCAACTCTCTGTCCCATTTGTTCAAGCAACACGGGGGGCCCAAGGTTTTAGGGTGCAGTGTCCACCTAGACATTTTCAGTATCTGCAGTGAACAGCAAGGACGGTTTTGAGATAAATGACGTTCTTCCTGAAGATAATGGCAAGAGCCGTGACTTCAACAGCACTGAAAGCTGACCTTGAAATGGGGCCATTTGGCAGACGTGCACAATTGTAATTTAGCTTTTCCCCCTGTGATTTCTCAGTCTTGGGTGGTTAGACATGGAACTCTCCTTTTGCAGACACAGTGTTGATGCCAGTGTATAAGCTGCCTTTTGCCTTCTGCCATAGAGTCCCAGAAAAACAAGTCTGGAAAGGAGGTCCAGAGACCATCGCTGGTAGCCCTCCACCCCAAAGCAGGGTCATCTCAATATGTCACATCAAGCAAATTTTTATCTAGCTCATACTTAAGGCCACACATGACAAGGACTCTGCCACTGCCCCAGCAACCTGCAGCCCATGTTTCACTACCTTTATGGTCAGGAAGTTTTTCTGAAGGTCTACCTGAATCTTTTCTTCTGCAACAGATGTGCATGACTATTTGTGCCATTCCCCACAGACAGGGAGATTAGATGATTCCTTTCTGCTTTACCAAACCTATTACTTATTTGAAAGCTTATTATATCTCTTGTAAACCATCTCATTTTTAGGCTAAAATCACCTTATTGCTTCAGCCTTTCCCCACTGTTTGGTTTTTTTTTTTTAAAGGACCTCTGGTCATTTCTGATGCTCTCATCTGCACTCTGCACATCTTTCTCAGAGGCAGGTCATCAAAAGAGGACACAGTCCTCAAGCTGAGAGCTTATCAGTGCCATGTAACTGCTACATTCGTCCTGTCTATCACCTCCAACCTGACATAAAGTACACAGTAGAGATTTCAGACCTACAAACATTTCTAACATTTTTTTCTTCTTTTTTGCCTGAAGTGCTACAGGTCTATCAAAAACCTGAACAAAAAAAGACAACCTACAAACCCTCTTTAGCAGCAGACTTGCAATAAAACTTTTGTCTGACCCGATGTTAAAGATCTGCCTTTGCTGGCAAATTTAATTTTGCTCCTCATTTCAGACGGATTGCCATAAATCATGTGAAGCAGGAAGCGTGCCTCATCTACATTTAGTTTAGTGTTAATTTAAGACACTGGTGTAAGTGTAGTAAAAGTCATGATAATTTATTGATAAAGGTATAAATCTTTCAGTGATTGGGACATAGCCTGAAATAGAGCGGAGCCAGAATATTACAAAGCGAAAGGCTTCAGGTCCCAATTTAGATCCAGATCACTGCCTGTGTTCACACTGAAATCCAAATGTGTAACTGTAATTCTGACCGCATCCAAACCAGGCAGTCACTAGGTCATGTCCACAAGCATAAATTGCAAGTTCTGTCAGCACATGTAAGCTTGGCAGCTTTTAAAGAATTTTGGTTTATCCGCTGCAGCAAAATGTCCTCTACAGCCCCCAAATCTGATCTCCCATTACAAGAAAGGAGGAATGTTTTTGGGGAAAAAAAAATGATAAGGATCCAAGAAAAGATACTTAGGATAATTGTTCAAATATAAACCCAGCTTCTTGGGTAGGTTTGGTAGCCTGTGCTGAACTCCGTAGCACTCTCCGTGACACTGCTAATGCATTCAGGTTAGCTGGTTAAAGCTGGACGAGGTTTTTTTACATCAGTGGCAGGTCCTACAGTTAAGACAAACCCTAAGCAACACGTATTACAAAATAAAAGCCCACATGGCTACAAAAGTCTGGGTGTTTGTTGATCCTAGGGTGCCCTCTTTTCCAAACTGAATTAATTCTACCATTACGCTAGTGACTCAGGCTTTACTCACCCTCTGAAAATAAAATAAAAAAAAAAATACAGAAAGAAAGTAAGATTTTTACTATGCAAAATATGGGAATCCTTTGGGTCTGGGTTTTCTTTATCCTGCAACAGAGACTGAGAGCAGCTCCTTGGTCTAAAGTAGGGAGTTTTTACAATTGTCAAGTCACCAGTTTCATTCCATTTGCTTTGAAATGCTGGCTTTCCAGCAGGACAGTCCTAGAAATAAGCACATTTCTACTGTAACATTTTGCACTATAAATCTATAGGACTGCAAGGAAAAAATCCACCCCATACATAAAGGAAATTATTTGCTACTAAGTTCTAAAAATCAGTATTATCATCTATAGAACCCTAATGGCGCACGCCTGCTCAGCCCTGACTTTCTCATAGAAGACCTCTTATAAATGATACAGCTTTATTCCATGCAATCGCTTATAGATAACTTCTGGATATTGTAAATGCAATATCTACTTAGTGGGCTGAACCACAGCAACAGGTTGGAAGAAACCTGACGGTTAGACTACTCCAAACCTAGCTCTGGGTCCTCTTTCGGTTTGGTTCATATGAGCTTGCACTTTGAGCCAACTTCTGTTCTCACTGGGCTGCACAGAAATATCAGCTCTGACTGGGATGTATTTGCTCCAGTGTAAGTCTAGAGTTAGTCAGAGCAAAATTTGATTCTCAAAGTGCAGCTTCACGTTCAAATCCAAAATCTCAAAGGAAACCTCAGTTGAAACGACCAATTTTTGCCCAATTTCTGGCCAACGCAACTTGCTTTTTTAAGGAGGGAGGCGGGTTTCCTCAGATCTCCACACGGATTCTCTCAAAAGTTTGTAAATCCTTGCCAAATCCTTCACAAACCTGGGCTGAGATTCAGAAATACAGTGAAAATGGATTCCCCCCCCCCCCCCCCCCCAGCACTTTTGCTGCTGGTTCTGGCCAGGATAAGAAAGAGTAGAGGCTCAGGGAAAAAGAATGGGGAAAAAGATGATGCAAAAATTTTCAAATGTCAAACATGTTCTGTCTGAGCTCTGGGCAGAAATTTGGGGTGGCTGTTAACGTACACAAAATTATTTGTTCCCTCTCTCCCTTTATCCTCCCAGGGTTTACTGCCCACTTCTTATACCAGAGACCCCACCTTTATATAACCTCTATGTAGGTTTATAAAGAGTTGCAGTGCTACAGACCATAAATATGCGATCACTGAGCCTTCTTCCTTTGCAAGGTCTACGTCCAAGAGCGGAGCAACATTTGAGTTCACTTGTGCAGCAAGAACTGAAAAGCCCCGTTTCCTCGCACAACCATAAAAAATAATTAAGCTAACCGACTACACAGAACTAGGAAAAGATATGCTGGCTGGCCAACTTGCAGGAAGAAAAAAGAAAACAAAGGGAAAGCCTTGGCAAAGAGAATTGTGATCTTACTGTACAATTAACTTCTGAGACAGTGAGTAGGATTAAAGCATGGAACATTTCAAGACGCATCTCTTTAAAACAGCAAAGCATTATGAAGCATATATGCACATTTCACAGACCTTTGAAATCAGCAGCACTGGCAGGTTTATTTGTTTTGATTGTCTCTTTTTCCTTCTTTTACTACTTTGGATTTTTTTTTCTCTCTCCTTTTCAAGACTAGAGCCAAATGACCCATGAGAAATGTACTGTAATTTGTCTCTTATCCATCCCTCATCTCCATCTGATATTCCCTCTGCCCTGGTTACCCTGATGTTTTTCCAGACTCTACAGGCTGAACCATTGTAACAAGGAGAAAAGTCAAACGATAAAGAAAGAAGTGGCGTTAGGATATTTTCAGGAACCCGTTCTGTTAAAACAGATTTCCTTTGCCGCTTTATGAAAACCTCTTTTGGCTGCAGCAAACCTCATTCACGTATACTCGAGAATTTAAATCACTGTAGGAAGGTATATATATTTTAGGCTATTTTAACCATTAGTTATACTGCTTGGCACTTCCACAGTGCTTCCCCTCTGGGCCTCAAAATGCTTCCTAAACATGAAGAGAGAAATTCCACTCTGGTCAAAGCCCTGACACAAGCCCTCTGCACCGCTCCAAACCCCGTCCAAAGGCTTAAGTGATACTAAAGCGGGACAAGAACCCTTGCGCTGGGCCTCCCCTCAAGAAATTTTACCATGACTGAAGAAGCCATGAAATAGGCAAACAGAATAATTTTCCTTGTCTTCCGAATGGGAAAACTGAGGTAAAGAAATGCAGTAATTTGTTCAAAGTAACAAAATCATTCAGGGTGACAGCTAGGATTAGAAACTCGATCTCTTGAGCCTATGTTCTGTGATAATATGGATCATCTTTCTTTTAAATAAGCGGTGGCTTATGTTACTGATCCTTTACGTTTTCTGCTGGTGGCCACTAATCATATTTTACAAGCCTTCACTCTTATTTTACAATCTTTTCCTCATATTTTACAATCTCCTCCTCATATTTTACAATCTCCAAAAACGTCCTAAAGGTCCGATGTTCAGCAGATGGAAAGTCAGAGCTCCCTACAATAAGCTGGTCCTTCCTGAATCCCTCGGCTTCACTGTTTCTGAAGACAACGTAGCACATTCACTTCATAAACAGATTCTCTTGTGGAACCAGGGCTCTGCTTTCAATGAGCGAGCAGCCACCGTTCTAATAATATTTGGCATTTACATACCACCTTTCATCCCAAAGCTTCCAAGAACAACCAACAGATACGTGCGTAGCACACCGCACAACAGTTCAAATAAAGGACATTTTGGTTTCAGTCACCAGAACAAACCTGATTTTTTTATGAAAAGCACCAGAGCCCAGGAATGCAGCCTGTCATCACTCCATGGAATCAGGTCAAGAGTTAGGTAGAGCCTCTGTTAATCAGACTGGAAGTTAGAGATCAAGAGGAGACTTGAGGCTTTGACACAGAATTTTCTTTAATTATAGGAGTAACTCATAGCCACTCTCTATATTAAAGTTGTCTAATAATTTCCGCTACTAATATTCAACTCCAGCCTTGTCTTTCTCATCTCCATCTCCGTGGCTGTGGGGTCAGGCTTGAGGTCACATTTGCAGCCTGCCCAAACAAGTGCCTGGCTGGCATGACCCTTGGGAGTCACGGCTGGAGTGACCCAGGTTTTGGAACTTCTGGAGCACTGGGAAACGCTTTGTGTCCCCTCTTTAGAGTCCATGGAAAGCATGGGGTTACCCTACTGTGTGGATACTGCTCTGTCCTGGGCTCCATCTACCTGTGCCATCTGCCCTTGTAAGCAGGCAACCGCAGGCAGGCAGGATGGGTCAGGACCCTGCCTGGGTGGGCTCTGGGGGGTCACCTACCGTGGGAATATTTGGGATTTTTAGGAAGCCGAACACTGGTCGGGGTAGAGAGCACTGTGGCCTTGGGGTGCTTGCAGTTAGACTGCAATTAGTCACAGCTCCTGCAGAAGGGTGACACGTGGCACCGTCCCTGCCGAGGTGTGCAGCTGGGACTTTAAGGGGCTGGTCCTTCAGCATCTTCCCTAGTCAACACGCAGTAAAAAATGCAGGATGAAAAAAGAACAAGATCAAATTCTTTGCTCCTTTCATCTCACTTTTTGACACTAATCCTCCCTGCACATAAACCCCGTGCCACAAAGTGAGATATACATTGCTATTGGAATGAAGGGCGACTTGGAATCAGGCCGACATCAGCAAAAAAATAAAATAAAATCATATATAACCACAAAGGACCTAGCATGTTTATTACAAATACTTCTGGAGTTGATGGGCCAAAATAACCAGTCCAAATATGCATCTTGCAAAACATCACTTTTGCTTTGGAGATGCCGCTTCTTTTCTGTTTTTGTTTTTACAACTCATGGACTTCCAAATCTCATTTCTTAACCTCCTGGCAGGGTTGTGCATAAAGTTGGTCCTGCTGCAGTGGGCAGATCATCAATGGCTTATGGTTAGGATAATCCCAATTTTCCTCTTTTCTGAGAAAGAAATGAAAACCTGATTCAAATGAGACTGGCTGAAATTTCCTCTTATTTCATCTTATGCAGGAAAGGGTAGGAGACACCAAAGTGAGATCACAAGGAACACAGTCTGGTGATGGAGACTTCAATTCAGGGAAACCAAGAAAAGCTTGTGCCCTGGCACTAAAAGCCTCACATTTTCAGAGTTCATGAGATTTTTTTCTCCCTGTTACAACAAAGGACTAATATTTAGCTCTTTTTGTTTTCTGTTTTTTTCAGGGGGTACTGATGGATCATACCAGCAAGTCTTTATCTTCAACAGCGAAGTCTTGAACACATTTTTTTAAGGAAAAAAAAAAAAGAAAATTGAATAGTCAGAGTCAAAGAACCACTAAATATTATGAGATCTACAAAAGCTGGTTACTCTTGTTCTTTCCCAGCAATGAAGAGATTACAAGGAAACAGAAAATGTCAGTTGCTGAAACAGAAATTTCACATAAGAACATTCAGCTTTGAAGTTTCCAGAATCCACAGTAAATTGTCAGGTGATCTGGCAGAAACACCAACACACCTGCAATGAAAACAGTTCAGAGTTGCAGAAAGAAAATATTGTGGACAGTGTATTTTCTAAATCCAACAATTTTGGGTTTTTTAATTTTTTTTTTTTAATTTCTATTCCTGTTCACTAGGAAGACAGAAAGAAAGGAAAAGAGCGAGCAGGAGAGAGGACTTAGTAGATCGTGACTTTGTCAAGCAACTACTGTTGGGAGACGAAACGTGGCAGCAATGGCTGTAACAGATACTGCTAACATAATTAACTCCCTGACATCAAAATCCTGCCCCTCATTTCTCTCTGATGAGCCAGAGACAAGCAGCAGGAGGAAATATGTAAATGTGTCTTTTCCAAACACTCAAGAACGTTTAGACTTTCTGGTTTTTAAACCTGTGCAGGACCTGCAACTTCTGCATGGATACAAGGTAAAGCAAATACCATTGTACATGCGTGCTTCTGAGAGCGGACGTTTCTTGAACTGAAGGATATATCAAGCAGAGAAGGTCTTCTACCCCTTCTACCGCTTAAGTAAACAGTGGGCATCTAATGCCCAGGTTATTAGTCGGATGGAAGGACATTTGGGTTGCCTCACATACGGATCTGCTGACATGTGTACCAGAAAACAGGCACTGTAAGTCCAAAACATAAGGCTGATTGTAAGTATTCCCTGGAGGACACATTTCCCAAGACCCTACAAAATTGGACTGGCAGCTTATGAAACGTACAATACTGATCCAGCATGTAACAGTAAACTATAGGAAATCATACCCATATATTTGGCCTTCAGACATGAGTGCAGAAATTGCCTGTTTTGGCACCACAAGCCTGTGGATCCACTTGAATCAAACACAGACCTCTTGCAAAGGGCTACGAGAATGCAAAGGTCTGTTCTCCATTGTCGAATACTAACACAAGAGAGGGAAAACTCTAATTTTCCTTTATGGCAAATTTCTTGACCAACTTCTGCCACGAGTACGACTGCTATAGACAGGCCATGCAGTTTAACTTCGCCATAATATTTGCACCCTTTGTCACTCTATTTGCATATCTCAACCACATATCAACTTTTGCTCTGGTTTGCTGCAATAATTTATTGGTAACATGTCACTAACAACTACTACAGGACTTCAGATCTTGATGCCTACACGACTAGCTTTGCAAAGGATCCAGCAAAAATTGCAGGTTGTCATTTTCGTCCACTGTTTCCCACACATAGACCCTGAATTATACAAACCTGCATTTATAAAACGTATGTTAGCATGAAATGCCTTGCAGCTCCCTGTCAAAGACAGAGGGGGGCTGTTATGAATTCCCTCACTTCCACAACTCCTCTGCTGCCAGCTCAAGTACATCTCAAGAACTTTGCAAAACCTGACATGCTGCCTTATTCAGCTGGGGGGGAAGAGAAGGCATCCCGGAACCACCTTTTGGGCTATCTCCTCCTGATGCTTCCCTAGATCAAAAACTGGAAATGCTTCAGGTATTGTTCCCAGAGGGATAAAAAAAAAGAACTTTGTGTCTGATTAAGATGAGGATAGCTAAAGATTTGAGCCTGCATTTTTAAGACAAAAGAAGACACTCTGAAGCAAAAACACATGAATAAATCTATCCCCAGAAGTAAAACTAGTAGAGGAATTCGGAGTGTATGAGGTGGAAGCCAGGAACTCCTAGCCCTTTTCTGAATCCAGCTGGGTGCAGGGGAAGGGGAATCAAACAGCACAGATTTCTTCAGGCAAACTGGGAGAAACACTCTGATGTGTCTGACGGAAGCATTTTACTCTGTGTTTGGAAGTTTATCATGACCGATCAATTCTGGAAGAATTAGTGAGTGAGTTCTGGGTTTTGGCACTGACACAGTCATGGTAAAAAGGCTGGAGGCAAAAGGGAAGTAATTTTCATAATGCTGTGAACTGTTGCCATCAATCCTTACCCAAAACATTTCTTCTACTTGAGTGCAGTGCTGTTCTGTAGGAGCTTTCCTCTTAGCTATTGCCCTTCGTCTCAGGAAGGTTCTCGACCTCACTCGTGCTCTGGATGTAGAGATCCAAGCCAAAGACCAAAGTTTTTGGGAGTTCAATCTTTCTACGGACTTCAAAGAGCTTGGGATATGTAACTTAGTCCAGACAGAAAGCATAACATACGTTTGGAACAACATTATATACATAAAAATAGAAAAGATTGAATGACTGTTAAGGAATGCAGTGTGATGGGGAAGCCTGATGTAAACTGTGCATGGCATTTACATAGCTATTTTCAGCCTCTAACCTAGGCGCTCTGAATCCTAGTGGAAGAACTTACCTTTTCTCCAGCAATTATAAAGACTTTAAGATTTAATTCTCTAAATCGTGCCTACGCTGTGTGTCTATACCTGCTGCGAGCAGATGGCATGACTGTTCCCCTAAGGAACTAACTGAGCAACAACTACAAATAGCCAATGCTTATGCTCAGCACTTAGTGCAGTAACATCGAGACTACACATTTTGGGAGGAATCAGCAACTTGCAGAATTAGTCCTTAACAGAAAGCAAGCCAAACGTGAAGGCAAAATAAAAACCCTTAACCAGAAATGCCAAGCCCAAACATATTCAGGTATTTCGAATAATGTAAGTTTATGTAATTCTTAATATTTCTCAGGCATGCCTATGTTTGTCTCCATTTACGCTTGCTGGGATTGAAGACAGGAATCATCAAGCTCATGGAAATCAGGAGATCACAGAAAAATGCTGTTTTGTAATTGTTCTCAACCAGTTCTGCAAACCTAAGCAGTTCAGACAGTTTGGAAACATTTCCATACTCTCTGATGCTCACATGAAGCAAACTAAGCTCTGGCCTTTTTGAGGTCTACCCATGTTCTCTAAATGAGTGTATCATATTTCTCTATTTACTTAGAATTTTTCACCAGTTAATCTCTCCCTGTCTCATTTTTAATTAAACAAAACAAATAAATGAATCAAGGAAACACAACACAACTTAAGGCAAAGCTTTTCAAAGTGTGGGATTTTGATACCCACACGCTACTGATAGTCAGGGGGTCTTGTCTTGGGAATATAATTCCCTTTTGTGCCTTTGGAAGGCGCACAAAAAATGTGTAGATGATTACAGTGATGGGTCTATTAATTGATATCATCTGGATTTTATGTTATTTAATCAATGTCTGAGCTCTGACTGCAAAAGAAGCTTAAATTGACACCCTCACTCCTTTCTGCTCAACGCTCCCTAACCTGTCTTCTTCGATACACGAATGTAATTTGCGAGTCTGACAAGGGCACAAGTCTCATTACATCGTATCACGGAAATTAGAAATGAATCAATAAACAAAGAGGCAAACTCCTGATCAGCTCGTTCCTACCACACAATGTGGAATTCTTCACATTTTACCCCTAATCCCACGTCTGATCAAACTGAAATGTCTTCAGGGTCAGGAATGCCTCTGCTTCCTTTTGGTATTTCTTTCACAGTCTAATCACATCTCAGAAGAACTGGTATTTTCTGTCTATGTGTCTTATCTTTATCCTTTGTATAATTTGTGCTGTTCAATGCTGAAGAAATAATTCAGCAACAAACTTCATGCTATGGGGCAGATCTTTAATGGAGAAGAAATGCTGGCATGGCCCGAGCAACAGATTAAATCCCCTTCTCGGCATATCCATTTTTACTGTGTCTTTCAGTATAATTTCGACATGGAATTTTCCTGGCATAAATCACACAGGTTTCCCTCTTCCCCTCCACACCACGCTGCGTAGCTCTGTGTTTTGGTAAATCTCATCTATTAATAGTTGCCCTCTGTGGCTATAAAAAAATACCTCAGTAGTCAAAAGCCAACCCTTGCTAGGGAACAGCTGTAGGCGCCTGAACGCACGCAGGACCCGGCATCACACAGCAAAGCCCTTTCTTGGCTCCGTGTCAGAGCAAACCGATTAAATAGGGCCATAGTCAAGCTAACGGAAAAGGAGCCCCTTCCCTGCAACAGAGGGAGAGAGACCAACTCCAGCACTAGGCTGGAGAAACATCAGGGTATTTCCATTTTCTCACTGACATTTTCTTTTTCCTTTTTTAACTCAGCAACCCCCCCCTCCTGTGTCTTCCTCGCTCCACCCTTCTGCCAAGTCCCAATAAACTCTTGCACTTAAAGAAATAGAACAAAGACGTCATCGCAGCGAGTATCAAAGGTCACGGGGTAAATGTTAAGGTCTAGTCTACTTTTTTTTGCCTGATTGATTTAACTGATTAAAGCATTTCTGCTCTTCCTGTGCTTTCAGCAGCATCCTGGGTAACTCAGGGGAAATTCAAACCAACCAGCTGTGATCCGTATTACAAAGTCAAGGCTGAAATACAACACAAGGATGTTGATGGGGCCATACTGGAAAGGGTGAAAGGAAAGGAATATTGTCTCCCAGTAAAGTGACAAATTGCTTTTATGTGTCAGAATGAGAAATATTCAGCTTAGCAGAGGATACAGGGAGTTCATCACCCTCTCAGCATTGAAGGGTACCAGTCCCATCACAGAGGGGCTGGTCGGTGACAAAGTACCTGGTCCCAGGCAGCAGGAATCCTCCCCTAATTTCACTTTGAATTTTCATCTGCATGAACTAAAGTTCTTGAAAATCCTCAAGAATTGCTGAGTTTCAGGGACTTCCATGCAAAGTCATGCCACAGCCATCGCCAGAGTTGGTAGGGAAATGGTACGGGAGCCTCAACTCCTCTGGAAACCAGCACACCTGGTCTGAGGCTGCAGGCACTTACAAAGCCAATGCCACATAACTTCAGCACTTTTCAAATTTCCCTAGGGACATTTCACTAAGATAAATTCTCCTTGCAAAGCTGATGGGAATGATTTGAAAAACCAACAGAGTCTTGCGCTGGGGAAACTAACTACCACAGCTTCTCACTGAAGTCCTCAATTTATTGACACAACAAGGTTATAGCATGAGAAGCAAATTTATTCCATATTATCTACTGGCAATATAGTTCAAAAGATGCATTTTGAGGCAGCAGAAAGAATTTCATTCTCCAAAGCCTTGTAATTCAACCCTGCTGAAGCTGCCCTCACACAAATCAGTGATGACACATCTTTTCAACGTCTAGGGCCAAAATTATTTTTAAAAGCATTTCAGGTAATTGCCACTGCTGTCATTCCAAACCACTGCTGTTTCCACTATTTTACCATCACTGATGTAACCCAACAAGTGTCAACAGCAAACATGGGCTGCTTCTGCAATTATTGAATTAATGGAAATAATACATTTCACAACAAACAGCTCACACATATCAATGGCCGTGACCAGATCTTTAGCTAGAATTTACATGAGATGTTCTATGTTTCCAAGGTTTGTTATATACTACTCAAACATCTGGGTACCTTCTAAAATAATTGGTCTGCAGGGTGTAGATTTTATCGATCTTTTTCACTGGGGTGGATTGGCCACAAGAGTCTTTAAAACAACAGCAGAAAAAATTTGCTGAACCTAGTTCTCCTGAAGAATTTCAGAAAGATCAAATTAGGCCAAAACCTCTAATCTTGGTTTCAGTGGGGTCCCTTTTTAGCAGGGGTCCCTCTAGCAGGGTCCCTCCTTTAAAACAAAAAGGAAATTAAAAATGAAAAACAGCACTGGGGAAAAGTTAAGCATGTATTTCAAACTCACGCATGCCAGGAAATTTAGAGTTAAAGGTGAAACTCCACCCTAAAGAGCTCCATACTGGAAATATTTCAGCGAACAAACATAACATGTTCTGAAATACAAAGACCCAGTAGGGTGCACTAGGTATGGAGTTTCAGCCTTCACTCCAAATTTCCTGGCTTTTTGGAGGTTTATTAGAATTTCATACCCCAAACATTTAAGTACTCTAAGAAGTTTCCTCAGTGCAGCTCACCCTGATCCTTTTGGAAGCTGAGAACAAGCACTCCGATGGTGTAGCCACCTATCCATTATTAATGAACCTGAAAATACTTTCTTGCAAATTTATGTTAATTTGGAGTGCTGAAATTATGTGTGCAAACTAGGTAGTTTCAGTTGAGTTACCCTGAGAAACTCCAAAATTGCAAATCTACTCAGAACAAAATTGAAGGACAGGATTTCATTGACCCCAGCAGAGCAAGTGCTCCTAATCTTCCTCCACTGTATGTGGGTCCTGTAACTCCGCTTCAGCCAGGGCTGCAATCAAGCAAACACAGAATTGCTTTTGACAGTAGCGGTTTGTACTCCTGGTCTAAACACTCTACCAGGTTGTGGGGTGGGGATATATCCATCCTATTTCTCAATGAATCTGGCCCTAATGGATGAAAAATGACTATGGCTATCAGCATCACACTTTTTTACAACACAGCTTTTATAAACACGTATTACAAATATTGAAGTGGTTCCAGAGTATCTCAGTAATCCTAAAAGATCTGTTGTGAGGCTCTGCATCATTGCATTTCCTGACAGCTCGAAGGAAATTATTACCAGCAACTCTCTGTAGCCCCTCTGATCACCCACACTCTTCATCCTTCTCAAATATGCACACAGAGAAAGTTTTAGGACTCTTTATGACTATTTCAATGGGTGTCTTGACATATAGCTAATGGAGAAGACATCACACGTACTTTGAAATTGGCCTCGCCAGTCACTCTGCACAAGCATATCGTAGTGGTGGACAGGTGCAAAAGTGATGGGACAGCCCCAAAAGTGATGGGACAGCTCCACACTGTCCTGATCCTGGGGTGTTTGAGGGACAATTAATGCTTCTCGCTGCAGTTAAGAGAAGATAAACTGAGACATCCACTTCTTGGGTTTCCCCTAGGCCCAAACTGGGCAGAGGAGAGAGCCTATACTGAAGGGATGACCTGCCTTGGGGAAAGAAGGAAGACAGAATAGGGAGGAGGCAGACAGGGACTTAAAACATCAGGAACTGGTGCCAAAGAAGTTCAAACAAGGGCCAATAGACACAGACTGTGCTTCATGCTGTTGCCTACAGATCTGCCTCTGCATCCTTTCTCCTTCAGTCTTTTCCAAGACCTTCCTCTTTTCCATCACCTTTCCATATAGTTAATTCCCTCCTCACTCTGTTCCAGCTATCAAATTTAAACATACATACATACCCAAATCCCCTGACATACACTCCTTCTCATACTTCTGAAATCCCCCAACGGGCCAACAAGCTAAAAAAAGACAGACTACCAAAAAAATCACAAGCAATGATTTCTTGGGAGAAATCTTAATTTTTTTTATTTACCGGATCAACTGTTTAATTTGGGGGAAAAAAGGACAAGTTTTCAAGCTCATAAAATCCCTTCTTTGTATTATTATCTTTTTTCCCTAACACTATTAATTGGCTTAAGAAAAGACATCCCCCCTGCTGCTGAAACCTGCCTTACTTGTAAGCTTCAGCTCTCCCAGCTACATCAAGAACATCATTGCTCTGAAAATCATAGCACTGGCACAGTATTATCTGTTTCTTCTGCTCAGAACTTGCACCCCTTTTCCCAATCTTTCCATCACATCTACTGAGGCTGCAGGCAAGTCCTCTGTGGCATAAAGGTATTTTTCTATGCAAAAATATAGACTACTTGTAGAAACTGCTATTTTCTGAGTAATCACACTTTTGGGTTGGCTTTCTCCCCCTGCATTAAGTTCACAGATATCGGGCAAAGGCAGAGCTGCTAGGCCAGTATTCATGCCTCTGCTCACATCGACATTTTCAGCTGAGACTATATAAAGAAAATTCACCTTATCCTTCGCACCCCTTCTCCTGAACCCTGCGAACCCACTACATGAAGACATCAGTAATGCCGAGGGTTTGAAGTGTGGCTGCACAGAGCAAACTCCCCCAGGACATAGCACAAGTCAGCATCATCTCTTCTGAAAGATTTCTGTACATTTCCACTGGCAGCAATAGTGAAGGGATCATTAGGAAAAAAAAAAACCCAACTGAAGTACTGTTTGCCCAACTCCAGCAATCCACGTGAGAGGCAAAGTCAAATGCATTGTGCTCATGGATGTTGTAAATGGAGCGTGATGGAGGTGGCTGGTCTGTATTTCCCCAAGGGGCAGCTATTGCTTGCAAGAATTGGACTTAAATTCCTATCAGAAAATAAGTCTGAAAGATGGGATGGGAATTGCAAATGGTTGCAGGTATGGCACCTGGTTAAGCTTGCCACAGAAATAGCCTGTGCTTTGCATCTTTCTCTGTGTGAAAGCAACCTCCTGAATTTACAGAAGGTTTCAGCTGCCACTAATTAAAAACGCAGAAGGCACCTCACACCCACTACTGAAGAGAGGTTGTACACAAATGGATATGGGAGAAAACCAGGGTGATTAATGCAAAGCCCCATAGCGCTTTAAAGAGGCATGTTGGACGTGACCAAACTGTGGGTCTGTGTGTAAGACAGTATAATTTGAATTGATCAGCAAAGAGAATAAAACAGCTTATATACACTGCTACTTTTCAGAACATGGAAGGGGATGAGCTTCACCTTGTTTGCTTAAACAGAGGCTGGTAAGGGGTTGCTGGAGAGCGTCCGTGCCCGCAGGGCAGCCGGACCTGGAGGACACAGTGCTGCAGAGCAGCGAGGGGCAAACTCAGTCCATGCCAAATCTGCAGACTCTGCGCTTGCAAATCTTCCATGTGGGGTTCCAGAGCCAGAGCCAAATGGGTCTGCATTAGCGCTGGAGAGTATAATAAGACTTTAATCTATCGTCTCCCACAAGGATTCTTAATGATCTCTGATAGTTTACTCCATAGATTTTATAGGCTGTCTTCATTCCAAGCATCCTGCAGTTTGACCAGACAGTGATCTTTTTACATAATGGATAACGTCCATGAAAGAAACCATGAGTCTTATGAGTCTCGGGGAAAAAATGTTTCTTGAAAAAAACTGTTGCAAAAGATGACTGCGGGTCAAGCTACATTGAGCAAACTCCTACTGTTTCTAGGGTGTGCAATCGTATACTTAGAAATAATTTCTTTAGTACTGAAGTCCTGTCTATATCAGAATTCAATACTAGACTTATAAATGTCAGTTGCTAGCATGGGAACAGATGCAACTCCTCCCAGCTGATTAACATCCCTGACATCTGGAATAGAGGACAGAATAAACAGGGAGAACAGAGGATTTCCTGTCGGGACTTGGCTTTTGGGTGACAACTACCAAGATACAGCAACTCTGTCCTTGAGAGTGTTACCTCTCCACCTTCTAAACAGCCCTGGGGCTGGTAATTAAAGAACTGGACATTTAATGCCAAATCCCTAGACAAAAACTCAGGTATTTGCTATATGTCTGTCTGATACCTGTGTGAATTCAGGAATCCTTGATGTCAAGAGCTGCACAATGGTCTCTTCGAGGCAGGGGATTAAGTTCTCAAGCTTCCTGAATTGAAGAGCTTTGATGAATTTCTTCTGTTCTTTTTAGTGTTTCGGATTAGGTGGAAGTTAATCCTTTATTGGGGATCAAGGAGTATTTCTTACAACTCTTCTAGCTCCTAGAAAAAGGCATTATGTATACCTCCCTCCGCCAGAGTAAGTTGACCATATTTTGCAAAGAAGCCTCACGAAAAGAGGAGTGGAAGAGAAGCAAAAAGAGTTAATAGGCTGATCTGACCAGAAACTCCATGGAGGAGCCCTGAAGTGCAGCCACAGCTCAGTTACCTGTACGAGGTTGACCTAAGCTGTGGATTAGCCAGCCACCTCCTGGTTTTAATGGTACTGCTGCCATCCACATGGCATAGCACGGTGTGCTCTTCATACAAGGCTCTGCCGTACCCATTGCTGTTCAAAACCACCATGGAAATTGCTACAAATTGTTCAAACATGTATTCAGAGTCTAATTTACATACGACTGGAATGTCCCGATGCCCTTAATCTTGAGCGAGCTGATGTGATGCAACACTAAACTTTGCTGAACTGCGCAATACAAGCGTTGGAAAAGGCCACAGAAAAGGGTGGGATCAGCAGCACACTGGACTCCAGCTCTTTGGTTCGGTGTCACCCTGAGTCTGCAGGCAGGTGCTGCAAATAGACTCTGGAGCGTGTACAGCTCATCCCTGCCCCTTGTTTAGGCAGAGCAGAAGGGTTGCAGAGGCCCTTAGGGCACACATGCGGATGTTGAGAAAGCCTGTCCCCGGGGTCAGTTATTCCGAGGGGATTTCCAGCAAGTATTCAGTAGATTGTATGAATTGAGGGAGTTTGAAGACACTCCAGTAGCTTTTACTGTTTCAGGAATTTCATCAGCATTTTCCTAAGAAGGCATCAAGGGGGATGGTTTCTTATCTGTCCATGCGATCCTGTGGTGAAGCCTGATGTACAAGCACAGTATTACATAAAAGGAATGGCTCAGTTAACCATAGTATGGTGCAAGAATTTGCCACATCAAATGGCACTTACAGAGCATGATTTCCTGTGATCCCTTGCTGTTCGTTTCAAGTTTTTTGAAAAGGAGCCATGGTAGGTGTCATGAGCTCAAAGTCTTTCCTATTTTGTAACCAGCAATATCCCAAACAACACAAGGAATGTGTCTTTCTGGCAAGTGTGTTTATCCTTGCTCCTTTCTTTTGTATTGGGCCAGACTGTATGATCTTAGCATGTTCTAATTTCCCAGAATTGCAGAAATAAAGAAAAGCTGAACAATATTTGCAAATCTTGTGCTGGGACTAAACACATTTTGTCCCACTCTCATGAAATTAATAAAAAGAAGCGAGGCAGATGTTCTTGGATAAAGCCTGCTGTGTGGCTAATGATAACCAGTCTTTTGTTTTTTCCTCGTAGGCTATTAAAAAAGATGAGAGAGAATCTAGTTGGTACCACCATGTTTACAGCTTTCTGCTGAGCAGCTCTGAGAGCTGAGTCCCCATCCATTGGTGCGGTCCCTCTGAACTGTCCCTCTGGCAAACTTCTTTACGGATATGCCACTGTACTTAAATCTCTATGCACCAACATCCCCGCTACCTGACTATGGCACAGAGTATCAGCTCTCTGGAGGAAAATGTTTTTGGAGAGATGCCAGAAAGAGAGGTTGAAGAGGAAAAAAAAAAACCCCACCTCTGGTGCTGGGATCAGCTCTAAGGTCACCACAGTTGAACAACACAGTGACCGTAGGACACCATCAAAGTACCTGAGCGCTTTGTCCAAGGTGCCAATGGGATCACAAGAAACTTATAATGCAGATCAGAGGTGTCTTGAAATTGTTCTAGCGATACCACATCTGTGGTTGCACTTAGTCAAGAAGCATCCACAGATTTTTTTGTAACGAGACTGATAGCAACTTTGACCCAGCATGGAGGCTTGATGGGCTGGAACTGAGACACTCAGAAGAAGGAAAGTGACTGGAAACGGATACATCTTCTTTTGGGGATGAAGAGGCACTGAAGAGGGTTCCTGTTTATAACAGCATTAATCAAGCATTAGCACTTTTTGGTTGGTTCCAAAGGACACAAGTATTTCAGAAATAAACTCTGCATGGTGAACAGCTGGATGCAACTGCTGACACTAAGGGTGTAGAAGGAACGAAACCCAGTAGCGTCTGAGGCCCCCCCCAGTACCAAGGAAGGCTGTGAAGAGTCTTTACAGCACAAAGCTCAGGAAACTTTTTACTGGTACCATTTCATCTTATCTACCTGTTTTATTTGATGCCTCACCAGACTGAGGGCTCTTTTCCCTTCCTTCTGCTATTGTTAGACTGAACTTGGGCAGAGGAAATACCTGGAATTAGATGTGAGCTCTCAGTGGCTGTAGAGATGTCTTCACTCATGTGGTGCAAGGCCTGCAGTAGAGGAGACTGAGGACTCTTTGCCAATGAAAGTGATGACAAGAGGGGCTGGTGATGCAAAATGGGCCCAGATGGTGCCAACTGAGTCACAGATTTTGACTGAGTCACTAATTGGCATGGAAATCTCTCTCAGGGGATGATGCTGAGGGCAATACCAAAGCCAAACATAGGGTTTGATTCTTCACCCTTTTAGTCAATGAAGGCTTTGCTGCCAAAGCCACTGTCCTAAACCTGTATTTGTTAGCCTAAATACTCAAAGCAGTGTTCAGCCTTACAAACCTCATTGATCAAGTCCACAGGCCTCATAGCTGTATTTTGCCATCCTGAGTGCAAACACCCATCGTAGGGGTGGGTATGAGCTCAGCCTAAGCACATCAGCCACCAAATAAAGGCTCCAGAGGGACAGAATATCTTCTACTGTCCTTCTTGGTTTCATTGCCAGTGATCAATGCTGCGTTACAATGTCTGTGCAAAGACAAATAAATGAAATCTAACTGTTGTAAAAAAATGTTTGGAGGATCTATGGATTTTCTCAGGCTCTACACTGTGGAAGAGGACCTTCAGGCCTCCTTCACCGACTTAAGTGCGTCAGTCAAGAGGAGGTGGTTCTCAAGCCAAAATGAACATGTAGAAGATCTGTGAGCTCAATGCCATGAAATGCAAATCCTCCAGACAAGTTCAGCAAGGTGGTTGTCTCCAAAAGGAACGTGTAACTGCGTACGAAAAGCAACTATGCTGTGTTAAAGTAACTTCAGATTTTGGAACTAAATTCCTTGCTTGGGCTTGTGCAAGTACAATCTGTGCAGCAAAAAGACTTCATTTGAAATAGAAACATCTCTGTATGTCAGAATAACATTAAGGCACAGTCTTAAATCTGTCAACTAAAATTTAAAAGGCTTTTCTTGTTTCATTTTGTATGGGTATTATGCTGGTCACAGAACAAGTGATAAAAGGGTACTATCAGATTAAAAATAATGTATTTTTCTAAAAATTGTCATAGCTGTTATAACTAACACCTCGAGTTCTCAGAACTACGGTGTTAAAACAATCCAATTTGCATTATGCCTTTGATGATATTTGCTTAGTTGTGTTCTTCTCCAGTTGAACGGTATTAAAAGATTGGTATTTTTCCTTTCAGTATTTTCAATCATTAGTATTTAAAGTATTTCCTCATTTGAGCTTTGCTCACTGGTAACTGACTGAAGTCAAGCTAAGCTATAAGGATTTTTTAAAAAACCACCTCACTGGAGTTTGAAAAAAAAAAACCAACCCCAAAAAACTGGAAAGGAAGCATTTCTTTGCAGCTTAATTATGTGTATTTAAAGCTCCAGTAGAGCTGATAATGTTGTTTAAAAAGGTCTCTCTACTAAGGAAGTTACAAATATAGCCTGAATTGCTATAATGGAAGGGACTCCAGAACAGCTCATACTTTCCTTCTTAACCTGAACTTTCGTGTTGACAACACAGGGTGTTCTGACAATCTAGTGGTTTTCATAGAATCATAGAATCATTAAGGTTGGAAAAGACCTCTAAGATCATCGAGTCCAACCGTCAACCCAACACCCCCATGCCCACTAAACCATGTCCCTAAGCGCCTCATCTACACGTCTTTTAAATACTTCCAGGGATGGGGACTCCACCACTTCCCTGGGCAGCCTCTTCCAATGTTTCACCACTCTTTCAGTAAAGAAATTTTTCCTGTTTTCCCCCATGACTCCATGAATTGCCCAAAAAAACCTGTAACATGGGATACAGACAACAGAATTTCAGCTTTAACCTTCATCTTCTGTGTGTTTATATTTCTAACTCATTCACAGGGAACACTTTTTTACTTAAACGTACTAACTCTTATCTGAAGATGATCAAAAGGAAGTTGGAGTAATTGTAGATACGTGGTACTCAACTGATGCAAGTTATTCAGGGAGCCCCTCTTCAAACTACAACAAAGGCGCTCAGGATTTTATAAACTCACATCCACCCACAGAAAGTTGCCCTGCCATTTGCAATGAAGTGGCATTACCCCCATTTTCGTATGTATAAAAAGGGGTGCAGAAGAGTTCAATTACCCACCCAATGTGTGCAACCGCACTGCCAGGAACCTGGTACCCACCTCCCTCCTCATAACCCACAGACTCAGGTGCTCCTCTGCAGCAGTACTTACAGAAAGCCGTACTCATAGCATTAAGAATACAGAATAACCTACCTACCTTCAAAGAAGTCCTACAGAATTAAAGTCTACCTAAGAGTATTTATGTTCTCTTCCATGCCTGAGAGGCTCTTCCCTCTCCAAATACATATGAGCTTTCTATGACATCTAATCCCCACTCCTAAGAGTCTGTGGTTAAAATAAACTGTGCAATGCTACAATATACTGCTCATAACCAAGGACTAATGGGTCTCCCAAAGTTGGCTGCTTCAGTCTTTAGCATTAACTCTCTTTAGCTTAGATGGGGAATACCAATTCAATGTTAAGATGCTGTTGAGACCATTACTGAGATTGCATTTGGATAACTGTAATGTGAGCTAAATACTATGAAAAAAAAATTAATTAAAACTCCAAAGCCCATAATGCCAGTAACACAAGGGTTCAACAGTCAGCAGGCTGATCAATACCTAGACAAATATTCATTAACATGACCATAAAAGGCATGTTTGTTTAAGAAATTGCCTACCTGTAAGGAGAATATGGGTCAAAGCACGTCTTGGTGACTTCTGTTATCTCTGGGTTACAGCATTCCCCACCATCAAAGTTGTATCTCTCGTAATTACAATCCATGTCACACACACCGTTCTGCTTCTTCTTGTTGAAGAGCGTGTGGCGTACGTGTCGGCAGTCTCCGCCATCGTACCCGGTCAAGGTGTGGTTGCACTCAGGATCACAGTTCTCATCCCCTATCTTGCTGATATCACAGTTAGCCAGGATGAGTCGGTGGCGAAGGGAAGAGTTCTTCACCTCCAGCACCTCCAGCTCCCAGGTGATGTTGTAGCGACTGAAAGCCTCATTTAAATGCTGATGCTGGAACTCAATCTGCTGCCGGCTGACGGTGGGGTTCTGGTGCTTGTCATCATAGAGATTTACCACACGGTAGCGGACGATTTTGTTGCGGCGGAAGCTAGGGAGCTTGTTGTAGCTGGCAATTACATCCGTGTTGTCACAGACTGTCTGTCCGCAGAGAGGAGGGTCTAGGCTGGTATCCAGCAAATAGCCATGATGATAGCTGAACTTGCTCTGAGGACTGCTGCCATCCTTCATGGGAGACCAGGTGTTTTTCACATTCAGTAAACTATCATGAAGAACTAGCTGAGGTAGAGGCGTGTCTTGTCTGTGAATTGCCTGGCCCATGTCCAACAAGATCTCCTTCTGAGACCGGGCTGTCCTCCAGAGGCTGAAGTGCTCTACGTAACCCCGATAGTTCTGGTTCAGGGCATTTCCTCCAACCATGAGCACCTTGCACTTCAAGGTCAGAAGACTGAAGATGCTGCCCACTTGCTCTCCACTTGTGGCCACCTGGGCACCATTCACATAGAGTTTCATCAGGTGCCCATCATACGTGGCAGCCAGATGCACCCACTGGTTGGGGAGGTAGCTGCGATGTGCTGCAATGGTGGTTACTTTGCGAGCACGGTCCGTCTTCAGAGAGAAGAAATAGCGGGGGTCTCTATTCCCCTGGTCACTGACGGTGTTAATCCCCAGGACCCATCCTCGGTCACGGGAGGTGTAAGAACATTTGTCATATAGTCCTATGTGCCCCCAAAAAAGAAATATGAATAAATAAGGATGACAGAATAAAGAATTTAGTCTTTCAATTGTATAACTATATCTCTCTATATGTATATACACAGACCCACCTACATATGTTAGAAAGTTAGTGTATAAGAAAGACATTAAATCATCTAGTGCGTGATTGTGGGAGGTCATGTTAAGACTTGCTATTAAAGGTCACATTTTGCCAGCGGCGAGTACGAATGGGATTCCCCATTCCTGACCAAAAACCAAAACCTTTTGGAAATTTCTATCAGCAAAATGTTGTACCGTGCATTTGTTTCTTACCTTCACTCAACCCATACATCACTGGTTGAAAATAAGAACAGTCTTGAGAAGCAATCCTTGTTGATCTCACTCGTATCTCATACCCATGAACCCTGTATCTAGTAAGGTCCAGAGGAGAAATAAGTATAAAATCTAAGTACTGCACAGTTTGAGAAACACTGAGCAGCTGCAACAATCTTGGTAGAATCAAGCACCCAAATCCTACAGAGAGTGAATCGGATGCGTTCAGGCTACCTTCAAATTCATACCCAATAAAAATCAGTAAGCAAATGGCATACATTGGTATGCTGGATGTGCTGAACAAGGTATATACCACATCAAGAAAGGGCAAGAAACATGCACGGACGGACACACGCATTCAGAAAGATTCCTGCCCCCTCACACACACACTTAATAGCAATTTGGTGCACCGCAGGGAATATACACTAATGATTTCTCTCATAGACAACGTGTGGATCCACACCTAAAGCTCTCTCAACCGGTCTTCAGACAGCTCCAAGCGGTGGGAAGAGCCCACACCTTCTCAGTTTGGGACAATAGGTTTGGCAAGTTAAAGACATGCATTTCCATCTTTCAGTTCTCAAAGGCCAAGGGCTACAGGGACACCCCTCAACTGAAAAAATAATCGTTGGAGCCTTCAGCACCAAATGGCCTTTCTACTATCAGGACATAGAAAACAATCCTTCCCCCAAGCCTTCACTTCCAAAAGCCTAAACGAAAATCATAAATCTCTGACAGTTCAGTCCTCATGAAAAGACTAAATATCCCCTTACCTCACCCCTGCACCCTAACCCTCCCAGCACTACAACCAAATAACATCTTCTGCTTCTGACTAAGTTGCTCAACAGCCATCTGTTAACAATCACTCATTAACAGTGCAGTCTTGTCTAGTATCAACAGAGCAAAGGTTACAGGAGCATTCACTGTATTTTTCCTCCCCTCTCCCAGCACCCACCTTCCCCCCTCTCCTCACACCCTTCCCCTCTCCTCCTCCTCCCCCTGTAAAAAAAGTCTTCTGATGGGAAAGTTAAAAAAATTTAAACAGGCCTTTTTTCTGCACGCTGGTACGCTGGTATTTTGCTAGGGACTCTGAGCTCCCCCTTTTCCTGTTTCCTTTGGAAGAGAGATCCCAGGGTTCGGAAGGTAATGTGTTTATTCATCTGTAGGGCGCACTCAGTTCAAAACCTTTTCGAAACCAGCTTCTAGTTTATACTGCTACTTCTGATCATGAGAAAGGAGAGGAGAAGAACCAGGGAAGGAAAGAACAAATATGCTAAAAAAAATTACATTTGCTGGGATGGATGTTTACCTGAGAAATTCGTGATATGAAAGCCAACGCTACCAATGACCTTCTGGAGTCTGTTTTTTAAGCATTTTTTAATTTTTCTTTATGGAATGAATACTTCTACAAAGCATTAATTTTCAGAGGTATGAGAGCCCATAAACGTCTGCGTTTTTATGAATCTCAAATGAAGGTATTGTCCAACGATAGTGGGTGGATAATACTACAATGAATGAGAAGACAGCTGGCAAGACAAGTCCCTCTTCCAAATAAGTCATAAAAAAAAAAGTTATAAAAATCTCAACTTATTGTAATAAGACCATTAGAGCTGGTCAGACATTTTGTAAGAGAGTTTTTGCCTGCCAAGAAATGCCAACACGGTGAGAACAGAAAAAGCGATGCAGAAATGGGCTAGTCCCAACAAATCTCTCTGAGAAGGTGCGGGTCTTCAACATGGCCAGGAGAATCCCAGGGACTCCCCTCGGCTGTTTTGACTGCAAGCATAGAAGGTCAACCCATCCCAGCCATGCCCCCCATCATCTCCTGCCACCTTTGCCACCCAGCGACCGAATTCTGCAGGCCCACGGACCACAGGGCAGCTGCACACGCAATAGCTGCTCCACCTGTTTCTTAAGGCATCCAAGATCCCTGCTGTTGGACGGACAGCTGGAAGTCCTTGGAACAGGCTTCTGGGGTCTCCAGGTCTGGGGAAGTCCACCATACAGTCTTTACGGGTCAAGTTTTTTGGCTTTTTGTACTGACCGGGGCTGGAAATATTCCCCCAAAGAACTGATAAATTATTGTGGAATGGAAATTCAGTTTCCTAGCCAGCATTAAAGAACATCTTCCTCTCTCTCTGAAGTGCTGCATGATGCTAGTGATTGACCTCAGCTGAACAGATGGAGCTGCTGGAGGAATACTACAGAATAGTAGCAATCCTCCCTTGCCTTTGAGCATTTAAACCCTGATGTGATGCAACGTGTCTTGAGTTTGGCTCAAACAGCTGCCATCAATTCAAGATTTACAGGGAGCCAAAGGAGGGCAGAAAAAGAAAAAAACAGTGACAATAGGGACACCACTGAACATGCCAGTATGAAAGCTGCTGAACTAAAACAGTCTACTATTCCAGTTCCTTACATTTTCTAGTTTAGGGCAAAGGTCATTACTGAATCCATATGCCACGTACGGTATTCTTTTCTCAAACTTTTACTATTACAAACATCCAACTCTTGATGAAAAGATGGATTGAACACAATCCCTTCAGCAGCAAGACTTGTTTTATTCTTAAGAGAAAGGAAAAAGAGTAAGAAAAGGGATAAGAAACCCACACTCCCTATAACTTGCAAGTCGCACCAGTTCTTTATGACCTTCTTTTGCTTGTATGTTGTACCTACTTTCCCAATCCTTCACTTACTTTTGGCTTTAGACTAAGAATCCTCCGGCTAAGGGAGTGTCACTTTTCCGTTTTGTCCCCAGCACAATGAAACTAATTTCAGCTGGGACTTTGGATGTCATAATAAAAGAATTTATTACTTCTTCTATGACAACTAATAAGGGCAAAGCCATTGGAAGAGGGACATGTGAAATAATTGCCAGAACTTCTGAAAACTGAATAATTTGATGTTTTCACAATTTATTTCAATTTAGTAAAAGGTTCCATAGCCATGAGTTATTTCTCAGACATAATTAAGAACATTTTAAACAAGAGGCCTCTTTTACCCCAAACAAGGCTGGTTTTGAGCAAAATCACCCCTCACAATGGTTGACACTCCGAATTTCAAAATTCAGCTGTGACCACAACCAACATTTACATGAAAAACATACAGAGTTTGGATTCTCATTTACACTGAGAATTCTTTACAATAATGTGGTAAAGGACATTTTAGCTACTTAATATCCCTTTACAAACCAAGAGTGGTGTAAAGAGGCCTCATGGTAAATGAGACTCAAGCCAATGACTGCAAAACCACAATTTGGCGAATATGCCTGAAGTTTCTGAGCCAAGAAATGGTGCGAAATAAAACTGATGTTTGTTTTCCCCACAGCAATTAGATTAAAAAAATATGTACAAGTTTCATACAGCAGCAAACAGTTTTCCTCACTTCTGCTTGCCCTGAGTTGCTAGAAAGGGATGGAGCTACAACTGAGAAGAATACTGACAGCCCTTCTAATTCCTTAGTCTGAATGATGTTTTCCCCGTAAAGCTCCTGTTCCTGAAACTCAAGGGATTAAAACAGAATTTTATCTTTTATTAAAAAAAAGAAGAGGCACTAGTTCAGCTTTCCAGTAAGAGTCATTGGTAACCTTCCTTCCCCACAAAGAAGTGAGTCACTTTTCAGACAACTCCAGAGAAGTGCATGAACAGAGTAAGATGCCACGTTCCTGTATGCTTGGCCAAAGACAGACTTTCACGGTCCACAAGGCTCCTTGCAGTCCCATGATATTTGTCCCTTATAGGAAAAGTAAATTCCTAGGATCAAAAGAGTGGGCAAAGCTGGAAAATTAAGCTCCAAAGCCCCGATGCCAAAAGTCAAACATGGGAAACCAGAAATATAGTCCCTTTTTTTTAAAAGTGGCATCTCAGTGCTCTCGCTACTGACGCACAATTGCTCCAGTATATGACTGTCCATCCAACCTCTTCCAGGAGGCCCTAATCAAGGCCATATATTATATAAATATATAATTTATAACCAGTTTGCTTTCAGGACTTCGCTGGGACTTAAATAGAGCCACATCCTTGCATGGGCCCTGTGCACTGGACAGGATTTGGCAGCACGACCACAGTGTGTAGTATCAGCTGCTGAACTTCTGGAAGAAAGTCCTGGGTGAGGACACAAGACATTGCTGTAACCAAGCTCACGATGCCGAGATTGGAGCAGATGTTTATCAGCAGCAGCCACAGAGAAACGGGAACTCACAGCTAGAGGCTGTAGCTGCTGGAGTCCTAAGTAGCTCTCTCTGTGGGCAGTTTGAAAGAAGAGAGGCCGAAGTCGCCCATGCAAGCTGCTGTAATCCGCTTTAATATTATCAATAACAGACTCCAGGCCTCCCTACCACACTTCAGTGCAGTTTTTTGCATCTTGCTAAGAGCAATCTTTCCGGTAATCAGCCTAGCCATAGAATTACCTAAGAATGCAGAAAAAGTTTCCCCATTTTGCTGAGCAACTGGAAGCAAAAAAAAAAAAAAAAAAAAAAAAAAAAAAAAAGAGACTTGTTATGCTTTTCTTTCCAGGAGCCGAGAGGCTGGGGGAAGGGGAAGAAGGAGGTCAGTTTGACTTTGAACACATCAGGTGTGCTGCGGAGCCCGTCACAGCCGTGCAAGGCAGAATGGAAAACAGTGCCCTGCACTTCTGAAAGTTGGCCGTGCCTGTTTTGCTGGGAGACTACAACCAGAGGTGACAGGACTCAGTTATGAAAGGGGAATTTAGGTCAACAATCAAAGCTGCAGTCAGGGGGCCCAAGAACAGGGAGCTAAAGGTTGGGACTGTTTTTTTCTTTAGCATGCTTTAATCGTTTAGTATCAAAGCACAGAGGAACGCTTGAAAGAGCAAATATTCTACAGGAACCTATAGAAAGCTTTTATCTGTCCAGAGGAAAATAATTAAAACCGACAGATTTGGGTTAAGTATCCCCATGTTCCTTGCAATTGGATAAGTCAGTGAAGATCCACTGGAGCAGTTCTTGAGTTCTGCACTGGATATTTCACGGTATGACGTTGAACCCAATATAGTTTTACAAAGGGGAGAAATAATCTCTCCTTTCCTTTGCCATGCTTACCCCAGCCCCCACTTCCTTCCACAATAGTTAAATAATTCAGAGTCCAGAGTACTTAAGGCAACATCTCTGTCTATACCATTTCCAACACAGCTAAGAGGCCTCCTGAGGTCGCCCCCTGAGACGAGGAGTGGCTCAAGCAAACACCTGAGACTTGCTCAGGTAGCAACGTACTACTTAAGCGAGCAAAAAGGGGATGTTTGCTGCTGCTATCAATCTAGCCGAATCCACACCAGATATTATCATTTACAAGCTATGCAATAGGATTCAGATCTGAGACAGAAGGATGGAGTTCTTTTTGTTTTGACATAAAAGACAAGATCTTCATCATGTAGAAATACAGACTCTAATACAGCTATGCCTATTTAACGTTGAGAATTTGGCCCAAGGCTCTTTGCAATATCAAAATCTTTATATCACTGCCATTTAGCATTAAATTAAGCATATATTCTGTACTGTTTCTCAAATTCCCAGTCACTCATATGCTCAATGAGATACCTTGAAGCCTGAAAACAGGGAGGTGAGAACAGCTAAAACAGCAACACATTAATTTGTAGTGGCTGGTTAGTTACGAACATTACATAAATCCTTCCCTTCTGATAACAAAATCATGTAGGCTGCAACAGAGCAGCCACTGGCATGGACAATCACATTAGTGACACCTCACTGAGCCTATTGTGAGAATATACCGGCTAACAGTATATGAGAGTTTACTGCAGATAGATCTGGTAGGCTGGGGTTAGTGAGAAATTATTAGATTGTGAGGATTTTGAGGTGTAAATGAACACACAACACTGCACAACCAGATGGCACAGAGGAGCGAGCTTCAGTCCTTGCAGTATTATAACAGGGTCATCCTTGGACCGGGTATTGCTTTTGCAAGGGCTCCTTTGTATACAGTATCAGCGTAAACAAGTATTAGTGGGAAGGTTGGCTTCTTATCTAGATCTCCCTAAGCATTTCACAATAAAGCTGCAGAACCAGTGGAGACTGGTACTTGGTTAACAAACTGTGGCTGTTTATGATCTAATAACTAGGTTTAGGCGGGCTTTTAGATGGATAGCAAAAAGCACATCCTTCGCAAGGGTCAAACTTCAGTCCCTGCTATAAAGTCTGGGAAGACAGGAACATTCCAGAGAACAAGGGTAAGTATTTTCTAATATCTACAAAACAATTTATTTGTCTGCCTTGTTCTCAGAAACAACCAAATATTTTTGGTTGAAGCTTGGAAAACCAGTATGTGTCCATGTTATTAGAGATGATCATAACATATGCAGACATAGGGACAGTATTAAGATAGTACAGGAAGGCTTTGTTCTGATACTACTTAACTTTAAATCATAAACCCTGCAGCCATCACCGTTCAGAGAATCACTGGTGTACGTCATAAATATGGGAGGCTTTGCATCAGGCTTGATTCAGACAAGAATTCAGGTTGGTGGCTGCCAGTTTTAGACACTCTAGTGTGGCCCACTGATAATAAAGCAGAGTTTAGTGTTTATGAAAACCCAGATATCCTTCAAATATAAGGGAATGGAAAGCCCTCAGTAAGTTTGTTGGTTTGGCTCAAAGAGACTTGAACACACCTCTCAGCTTCCAAGCTTATCTATGCTCACTGATCAGCAGAACCAGGTTACGAATTAACCATCCTATTGTAGCTGAGGCAGTGTATTCACCTTTAGAGAAATCCAGCATTAACATCATTCTCACTTTAAAAGCAGATGTTGCAAAACACACGGATACATATCAAGAGGCATGCATGAAAATCATCCATCTTTCACAGATGCATGCACAAGTAACACACACAAAACTGGAAGCACACACAAACTTGCAAAAAAGGACACAAATATGATGGCACACCAGCAGAAGGGTCGCTCTACACACACAGATGAATGTACCCAGCAACGTGCTTGGTGGAACATACGTTACCTCTGCTTCCACGTCTCCTCCTCCTCCCTGCACTATTAGCCAAATACTGATTAGCTATCAAAGTTCTACAGAGAAATTTACTCTTGTGCATGCTAAGACGGAGTGGCTTTCCTCCCTTTTGTAAGAGTTAATGCTTGAGAGCAAACACAGAGAGTATCTTCTACGGAAAGAACAGACACATAAGTACCATAACTTCCAGGCAATCTAAATGATAAAGTGGTATTTCTGGGCTCATTTTAGAAAACAGCAGAGAATTGATCATAAACTGGGTCAAGATAGGTCAGCATACCTCAGAGCAGATCAGATGGCCAGAGCATCCCAGGAGGAATTGTTCTCCTGGAAGGATTATTAGGGGCACATCTGTGCCATCAGATGACCGTGCACAATACCCATCAGCTCACTGGGAGTTCAATATGGCATTTCCTTTCAAAATGTGCTTTGTGCCTGACAAGCACTGCAAGTCAATCAGCTGCAGCAGCGGCCAAGCCCGTAGTCGTGCTGGAAAAACGCCCGACATGCTGCCCTACAGAACCCCCTCGACGGCCAGGAACGTGGAGCAGCGAGAAGTGGAGGTCTACACATGAGCTTGCTTGTCGTGCTGATCAAAATACACAGCGAGGACTGAAGGGAGGACAACACAGCTTGTTTTGCTTTTTAGAATTCCTTTGTCTCTGACCTTTACAGCAGCTTTAAGGCAGCACTGGAACCAGCTGAGCAGTTACTACTCCCAGCTGCAGAGAGAAGAGCTTTTACACCATTGCACAATGCATGTGTGTTTGTGGGGGGGAGGTTAGGGCTAGAGAACAAAGAAGGAAATCTAGTGGCACCTAAATCAAGCATTATGATCAATGAGGGAGTGGGAAGAGGACCTGGGGAGCGGGGACAACCTTACAACCTTTCCAGGATCAGACAGATGGCCAACATCCACATTATTACAAAAACAAAACAAAAACAAAAAATTCCATGAATGCAAACTAGGGCACCCTGTGAGGAGACTGTAAAAATCACATCATGATAGCTTAGCCTTGTCTTTGTAATTGAGGGGCATTTCCACATGAAACAGTTCTAGTTATTTAATTGGATTTTGAGAACATTCTTGGGCAGATACTTTGTGAGTGCAAAACTGAGTAGTTCCAGTGGATTTACACTGATTTATACCATGCAAGGTCTTTGCCTCTGTGAAAATTAAGTATCTTATTGTAAAAATATCTTAGATCTCATCCAGACTCAAATATCTTACTGCATCTGTCTTTCCCATATGACTGCATCTTTCCTGTGCTAATAGAAACAACTGAGGAATTTACCAACCTTAAAAGTAACGTCTCCGATGCAATACACAGAACAGCATGCAATAACAGGAGGCAGAACGGAGCTGATTGTGCCTGTTTTCTGCTGTCGCTTTTGAAAGGGATCCGGGCCTTCTCTAATCATGACTATTTCATGCCTTAAATTCCCCGCTCCATACTTGCATACAAGTTCCAAACCCATACACAAACCACAGAGATATTTGTGCTTTCTAGGAAACATCCTGCTGAAAAAACCTGCCTCTCTAACATGATATAACTATTATAGTATGCATTCCAGATAGGCTGTAGTCACCACATACTAACCTAAGTATATAATTTTAGAGCCCTATTTTTCTGCTCAGTTTGAATCCAATTTCATTTGTTTTGGTATGATTTTCCTCCTGGAAATACCTGAGCTTGTGTTTCTGCTCTACAAATATCAGTGATCACTTGATCTGTAAGCACAAATAAATAGACATCTAAAAGAGAATTCTCACACAGATACTCACGATGTCTTAGAAGTGTATAGAAACAAATTCACACCTATTAAATCGAAGGCTGTATCTGAAAATTCAGCCTTTAGTTCTTAAAGGACAAGATGGGACAGCGATGGGCAAACCTCCAAAAGGTCATAATTCTACTTTGCTTTCCATAAGCGTTGCCAAAGTCAAATGCTTCTCAAAAGTAATTGACCTTCTCCAGCCTGCAGAACTGGGAGAAAAATGTAAAAGAAACAAGCTACCTTGGAAGATTTTTGGCAATTCTTGTGTTTAGCTGAGCAGCAGGAAATATCGTATGTCCAACCTTTCTTATGTTATTTCAGCCCTTCCACTTCTGGTTAAATTTGGAACCAAAGAAATGAAGACTAACAAAATAGCATGTACACGTACTACTTTCTCTGTGCATAGACCTATATATACATGTGCACATGGGTTTGAGGGAGCAGACTGGGGCATTTTGAGCACTTGGCTTAAATTTGAATTTTGAGGAACGGTCTCCAGCTGGGGATGGCTCAAATGAAATGAAATCCTGTCTCATAACACTAATCACCTTCGATAGGTCTTTGGTCTATATTTTCTGTTTGCAACTCAGCCAAAGCCACAAGAATAGGTCATTTCAGCATACAGCCTACATACTGGACTGCTGTTCTGCCCTGAGACTGTGAGGGAGACCACCCAGCAAGGAGATGACAAGCAAAAGTCACCCCAAGCTTATTCTCTGCTTTCTCATTCACTTCTCTGTTTTTAACAGATGTCTGCTGTGTTAGCTTCACAGTCCTGACATTGTCAATGCTCCAGCTTTCAGAGGGAAACCTTGATTTCGCTCCCCAAAGTTTGTATTCTGGAGGTAAATTCTTGCCTTCATTGAAGTCAACAGTAAAACTCTTACTACCTTCAACGAGAAAAGATTTCAGTCTTGTTTTTCAGCTTGTCTTCAGACTAGCTGAAACACTGGACTGTTTTGAAGGGGAAAGTCAAGTCATTGCTCAGCACACCGTTCCGATTAAAGGTGACAAAATCTAAACAAGATTAACAACATGAAACTCAGCCTGACAATTCAACTATAGTGATGCCCAGGAGACCCTACAAAGAGCTGGAAATATTATGGTGACTAGAAATATCCTACCAGTGTCAAGGAGAATCCATAGAAATACTGGAAAATTAAAGGATTTGAAATTAGCATCCTAGTGCTACCTGTGCTTTACTGTTGGCTTCAATTATTTTTGCAGTAATATCTGAAAACCCCAGAATAATCTGACATTAGAAGCACTCAGACACAATATGGGTGAGGACTGAATTAACTCCTCTTTAAAGAATTTGTACTTTGGAAAAATGCTGAACTTTTATTTGAAAGTTATGGTGACAGATATTCCACCATTCTACTCAGAAAGGTTTTTCAATCATTGACTACTCTCAGGGCTAAAATACTGCATTTTCTCTCTGTTCTGAAGTTGCTTAGCCTCCATGTGCATCCATTAGATTTACTCATATTGTCTATTATTAGATTTCCAACCTCGAATTATCAGATTAATAGTCCTCAAACATATACTTAAAAGATCATGATGATCAAGTCACCTCTTAATCTTCTTGAGTCAAATACTTTAAGACTTGTTACAAATCATATAATTATTGTCATTGTTAATTTTTTTCCTCTAAATCCTCTTTCATACCACATCCTTCTTAAACTCTGGACACCAGAACTGGACAAAGTACTTCAGCACCAGCTACTCCAGTGTCAATACAAGGACAATACAACCTCCCCAATCCTGTTCAATGCTTCCTTGTTTACATAGCCAACGATGACTCTAAACCTTTGGCCACAGCATCGCATTGGCAGCTCACATTTACATGCTTTATCTATTCCAACAGGCAGTTACTCCTAAACATTTAGCTTCCAGGTGAAAGACCCTTCCCCCACCATCCGTCCTTTATGTATGACCTGCCGCCTGCCTTTCTATATGTATGACTTCACATTTGGCTTTATTCTAATGCATACTGTTTGCATGTTCTCAGTTTTTGAAAACACCCAAATGAGAGTCCTGTTTTGGTCATTGTTTACCACTCCCTGAACTCTGCAACATCTGCAAATTTTATCAGCACTGATTTTATGTTTTCTTGCAGGTTGTTGACAGAAAATATTAACTAGTAAAGAGCCAAGATTGCTTTGTGCTGAATAGGAGGGAATGTGGCCAGAGTCACACTGTTCAGGCAACAGCTCTGTTTTTCAGTAGGGGAAAATAAATACCTGTGATACTCATGAATACGAGCTTACACAAGTCAAGAGAAAAAAGATGGGACAAATAGATAAGTAAGAGATTGGCAAGATATGCCTCTGTCTTTTTGTCTCTTTGGCATTCCACAACGTCAGTCTTCTCTTTATAGCAGCACAGCGCTGCAGGGACCTACCACGACCCTGGCCAATGGGACTTCTTGGCTGAGCATTTCTTCTTTTAGTACAGTGGAGTGGCATTTGCCATTTACAGCATCATACGTGACCAAAGCGCTGCACTGATGATACTACCTCATCCTTACAAACAGCATCTCTCTGAGGACTGCTGCGAACCATTATCCCACCTTCACAGATGGAAAGGACAGAGCTGAAGGCACCTCAGAGCAATTGCAAAGTAGCAACTAAAACCCCAGAGCAACCTGCCCACCTCCAACCATTATGCCACAAAATAAGCAGCTTGAATTAGCAGAAGAGGGAGCCTGCTTCTCTCTCACACAGCAGTTTCATCATGGAACAAACACCCTTTCTTTCTCCCAAAGCATCTAATTTATCGCTGAAGGAAATCTCTGTTCTCTTCCTGAAACCACCAGCCAAAAAGAAACCTCTACCCTTTGCAACTGCTTCTGTTTTCTTCTCTGCCAACTAGTCTCTGTTTCTCCTTTCCTTACAGGACATCTTGTTGCAATACCCTTCTATAATAATTTTCACATAAAAACCTGTGCCTCGCAAAGCTTGCCCTGTCACCAGTGTTTGACAAGTGTCAGAGAAACCCCATAAAAGCCAGGCTGTGAGTTCGTCAGTGCAAAGGACACCATGTGTTGAACACATTGACAGTTCTCAATAAATAACATCCCTGCAGAACAGCTGGTTGGATTGCTTGGGTTTGGAAGAATGTTGGCCCCGTTGCCTACTTACGTGCATCCTCCTCAATGATGCACAGAAGATCCTGTGCATGGGGAGCGGAAGTACATCACTTCCAGAAGATACCAAAGTATTTTTTGGAAAAAAAAAAAAATGTATCTTAACACAAGTTTAGATCCTGACTCAAGGTTTATGGCCAATTTCAGACATACAGATGTGCAATGAAGTGTTGGTTTCTTGATATAGGTGCAACAGACGTTCATCCTGAGGGAGGGGAGGTGAGAGATGGGCAATGGTAGGAAGAGCTATCCTAATCTCATTTCCTTCTTCCCTCTCTTTCATGAAATACATAGCTCCCATTTCATTTAGTGCCTTCTTAAGTATGAGAGCACAGAAACTGTTCACCAAATCAGTTTGGCTTTCACAGTGTGAGACAAAACACATGGTTGGGGCAGAAAGGCCCTTGCTTCTCTGCCCCTGCCATCCGCGCTTGAGGCAGAGGGAGGAGTTTGGTCCAGTACTCAGCCTCCTACCACTGGAAGGTGTCTTCCTCCATGAGTACAAGTGCTCCCAGCCCACCTTTGCTGCCAAATCCCAACCCTGCAGAAACCTTTGGAGAAGAAACACAGACCCCTCACAGTATCATTTTGCCTCTGTGAGATGCAGCTGCTGTTGCTTCCCTCTCTGGCCTTTTCCACGGAGCCTGCAGGTGTTTGGATACGGCCATTTCCCAGTAAAACCGGTGATATGCTGACGTTTAAAATAAAATAAAATAAACCCCTAGTATTACAGCGTATAGCTGAAGACCACCCCTGTTTGAGCACTGCCTTTGGTGAGACATAGAATGTAAACAGTCTGTTTGATTAAACCATCTCTAGCAAGAGGACTTTAGGGAATTCCAGTCTTTCCCAGCGCAAAGAGCAGAAGATACTCTGCTCTTCATTAATTCAGAGCTCTTCAAAGGGCAAGAATGAATCGCTCAACTTTCCTCCTAGGAGAAACTGTTGATAGTTATCCTGGAATTCTTGGAGGAAGCTCATCAGTATAAATCAGGTCCATTTCCACCACCACCCTGCCCCCTTCTTTCTTCAATCTGTTCACAGGCAAAGGGATCATGCAACAACTGATAAACTTTGTCCACGCTGCAATACGAAACGCTCATTTCTGATTGGGGTGGGAGGTGGAGAGACCGCAATGGAATAGTCTTACAAGTAAGGCTATTAATTACCTGACAGAAAATATTTGTACAATAAGAGAAACTGCTCTTTCAACAAAAAACAACAGATAAGACTATTTTAAACCATTCACATTTTAAGGTATGGAGATTCTGCCAGCACTGGACACCTTTTGTAATACATCTAAAACTTCAAGGCTCTTAGAACTAAAAGTGGGACCACAACTTTCACATCTATTATATCTGTAAAAACTCCCTTATTCCCAATTTCCAAAGACACTCCCTATGGAAGAGGGGGAGCCTGGGACGGTGACGTGAGCAATGCATCAATACCACACCCCTGCGCAAGTGAGGAACCACAGCCCTGACCAGTGCTGCCTCCCACACTCCCAGAGTTTTCCTTTATCTGATGATTTTCCCATGCATTTTGAGTAGCCAGAAAAGCTTTTTAGAGGATCCCGGTGTCTCCTGGAAGGAAACAAACACATAATTCCCTCACCTCCTATCTGAGACCACCAAGGTGCAGTACTAAAAGCACAACCCAGGAGCAGTCACAAGAAAATGGACTTTTTCCTCAGGTTCCCCCTGTGCTGTAAGGGGCTTCGGGGACCTCTGGAGCAAGTTAAAGCATTTTGTGTTTTCCAGCTGACAGCACCATTACCATGCCTATCTGTCCCTTGCTCCAGAGCTTATGGTGACTACACAGTCCCGTGTTAACTACTTCCTTGGGTCCTGCTCACTCCTACCTCCTTAAGCTGGTGGTTCTGTGACAGTGATGTGCAACACCAGATGTATCAGCCTCGTGCTCAGACTATAGTAGGACAATTATCCTTTGGGCTATTTCAGTCCTTTTACAGCCTTTGCGCAACTCAAGAGCAACAGTTTTGGCAGGAGCCAGAATCTAGATTTCAGTGTTTAAAAAAAAAAAGACAAAATCAGTGGATTTATCAAGAAGAAATTCTACAAGTTCATTGAAGCTAGTCTCCCTGCTCGGGGTTGCCAAATACTGCCCACGCTGATTTTAAAGCAAATTGAGACTATAATTTTACTCCCTCTTTTTTCATATTTTCCGTGAAGAAGGGAAAAGAAGAGAAAGACGCATAGTTAGATGGACAGGCAAACATCTCATCAAAGAAACTCCTACAAGCAGATGCAGAGTAGGAAACATCCAGCAACCCTGCTGGCTCCAACCCACAGCCTGGACCTGAGTGCATGGTTGATTTTCATTAACCAACTTTTCTTCCTGTGAACTTCCTCTGAGGGTGTTTGTTTATAAACAGAGGAGGGGATATTATTGCTGGAGATGGGACAGTAAGGGAGGGGGTGAAGGAGTTTAGGGCCACAAGACTGGAGAGCAGAGTTCAGAAGTGTTTGTTGCCAGAAACACAAAGGGCTCACTGTAAAAACAGTATATGGCCTAATTTCACAGTCTAGAGGGATTATGATAGGTATATGCAGAAAATACTCCAAAAACTAAAAACAACCCCATATTGTACAAATGTTTCCCACTGCATCACCATAACCATTACACACCCAAATTAAACCATCGACAGCGGTGACGGTGGTTGGAGGTTGTTCTCCATGACATCCACTTCTCAGCTTGTTCATTTTCCCCATTGCAGGCACTCTGTCTCTGCCTCAAATTCTACACGTTCATCAGTCTGGAGCAGCCCCCCTGATTTCCTCTCCAAAGGAGTTACTCTAGGTTTACATTGGTGTGTTCAACAGCAGAATCTGGCTTGTACTGCTCACCCTTCCCTCTGCCAAGTACATGTTTCAAAATCGTGTGCGTAATGCATTTAGTTAACATTTGCTTTTTCTCCCAGTACTCCTTTTCTCCCTGAACATCTCCATTCATGAGCTACAGCACAGGAGGCTTCCAATTCTTGTCTAGTTTACACTGAAAATAATTCCCATTAAATTATCACTGGTGAAAGGTGCTGTTTTGACCTCAGAGCGGCTGCTCTGTTTATCCACAAGACAGATGCAATGTAAGACAGTAGTAATGCAAGCTCCAGATTTCAGCCTTAGCACCTCAGTCTGTATAAGCACAGATGCTGCTGAATTCAGAACAAAATTGCGTGGATTGTATGATGTACAGCCTCCCTGTTGATGCTCCCAACAGAAACACTGGCTGTTTAGCCACGAGAGTGTGCAGTAGATGACGATCCCTCCCCAAAACAGTCTGGGGCACTAACACGCTGTGTGCAAAGCCCCTTCTGCAACCACTCACCTGGTCTGTATTTAGCTATGAGGTAAGTGAGTTAGTTTTGCCCTTAATAACCTGAGATACCCAGAGCAGATTTTCAGCATTTCCTAGGAACATGCTTAGCAGTTAGAACGTACATATTTTACAAGCTGTTTCAGCAAGTCAATATATTAATCAATGTGCAGCTGTATCAAAAATATCAAAGTATTCCAATTTAAATAAGAGAACTCTGAACTAAGGGGCTTCGGTGATATTTGCTTTTCTCCCCCATTATGGGCTGCATACACTGTTCCATTTGAGAACTACAATAATTCATCCCGATTCAAACATCACCAGCATGTCTAGGTCAGAGATATTAATTCTAGACCATCTGATTTTCTGCCATCTCCAAAGAGCTCATGTCACAAATGCCAGCTGCCTTCTTCACCCGTCCCCCGTGTTGCCAGTGCTTTCAACAGTGTGACACCAGGTGAAAGACTTCATAACCACCATCAGCTCAGTACAACAATTACCCAGTGAAGCAGCTACAAGGAAACATCCTACAGGAATTAGGCTGTGTTGACTTCACATGGAGAACAACCCAGGCTGAGGAATAACTATCATCGCCCCTGAAACAAAAAAAGAGTTTAACAAAAGGCCAAGGCTCCTGGGATCTGTTTCGAGCTCTGCCAACAACACAATGCCAAATCTTGGGCAAATCAGAGCATCCCTCCATTCCTCAGTTTCCCTGATTTTAAGGGCAATGTTCTCTCACGCCTGAGAAACTTATCACCGCCATCAGCGGGATGTTTTGAGGCAGTTATCAGGACTACAAAACCACAATTTACTGCAATGATAAAGGAAAATAACCGTATTAGGATACATTAGAACAGGAGGAAAAACCCTACATTCAAAACTAAGTAACACTGGTAACAGTGAAGGCCTTTCCTTTCCATTTCTTTCCCCATCTTAAATAAAACAAACAAAATAATGGTGATAAGATCTCTTTCCTCAATCCAGTGGATGATCTTTGTGAATATGCTTCCAACACTAACAGCAGAGAATAGGCAAGGAAGAAAACGAAGGAGGAAAGGAGCCTGCAGCTGATACTCGGTGTCGGGAACAAGGCTGCTCTTCTCCCAGTTCCATGACGACAGAAGACTCCTGGGAATCAGATGAGGGAGGGGAAGATGGGTCAGAGGAGAGAAATCCATATGGGAAAGTGATTTAAAGCAAATAAAGAGACAATAAATTAGATAAGGAAAAGGAGGAAAAACACAGCAGAGGGGAGGAAGGAGAAGAGATAAAAGAGCCCTAAGTATCACTCAAAAGGAAGACTCAAGGAAAGCCTACCAGACCCCAGGAGTTAATCAGCAAATAACAGAGTGGTTTTCTTCTCTAACACAGCAATTCTTTTGCTTTCATGAGCTGGTATCATATCTCTCAGATGCTGCTTCACCAGGCCAATTCCAGATGCTTCTCAGTTTCACTTCACCCTCACTCCCTCTTTGTGAGAACAACGGCTCGCTCCTTGTTTGTGTACCACTAGGATGGATATTAAACAGAACAATACCAATAATTCCCGGAAAATATGCATGAGCATATGCCTGACTAAGCACACAAACACACAGCCTGCTTACCCTCTGTTCCCACAGCACTTCCAACACGAGTTGGCTGAAGCCACCAACCTGGTGGCCACCCTTGGTCCGCAAGGAGGGGACACCACCCTCCTGCGGCAAAAGAAAGTGAGAACTACAGAGAGCGCAGGGTTACCCACGGCACGCACTTGTTAGGGAGGAGGAAACCAGCAACTGTGCAGAGCAGGAAGACGGGAAAGACGGGGGAATCAAGGACACCAGATAGTAGAGAGAGAACCGAGACTATGATGGTGATAAGAGAGGGTGGAGAGATTGGACGGGAAAGTTACACACTTACATCACCCAGCAAAACAGAAAACCGGACAGCATGTTTTGAATAAGTGCTCTTTTTAACACTGAAAAAAAACCACCACCACCACCCCCAAGGAAAAAAAAAAAAAAAAAAAAAAAAAAGAGGAGAAAGGTTGAAAGAGACAGAGGCCAAAGTGGGATTTGGAGTATAGCAAAAACAACTAAAATAAACATGTCCCCTTCCCCTGGCCAATTTCTCTGACGTTAGGGCTTCGCAATTTTTCTTCTCTTGTATCCAAAGCAAGAAAGGACAGCAAAATAAAGGATGTTAAAGCAAGGACCATGGAAGGGTCCAGGCTTTAGAGGAGAGATGCAGAAGACTCTCTGAAGTCAGAGCCTAAGCCAGAGTCAGCCAAGGTCAATGGTATTTTTTCACGATCTTGAACAGGTTTAGGATCAAATCCATGCTGCCAGCATAAATCTAACATCATGAATCCAGCCCCATTCTCACCAAGGGATGATCTGATTTGTATTTATATTTGTTCACAGTTTTAACGATGATACATACTGCACCCTCACTTGGTGCTGGCAACCTTATAGATGTTGAACAGTCCTCAACTAAGCAAATTGTTCTGATCACTATGGACAAGGATAGCAGAAAGCAAAATTCTGGGATAAGATATTCACTCTTGTTCTCTTTTTAACTCGCCTTTTTGAGTTCTGCTCTGCTCGCGTTTAGAGTAAGAGTACTTTGACTTCATGGATGGCTTTGGGGAGAGTAAACTTTATAATAGGCACTAAGATCAAATCAAAGCAGTTTACAAGATCTGCCACTTGTGTCAGAATATGGAGGGAAATAAACAAGCTAATCTTCCTTGATCATTGGAGTTTAAATGCTCTATTGATCTGGGAAAAAAATCAAAGGTGCTTTGGAAATTGTGTGTGTATGTGCATGCATGCTCACACCAGAGAAAATGAAGAGAAATGTAGGGAGAAGCAGAAATTAGCAGAAGAACAATCAAGCATTTCTTCTCCACAGAAAGCTGAAATAAAAATAAGAATCATATCCAGATGTCAGCTACCCCAAGGTAGGGAAATGCCCATAGAGCAATGTAAGTATAAGGTCAGAAGAAAGGTACACCTTCATTTTGAGAAGTCTCATTTTTGGGAAAATAAACAAACAAAAAGGACAGCACAGTGAATTGTTCTGTGCCCAGAACAATGCGTGAAGCAAACGCCCAGAACCTAGAAAACCGAAAAGTCCAATATATTTTGCATATTTGAAATAGAAAGAGTAATATATACTGATCATTGTAAAGACAGTATTAGATGAAAAATGTGGTAGTATAGAGAGAGGAGGTTAAATGAAGAAAAAGATGATATTAGACTAGCTGATATAGTTGAGAGAAAAATATAGAGGGTTTTGATCAAACAAGACTTTTCTAATGCATTTTCAGAATAATCTGGAATACAAGATTTGAAGAAGTAAAACTGTAATAAAGTGAACGCGTTCATTCTCACTATGACGGGATGTAGGAACTGCCACACAGACTAAGACCAGAGAAGGGTGGGAAATGTTTGATAAAATATTTTTCTCAGGAAAAAGGGAAATTAATCAAAACAGACTATCTGTGGGAAAGGATCAGTTTTGGCAAATATTCTAACTGAAAATTTCAATAGAAGTTTCATAACTGTCAAAACACCTGATTCTTTTTTTAACTTTCTGAAAATAAGAAAGCTGATATCTTTTACCAGCAAATGTTTTTCTTTCTCATACTTAACACTTTTCCAAACCGATGCTTTGGATTTTAGGTACTTAAGATGTTGTCAATCTGTCCTTCTCTTTTCCTGTCTTATATTATAGTGGTGACTCTTGGTCTTAGGTAAAGATCTTTGGTTTATAGTAGAACACTGGGAAATTTTCTGTGGCCTGTACTATGTCAGAACCTACAAAGTGGATATTCTGTGAATGTTTGGACTAATTATCTGCTGTTATATCCCTGACACTGCAGGGGACTGAATTTGACAACCCAGGTGGTCCGTTCTCTGCTTCTGCTCCTATAATTTCTATCAGAGAAAAGAAAAGAGGAGCTGAAAAAACAACGGCTAAAATTGGAAGCAAAACTATTATATGGGAACATTTCAGCTGACCCCAGTTATGGAAGGGTTTATTTTTGTTTTTTCAATATGTCTTTTTGAAAAAAGCCACTGTATTTTGACTCTTTTTTCTGGCTCAAGCCAGCATGAGCAATGAAAATCCAGGGTGAAAGCACTCAGTTAATCCCATGGTCTTGAGAGCACCTAAAACCCGTTGGTCCTGCAGTATTTTTGCGTTAAAGCTGCTCAGGTAGGTGTCGTGGCTGCACCTCTCTTGCAACAGAACTGAGGAGCTTGGCACCTATGTCCTGACGAAACTAGACCCGGGCTCCAAAGAAGGCATTTCTCCACCAAAACCCCCTGCTCCACCCAGCTGGCATGCCCCTGCTGTGTTTACCCAGGGTCAGGCCCCAGTGACCAGGGAGGTGCCCGCCGGCACTTCAGCTCTTTGCTGTTCGACGCACCCAGCCAAGGATCTCTCCCACCCTTGGCAAAGGCTGACACAAAGCTCATGGAGCAGCATCAGCAAACTCCTGGGCCCGCTTTGAAAGTGGAGACCTGTCCCGTTCTTCATGAGAAAGGTAAGTGGCACCTACCTTCGTGGGAGGGTCTGGGTTAGGGACCCCGGGGAGCCAGCGTCGCCCCTCCCAGCCGCTGCAGTGCTCGGTGAGACCTCTGGGATTTAGGATTTAAGTGCATCCCTCACTATGCCACACGTGGCTAGGGCTGATGGTGTGCACCTCCGCCTCCGCTCGGAGCGGCCTCAAGATCCCCTCGGCCATCTGCTACGCTCCCCCGGCACCATGTGGGGAGGCGACAGGGGGACCCGGAGAGCAGCTTCAACCTGATGCGATAACTTTCAGGCATCTGAATCACCAACCAGGTCTGTCTTTCCGCGATGGTTTAGTGTGCGAAGGCTCTCCAAGGGCTTTTTCTTGCCCTCACCACTGAGGCCCGCCTGCCACAGCTCCGCTCTGCGCTTCTCCAGACGTCTCCACGAATCCCTGAGGAGAGCCCCACTCCCGCCCTCTCTCCAAACACCATCCCTCAGCTTGCTTTCTGCCTCACACGAGTTTTTTAAACTGAAACAGGCTGGCTTGAAAGAAATAAGGCCAAAATGAAGCTTGCAGAGGCGAGCTCAGCCTGGGACACATCTCTGTGCCTACAGGAGACAGCCATACATCATTTAGGAATGTAAATTTACCATCCTTCACACACACAGAGTCAAATTTCCCTCTTTCTTTTATTACCATTTTATTAATTAGAGCAGCCTACATGTAACTGCTTTACGAAAAAAAACGCAACTTTCTTCTAACTGTGCTGTTCTGACTCTAGTGTGTAACTGGTCAAAAGAACGAGACTGGTTAAAATTGGAAATCTTACAGAAAGAAAAGTTATTTTTCTTTTCCAGTTTCTGACTCTTGCCCTGGCTTCTGCAGGCTCAAGGAAATGTGCTGTTCAAATGCAAATATTTAGTAAATGACAAACTATGCCATATTTTTTTCAGCGACCCATTAGTCAAGCCTTATCCAGACCCATAGTCATGAAGTGGCTAATCATTTGAACCCATCTACAGGGAAGCCAAAACCACACAGCTACCTGCAACCTTCAGCAATGGTGTATTGGAGGCTTGTCACCCTGAAGGAGCATCTGGGCAGGTGCTCAAGCTCCTGTCACTTTGGTCCAGCCATTACTCCACTCCGCCCGTCATGCCCATCACCCTGGGACCTGGCACATGCCAGCGCTAATTAGATGACAGAACTACAAGCTTTATGTTTGACTTATTCTCTAGTCCTTAATTCTAGTACTTCATTACAGATCAAAACAAGAAAATTCATGCAATTAAAAGACAACAGGCTGTTGAAGATGAGAAAATGCTGCATTATCTACCTACCTATTATTTTAACGCCAGTGAAACTCAGAGTAAATTCTCTATTGAAAATGTTCTCAAGTTCCCAACACTCCCGCTACAAGGATCAGCTCCAGGGACAGGACCCAGCTCACCAATTCTACCTGAAGTGTATTAAATCAATATCAGACTCCAAAACTTCAGAAGGGAACCAAATTAACCCCCAAAAGTAAATATATATTCTTAAACCCTGTGGGGGGAACAGACCTACGTGGCGTCAATTACATATCTTTGTAATTGCCCAATTATTGGACCCTGCCACAGATGTTTCTCAGCCCCTTACATGCAAGAGCTGTGGCTTTAAGTGAGCTCCACTGTGCTGATTTTGGCATTTCTTTCCCTTTGGATTCTGCTGCAGTTTTATGTTCATCAAGGACTGAAGTTGGGAAAACATAGGCACTCCCTTACATATGAAGCTTTATTAAGTTGGGATCATGCTCTCTGTTGGCAGGCAGAGGAATAGAGAGACAGAGGAGAATGAAACCAGGAAGGGAAAAAAAACCCAAAACAAAACACAAATAACTTTCACTCTTCAGAGCAGGCACGCCTTCTTACTCCAGCTCCCGCTGCCGATCATTCATCCCGCTCCTCTCAGCTCCCAGCCAGTAAAGAGTCAACATCTCATTCCTATGAAAGCATGAGCTATCCCAGTCCTGAGCCATATACCAGAAAACACAGTGACAGGGACTCAGGAGGATCCTGTTTCTTAGGATGGAGTTGCATTTCCACAGTAGAACTGAAATATCTTTGATTACAACAGAAGCAAGGTCAACGGTGCTTTGAAGCGTCTTATTTTGCACGGCATGTGTATTACCTAACTTGACTACAGTCTGGACCTTAACTCCTTCGTTCACAACTAGAGATGCATTCAAAGACCCTACAGGGGAAAGTGCACAAACTTGCATGATTAATACCATGTGCACATGTGTGTGTTTGTAAGAGGGATGTACTGTGCTGTGTGGTAGGTACGCACATCCAAGGAGTGTTTGTCCAAGAACTGTGCAGCCCGGGGAGCGAGGCAAGTACGCACGAGCTGAGAGCTGCCTCCGCTGGAGAGCCGCACCACGGGAGCCGCACAAACGAAGCACAGCCCAACTCCGAAAACGCTTCTGAGCTTTTGCGTAACACAGATCAATGGGTCAGACTTCTAGTTTCCCAACAGCTTTCCCTGACAAATGCCAGAACAGATATCAGTGAAGTCAAACAGGGCAGCAATAACATCACTGCCAACCAGCGTGAAAATTGGCAGAGCCTGGCACCAAGGACTGCCTATCATCAGAGACAGGGCATGGCCCGGCACAATGACGAATCCACTTAACAGCGCTGTAAAATTAGCCATTTATGAAAACAAATTGAATACTGCAGCAGAGGGTGACGTAAGGAGAGTTGGCTCCAGACAGAAACAGAAACTCCTGTAGCCTGGATTAGCAGAAGAGCTCCGTTATATCAGGGCTCAGGCGTAGAAGCTGATAACAACTTGAGTCCTACATGAGATTTTTAACAGACACAACAGGCTTCCCCAATAGGCACACATGTGGCTCCTATATGACTCGCAGTGACTACTTATATGCCAGCAAGGACGGATGGAAGGGGAGCAGTCAATACAGGCAGAGGGTGGGGGGCAGAAAGTAGATGAAGATACAAGGAGGACTCTGAAAAAGGTATCTTCCAGGCAACCCTGCCCTCTCCCTCAGATCTGTACAATCACACAGTTTCCCACTTTGCAAGTGGGATGGAAGTTGGGGAGAAACTCACTTCTGGCACTGTCAGCAAATTTGACCCAGACCCTGCCCCCCCCCCCCCCAACCACCCAGAAGGGCTCTCGATTTCAGTGGGGTCCTACAGATGCAACTTCAATGGCAGAACAGGGCTCCTGAGTCTGTCACATCCCAAAACAGTGAAAATGAGAAAGCCAAGAGTTTTGGCAGCCAGAAACCTTGATTTCCTCATTGAGGGAAGCGTAATCTCTCCCTAAGCTTGCTGCAGGTCTGGGAGGCTGTGGTGTGCGGAGGATACTCCAAGTGAGTTCCTCTTGGACCTCTTCCAGGTGTTTACACACAGAGCCAAACCTGGCTCCTCTTCAAGAGTTTGTGCGAGGGGGGGAGGGGGGGCTTAAAAATAAAATAAAAATCACAAAGTCCTCCCGAGCTGAGCTGCAAGCTCTATGGTGCTAAACTGGGGCATTTCTTTTCATTTTTCACAGTGGAATGTTATTTCCATGCATAAAATGGGTCAAGTGTTTTATACAGGCAACAACCCAACCTCCCCCATCCAATTAAAGTATTTTACTACAAATGATCTTTGTGTGTGTTTGTCTAGGTTCCCTATTGTATGAATTAGAGATATTTGCACCAAAGACAGACACGGGGTCTTAGGTGTTGGATTAAACACATTAAAAAATACACTGACTGTGTTTTGCCACTGATGAGATCCATGTAAACCCAAATTCGGTCTTTCCTAACTTGAAAGAGAAGCACTTTGAGCCCTGGGGTTTAAGTTAAGATTGGGAACCAGAAGAGTGGAGTATGAGAAAGCCAGGAGAAATAAAGCAAGTAATAATCTGTTTCACCTACGAAATTACTTATCTGCCTGTCCTACTAAAGGCAAAAAGGAGCAGCCCATGCCCAGCACCTCCTGCCCACCCCAGCAGCCACACACACACCGTGTCCCCCTCCTCACAAGTGAGCAGAGCAGCTGGGATTGGGGAAAGTTAAGGAAATGCACTGCTGAGTTCATCTTAGTTTCTATTTTCCTTAGGACAAAGCAACTTTCTTGTGAGACGACAGTCGCGCAGGTCAGGGATGGGGCAGTGGAGACGGAGAAAATCGCAGAAGGGTGGGTGGCAGGGGAGAGGCGAGCCGGGCTGGCGCGGAGCAGCCGCGGTACCACCGGCACAAGCATCCGCTGCCTTCTGGTAGGAAGTGACTCCAGTTAAAGGGAAAGGGGAAATCCTCCCTGTCTCTTTAAGGCATCCTAGGACATGGAAACTTTGTACTTTCAGGGAATCTCCTTGCCAAAAGAACTGTAAAACATGTCTTCCTCCCCCCCCCCCGTTTCTCTTTCTGACTTGTTTTCTTTTTTTTTTAAGGGCATTTCCATTTTCTATTACTTCCTTCAGAGCGAAGATGGATGTGGCAACATTTATAAGGGTTTGCAACCCTCCAAAAAGTATCCGATTTCACGACAACTTCGCTGCACTTTATCACTAAAGCGGGGAGAGGGCGGGAGGTGGCGGGAGGGAGGGGGAGAGGGAGCGAACACGGGGGAAAAGGACCCAAATTCATGATGGGCTCATAAAATTTAAATAAGAAAAGTGCAATATTCCTCATTATTGTTCAGCTCAGACAGCTTAGACTGGTAGCTGCTTTGAGTACTAAATGATTTTATAGGGCTATTTGACCTTACGATCATTTGTGTTACACTTGCCATTTCTAAGGGGAGACAAAAATACTCAACACATCCTCTAGCTGCAGTGCTATTCCCAGCCCTAGCTGAGTGTCGAGGGGTTGGGAACTTTCTAAGCTCATTTGATTCATTTGAGGTTTCACAATAGCCAAAAGTTCCTTTATAGCTTTTTGGAAACCACATGCTAACATTGCATCTAAAAAGGTAACAGTGAAGTACACTAAAGAGCTAATAAAACTAAGGAAATCGTATAGGGACCTTAGATATGCATTTCTTTGCAGCCACACACTAGACACATACATTTCTTTTCATACATACATAAAAGCTACTTTCAAATGCTGTATTTACAGTTTTCCAACCTGAAAATTAGGTAAAAACCCACCAAAAGAGCTCTCTCTCCTATCTGCATCTTAATCCATACACACAGAAATAAAGAAACTGCCCAGGATATTGCCATTTCCCTATGCAAAAGTTTACATAACTTTTTCTGTGAGCATATACTTTCAGACAGTTTGCCAAGCTCCGGTATTTCACCAAATATATGCATAATAAACATACCCGAGCGTGTTTACACATGCACTCACATACGTACGTATGTTGCAAGGCACACACGCACATTTAAATGTACACACACATATACTATACACACGCACGCCTACAGCTGGCTGTTCTGCCGGCTCCCGAAACGTAAAAGGGATGCTGCAGCCACAGGCACGACGAACTACCTACCTGCAATGACAGCCGGAGATCTCTGTCCTCCTTCAGCTTTCAGCCACACTTGCAAAGTGAAGGCATCTCGGGGCAGCTCAATATCTGCCTTCAGCCGCAGCTGATCACCTTGTCCACTGAAATAGAGCGCCCTGCTCGGGGTAAGGGACTCCTCTTCGTCCTTTACCTCCCGCTGTTGCCTCCTGCGGGGGACATGCCCAGGCTCCAGCCCAGCAGTGGAGCGCCTTCCTCGGGCTAACCTGGTGGCACAGGTGCCCGGGGCAGTGTAGAGGAGCTGGCGGCTGTGCCTGGTGTCCCTTCTTGCCCTGCGGGAGCGCTCGTCCATCCCACATTCGGGTCCACTGGCTAGGGCTGTACAGAGAAGCGCAAGAGGCAGCAGCAAACTCCAGAGCTGCATTTCCAATCTTCCCCCCCCTTCTCCCCTGCAAATCCTCCCGATCTGCCAGCTTTGGGCTCCTCCTTGCCTTGACTTTCTTCTCTTGTTCACCCTTCTTGGTATTTGCTCTTTTTATAACCCTTCTCAGTTGCTTTTTCTTTTCTTTTTTTCTTTTTCTTTCTTTCTTTTTCCTGCTTATAGATTTTTTTTTCCCTTAAAACAAATAAAAATAAAATAAATCAAAACTCCTTCTTGGTTGAAATGTATTTCTCTGTTCTTCCTCCTCTATCTGTCTTCTCCTCTATTCCTCCACAGCTGGAATTCCTCTCTCTCTTCTTTTCTCTGCTGGATTTTCTTCCCTTTATTTTTTTCTTCTTAAAAAAACCCACACACACACTCTCACACACACACACAAAACAAAACAAAAAAACAAAACAACCCCCCCCAGCTTTCTCCAAGACTCAGACCCACTGATTTCCCTCCCCCCAAAAGATGCTCTAATCTATTTATTTTTTTGGCCTCCTTTATAACATAAGCCACAACCCCCTCCTTCCCCCCAACCTCCCCCCCTCCCTTCTTCTCCACAAAATGAAAGAAAAGAGAAAAAGCCCCTCAGAAGATGAGTAAACAAGAATATGCTAATCTACTCTAGGGTGCTCCACCTTCCCAATTGAATGATTCCCATTAAAACTGCAGGGATCATGACTAATCAATCAGCTTGAAGGAGCAGATAGCTCCAGAGGTTCAAACACTTTTGCTGTTTTCTTTTTCCCCCCTTCTTTTCCTCTCTTCCTCTTTCCCCCTATCACTTTCCCCCCTCTTATTTATTTTTTAAAGAAGACAATCAAGATGAATGGATCAATGTGACAAAAATCCTGCACCCCCCTTTTTGCAGTCTCCCCAGCTTTCTTTCTCAGTCCAGTCCAAAACACACATTCCTATTTTTTTTTCTTGGCAAAAGAGAAAGCTATTTCTCCTCTCAGACTCCCCGTTGCACTTTGCTGGTAAACCTTATGCTCCTCTGCAGCACATAAAGAGTCTTGAAACTTGAGTCTCAGATATTTTTTTAATTGCTTTCTGTCTTTCTCTCTTTTTCACTCTCTCTCTCCTTTTCTAATTCTTTCTTTTTCCTCTTATTATTTTCTTAAAGTTATGCAATCAGCCAGGCTCCCCCTTTTGTGGTCCCCCTCAGTGCAGTTGTGTGCAGCTTATCCAAATGTTGCATCAAAGGTCCCCATCGAATCATCAGGAGCTAAAAGGAGAGAAGCTTTTTGAAGAGCATTTGCCTTCCAGAAGCTGTAGCAACAGAGCAGAATTTGGCTTTTGAATGCTCCAAAGACTCCTGGCTTTTTTGAAATAATAATAAAAAAAATTATTAATTTTATTGGTGGGTTGAGTCAAAAAATCCTCTCTCAATATTGCTAATTTTTCAGTCTAAGGAATTCAGCTCCCCTGGTTTCCCTGGCTTAGTTGTAGCCACAGGTAAGATTCTGGCTGCTTGCTGGTTTGTAGATCTCTGTTTCTGAGCTGGGACGTTTCTTTTTTTTCTCCTTTTTTTTTTTTTTAATATTTTTTTTTCACTCTTGAAAGATCTCAAAAGCTCCCCCTGATGGCAACAAAAAGGATTTTTCTAAGTACTTAATAAGTGGAAATGACTTAGCAGTAGCACACTCTGAATCTGCGGGCCACTATTCCACTCAGAAGTCATCCAGTAGAACCAAGTTAAATCGCACCAAATTCAGTCACAAACCCAGCAACCCACATCATCCTCTTCTCCCATCTCAAAATTAACGATTGTCACACCTTACTTTCCTAGCAACTTTTAACAGGAATCTCGCAAGAGAGTTTTCCTGGGACTGTTATCTTTCTGCTTTTGCAGATTACCCTATTAGTATGAGTTTGTTATGAATACTAACACTTAAAATATACATGATAAAATTAACGAAAGTAAATTTTTCAATGAGAAAGAGTTGTTGCATGCTTGCAAGGCTCCCGAGAGCCTGATGTTTTTTCAGTTTCTTGCTAATTTGCAAACACTGAAGAATGTACAATTGGCATTTTCAGAGATCTTGGCTATATCCACAGATATAAGTCCCACCAGAAGTCAGCAGGAACTACAGCTGACCAGCCCCTCTATAACCACACAGACCTTCCCTCCACAACAGCTCTACTTACAAGACAGACACAAAATACTGGCAACGTCTACAAAGTTTTTAATAGAAGACCTCAAAGCAATTAAGCCTCTCAACAACCAAGAGGAAATTGTTAGCTAGGAAACAAACTATACCACGCTATAAACTCTCATAAATGTCCCAAAGAACTCAGAGGGATGCAAAAAAGACACACATGCGTACGTGCCTGCTCGGCAGAAACAATTTAAGATCAGAGCTTTAAGTACTGCACTTTACTATTCTAATTCAACACACAGAGGACAGTGCAACTCTAACAAAAATTGAAACATTTAAAGTGAACCTGTTCGACTTCAAACAAAGCTAAACCAGGAAGAGTCCTGCTGCCGGGGACGCTGCTTTCTCCACTTGACAACTCCCCCAAAGTCCCCCAAAGTGGGAACTTTGCCCACGTGCAGTCTGGAAGAGCAGGCTCTTAAACTCAAATAATGCAGGTTCTAGTTTTTCCAGTGGAAAAAGCTAAATCTGTGAAGTCACAACGTTTCTTAGGGACATTATGATTTGGCTGAAATCGTCAAAGAAAATTATTGAAACATTTCAATTTGATGGCACTGCACCATCTCATTTTGAACATACTTGACCTTCTATCTCTTACAATATTACTGGCAGAAGAAAGGGCTTCACTGTGACCAAAACGCAACACTTCAATGCATCAGACTGCAATTCCAGTAACAAATTCTGATGTGTTCTTGCTACAAAGGAAAGGTCCAAAGCTCAGCTTTCAGTATTCACGGAAGACAGAAGAAAGTATGACAAGATGGAATTTACCTCCAGAGCACGAATTTCATGTTTAAACAGTTTTATTTCTAAGACATAGCAAAAGCATAAAGAAAATGTGATACATAAACTCTTGAGTCCTGAGTGATAAAGAACAGAGAGTGGAAAAGAGGTGATTTTAGGAATATTGAGTAAATCTGGGATCCCTTAAGTCTGTGGGTCAGATCTAACTTCCCTGACAACAGATGAAATTCTACCCTGCACAGATGGACATTTATTCTCTGCTTAAGCCAGTACTTAAGTGATGTACAGGCCTTCTGGCAGGGGGGTTTCTACCCAAGGAGAATAATCCTCCTGTTGAACTCGAGTGGAGTATTCTCTTAAGTAAAGGGAGCAGGATATTGTCCTGCATCTAGAGGTATTTTCACAACAAAAAGGAAAAAAGCACCAAGCCCTAGATACACATATAAAGACAAGAATTAAAATAGATATTTATGATATTATGCCAAAAAAATAGCATTGAGCTACATGCTGTATGCAGTCATTATAAGTAGAAATACTCAGCAGGAATCTTAGCTGAAGCTGCCAATAACTCCCAGGTTCAAGACTAGAGCTGAGTGAATAAATCATAACAAATAATGGTTTTGTCAAATTTCTACTTTTTTTTTCTCCTATTTGCAAGCAGACTGCAAAACCTCTCAAATATGTTTGAAATTATATGCCCATTTCTTCCTCATATTTAGTATTTCTCTAAGGCAAATTAGCACACAATTAACTGTAATGTACACATTTTCACATTTGGGCTGTGTTAATTAGGCAAGGAAGTCACACAGCATTATTTTTGGCTCCCTGCGGGTCAGGTTTAATCACTCATGATATAGTAAAATTATTAATTTTACATATGATGGGAGATTCCACCATTTGAAACTCTTGTTGTGAAAAGCAGTGTTGGCTCTTCAAATCACTCACACGAAGGTCAATTAAAAACAATGTTTCTTGAAAGTTGAGCTGAAAAGTCTGCCAGTTACAGCTGAATTGAGGCCCTACTATTTTGGGCAAGTATTTGTACATATTTGTCCTCACTGTGCACAACTCCATCAATCACAGCAGAGGTTTGCATGGTTTTTACCCCTCACCGATATCCCAATCAAGTCTCTCCGAACTTGGCTTGGGTTAAGGATCGCTGAAACGCAATCCAACAGCTACTCTGTTCAGAATCAGACAGGGCCCAGACACCAGATTTTAATGCAACGTGTTGGATTCAGGGAATATTTTATGCAATCAACAATGGTATGATAGGAATCACGCTGCCTCCACAGAATAGCGAGGAATGAAACCCAAAGAGCCGAGAATAGCTTCAAAGAAAAAGGGATTTGGGCATTCTGGGTTGCGAATCCCATGAAGTCCAGCACCTCTTAGGAGAGAGAGAGAGCCACTCGCTTGGTGTCAAGACGGTGAGACGGGGTTGCGTTAGGTGGAATGTGGCTATAGCTCCTCGTGAGCCCAAGAAAATGCAGAAATGCTAATAACCAAAAAACCAACAATAAAAAAATGTCAAACATGTTCAGCCCTGGAAAAGATTTAACAGAAGACTTAATTTGGACTCTGTAAATTTGCCAGTTTTTTAAACGTTTTCTCTCTCTGTCCTTCCTCCTCCTATTTTAAAAAGGACGAACGATTACAAGTCTGTGTGCTGACTTTGTTGTCCCACTCCATACCAATAACAATCCTGATTTTAAGGGTCCTTCATAACTATTGCCTGCATACTCATCATTCCATACAACTACACTAACTTGAGCAGAAATCAGAACACCAGCACTACGTTGCCTTTACTAGTGGGTAAGAGACTCTCCTACTGCTGTTTCCCCAGTTGTCCCATATGTAAAATACACACTATGTTAATTTACATCAATAAAACAGCTTCATGTCAATTTGAAATATACCATTTAATCCAAAAAAGTTTACTGAACAATTAAGGAGGGCAATAAATGACAACCAAGACTAAACATATAATTGATGACTTTATGAAGGTATCTGTAATTTTGTAAGGTAATTTGCAGTCAGTGGCCATAAATTCCTATTTAAACCTGGCATACCACTCTTTTTTGCCCTGCAGAGAGCTGTATTTCCTAACAATAGTGATGCCTGTTCGCCTGGAATTCGGTTACTTTATCCTTCAAATTTCCCTCATGAAATATCATATTTCCAGAAAAGTTACATATTCTTTGTATTTTTTTCACCACATTCTTGAAATACATTCTTGGGGGTGGGGCAATAATCTCTATGCTACAACATCGTAGTGGGAGCAAAAAGACACTGTAGATGATGTAAGCAATGGGGCACATTCTTCCTCTTCAGTTAAATCATGTAAATGCTGATTAATTCAGTGGGTCCATTTTGATTTGGACTGTATACTAGAATTCTGGGTGTTTGGGATGGACTGCACGGATGAAATCCTTGCTCAGGCGTGAAGAGGAGAACCACCGCCGGACCTCACCTACGTGGTGCCCAGTCGCCACTCCAAGGCCACGTCCCTGTGACCCAAGACGCACACGTGAGGGTGCACAAGGCTTATGTGAGCAGCCCCAGTGGGTTCCACGGGGCGACTTTGGGGCCAGGCCACCTCTCACTGTGGCAGGGCCACATCCCGATACGGGAGAGCACCACACAGGCAAAAGAGGCAGGTTCCTAAACCAGCAGACTGATGGGGGCAGCAAAATCACAGCCTAAAGCAAAAGATACTGAGAGGAGGAAGGACCTCCTGGGTCTCAGCAAGTGCCCACAGCACCATGCCCAGCCGGCCCCACACCATCGGGATGGCCGAGGGGCTCCCCTGTGCCCTTGGCAGGAGCGAGCTCCCAGCACCCTCCCCAGGCCCTCCTGGCATTGCCCCTATATCAAAGGCCCTGCTTGGAGCCCCCTGCCCCTCTTGCACAGGTTTAAAACCCCGACAAGAACACAAAAACTCTTTGCCTCGCTTTCCCCTCTCATTTAAGGAGACTAAAATGATGCCTATTTTAAAAGTCTGTTTGCCCAGAGATTTAGGATCCTCAGATGAAACCAGGATGCTGAAACCCAGAACTGCAGAACACTCTTTTTATTGCTTCTGTTTGCCCAATGAGGAATTTCTGAGGGGCCGTGAGGAGGGGTTACCAAATGTTGCTCTTGAAAAAACAGGTAAAACCCAGGAGAGCGCACAAGGAGATCCCCTCATTTTCCAGAACGCAGGATGCGTTATGTGGTTCCCAAACCATCTCACACAAAGGATACATGCCCTCCCGTATTTCTGGGGTTGGGTCAAATGGTGGGGGAAGAGAATTGGACCTGGCTGGGAAGGAAAGGGGAACAAGACAAGCAGTCAACTGACCAGGAAGGGAAAAACTCCTTGTGATTTGCATCTCCTAGAGATTTGCAAATACTGGTACTTGGTTTATGACCTGCAGGAGGAGGACTGCACAGGGCCATTGCTTTATTCACCCCTGAGCATTTTCCATTTGTTTGGGCTGCCTCGCTGCAGTCTGTAACTCGAGAGAGCTGTATCCATGACAGGACCCACAAGCCCACCCTGACATCTGCTGGGGCCACCTCAAATCCATCTCCGGGATGCGCAGGAGTACTCAGGCTCCCAAAACAGCTAAGATCAAATCGGGAGGGTCGATTGGGCCCAGCACCAGACAGTCAAACAACTCTAAGACAGAAAAGACGGGGGCTTGCTTATTACACAGGGGTCCCCTGCCTTTGTAAACATACGGTACATTAGCAGATACATTCCACCCAAAGAGGCATGTATCCACAACACAAAACACACCACTGCAGTTGCTGTTAATTAGTCACCGCCCCACTGGCAAGTCTCAGCCAAGAGGTCAAGGACTGAGTGAGCTCTGGAGCCTAAACTATCCTCTTAGACCTACTAATGTTTTCCCCACAAGATAAATAGCGTACACGGGTGCAGAGAGGGGAGGGGGGCTGCCTTGGAAAGGCACATGGGGCCTCTGCTAGCTGGGTACCTGTTCAGAAGATACATGGGAGGTCATCAGTCTTCCAGTGCTCTGCTCTGACATCTTCCTCTAACCATACATCACTTTTAAAACATTAAAGAGAGAAAGGTCATTATCAGCTGTCCTGGAGGAGGAACACAGCAGAAGCGGCAGGGCGGCTCTCCAGCCCCACGTGCCAAGGTGGGCTCCCTCGGGCAGGGTGGCATCAGCCGCTGGAGGAGAGGTGGGTCCAGGAGGTGGGGATGGAGAAGAGGGTTCTGCTTGCTGCACTCTCAGCTCCCCCAAGGTGTAGTCAGCACATTGTGGTACTATATCAGAAGAGCCACACAAGCTGCTCTGAAAGCCAGAAGGAAAGTCTGGTACTGGCATGTAAATACGTATGGGGAGAGACAAGGAGCAGGACTCAGACAGACAGAAATACATGGCTCAGGAATAATCTAGAAAATTCAAACATATCAGGCCATGTTTTGGTATTCACAGGCATCATCTACAAGAAAGTTTAACATTCCCAAATGTTTTTCCTAAAATAAATTTCTGCTCCAATGCCAGTACTAACAGGATTAACAAGAGAAACCTGTCGTGTCTTGCTATTGAAGAAGATAATCAAGCAAATGATAAACAAATTGATCAAGAGAAAGACACTGAGTGTCATTCTGCAGCAAGAAAGCCAAAAGACAGAATTCAGAGGAAAAGCTTCTCTCTGCATTTGAGAGCTATTCCCAGTAAAATGGGATTTCCCCTTTCTGCTTTCATTTGAATGGCATTTGAAAAACACAGCTGCAGAGTCCCATGCACACAAGGTACGGAGCCAAGTGGGGAACCCTCCCAGCCAGGCCGTCACAGCCTTCAGCAGCAGATCTGAATTTAGAAGTTTGTCCTGTCTTCACAGCACACAGGGCCCAAGTCGAGTCCTTGACTCAAACGCTCCCAAGCCTCACAGGCATCTGATCCTCACCCGGAGGTGGGTCCTTGAGATCACCCATAAATCAGCAGTTAAAGGCTAACTTCTGCCCCAAGCTGACACGGGAGGCTATGTCAGTCCAAACGCAATGCACCCGGCATCTGAACCAACCTCTGCCAAACTGCAGATTATACCTTAAACCTGAAGTTCAGAGCAAGGCAGGTAGGATCTGGCATCGCAGAGCAAGGTGATTTACCTGCCTGCCTGGAAGATACATCTAGTCTTTTCAGTCATGTGCTTAGCTTCAGAATTTGAAAAATCTCATAACTTTATCTGTCATCCCCTTGCACCTGAAGCAAGCACTCCAGAGTCCTCCCTTTCTAATCCCAGCTGCACTGTCAAGCCTCCTCATCCTCATACCAGCCTTGCACCCCAGCTGCTTCATCTCCCTGTACCCCCCAATACTCTGCCCCCAGAATCCACAGATATTAATTGATTTGTCAAAAGAAAGTTCAGGCAAGGATGTATTAAATCAAAACATTCCACTCATACCTCCCAGGCTTCTCAGTGCAACTGAGATTCCTCAAATACGGTAAAAAAACAAAACAAGACAAAACAAAACGCAGAAGGAAAGAACAGAAAGAGTGGAAATAGAAACCAGATAGATGAAAAGCAGAAGGAAAAATAAAACCAACAACAAAACACAAATAAATTGGAGCACAGCCCTCGCTAAAAGCTGCAGGTTGGGGTTTTTTTTGTTAAGAATTTGGCATCGGTGGCTTTCTGTGATATGTCACTGCGTGAAATAAATACAATATAACAAGCATTATAGGAAACGATTGCCATATGTGAGGGTGGTGGCAGCCTGTGCTTTCCCCGCCACCCCCTATTGCTTTTGTCTGCACTAAAGCTGCATTTAAACTAGTGAAATCCATCTCTATCTGTCTTAATGTATAAATACATTTTCAGCCAAGACCCACCACTGGCTATAGTTGTATGGCAACTCTCAATCGAAATGTCTAAGCAGGGTTTTGACTTTATCCCCAGCTCATTGTCAATGCATTTAACAGGATTTTCAAAAATTCCCTTTGCTCTTTGAGGTGATACCCGGTTCTCCAGTGATACGTAGCAGATCTCTCTGATGCAGTACAGCTCACTATTGAGTGTCAAACCCCGTTTGCCCACTAGCATAGAAAACCAGAAAACATCATATGGACAGCTATAAAAGCTGCAGAGAACTGGATGTGAGAAAATGATAACCTTGTTTGTATTGGAGGACATTTCACGTATCCGAGTTTTAAAACTGCTTGTTATTGCACAAGCACATCTGTGACACACTAAATGGACTGGACTGTTGAAATGGCAGCTCAGATACACTGCTAGGGCAGGTAATTAAACCGATGAGTAAGTGAATGACCTGGTTAAGAATCTCAAGAAAATAGAAAATTCCTCAGGAGGCAAAAACTGGAATTGAAATATCAAAAATTATCCTGTAGCAAAAAATAGCCTCCTTTCATTCCTTTGCTACCAATGCTTTAAAAAAGAACAAGGAAAAAGAAAAGTGCATCAAATGAAAACCCAAATAATACATGAAAACATTCTCCAAAACTAAATAGGCATAGAAGCACAAAGCCCTGTATATATTCAGTGCTATTTTTAGAAAACATTTATACCTACAGACTTCAAAATTAATTCTCTAAAGTACATTTCTATAGCGCAATACAAATCTCATTAAATTCCATAGTTCACAATATTTATACAAAAAGGTACCCTTTGCTATTAAATGCTGTAGGACCTGCCCAGAAAGGTTAGCAACTCTTTCTAGGATACCAAATCCTTTCAGTTCAGTTCATCACTAAAAAAAGGTTGGACTGATTTTAATTTGATCAGACTTGAGTTGTTGTCAGAATAGTTTACTGAACAGTTACTACGAAAAATAGGGAGGCTTTTTGTTCACAAATGAAATCAACTTTGTTAGGAGTATTCACAATATTTCAGCCCTTAAAATGTCACGTGCTCCAAAACAGTGCATGCTTTGTGGCAAGTAATGTACTGCCAACTTTTAACAGGAATAGCTGTACGTGGAGTTTACAGCAATTACTTTGTGGGGAATGCGGGCAGCTTTCTCACTAAAGGTGAGTGGGGCAATGAGCCCCATTGTATAGGTTGGAGCAAATCAACCAAAATCAAGAGCTATATAGGTATGTTGGTGCCTACCTTTCCAATTATGTCAGTGGAAGTGCAGGATTTAAATAGGAGTTGATGTTTACATATTCAGCTGCTAAGTTTCTACCAGGATGCAATGGTAGTTGTTCTTTTTCCAACCTTGCCAAGTATGGCCGATGTTATCAAGTTGATCTGATCCTTTTTGATTGCCTTCTGTGACGTGATTTGTTGGAGGACATAATGAGCCTTCACTTCTCAAAACCTCACCTAGAATCTACCTGAAGGTACCAGGAGATAGTGGAGGGACGAGGGCAGAGGTGCAGCAGACAAAAACATGTGCTGACATTTATTATACAAGTTCAAGCCTCCATCCGTCTATGTCTAGCATCTTTTGCCAACACTAAATTCACCAAGACTGCCATCAGAAAAATGCAGTTGAAAAATGAGAAAGATTATCAGGCTCAAGAACCAGTACTTTAAACCGCATCCTATATTGGGTTTTTGTTTCCTTGTTCCACTAACTTACTTCTAATAAGGCTGATTGTAACAATGGCGTGAAATTAAAAGAGAGAGGGAGGGAAAAAGAAAAAAAAGAAAAAAAAAGGAAGAAAAACATTCTCTGTTTGTTTAGATTGGGTCACATTGTGAATTTAGGTTTCATTTTTCTCTTAATTTTGTGCAAAGATTGGCCTTAAGAAGAAACACATTTCTGGAATTGGGAACCTACAGCACGGTACAGCTTTCAAGACACCATGCCAAAGTGTCTCTTTAATTATTTTTTAGATGAATTTTCCTTGTTCTGAGCTAATGGGTAACAGACCATGTCACAAAAATATTCCACATGCCTATTTATTCAGCAGAGGGCTTTTTCTAAGAGTTTTCAAGGGGTTTAAAAACTATAGGCAGAGAGTCCTCAGAACCGATGCCTACAGGCTGTAGGTATCTAGTTCAGGTTCACTGGAGCCACGTTCAGCCAAGGGCTTCCAGTTTCAGCTGCAATTTAAGATTAAACTCAGGATGCTCGTGAGGCAACAGACCTGTTTGCTTTCCTCTGTTCCCTCACTGCCTTCACACCCCAGAGGAAAACCCTAAGAGAGCTCCCAGAAACTACAGGTAGAGCTTCAACAGCCCTTTATAATGTACAAAATAAACCTGCTTGAGTGATTAAGGTATTTTTGATGTTTAAGATTACTGAATGCATGAAAATTAACAGATACCCCTGAGTCATCTTCAGCCAGAAAAGCCCTAAGAAATCCTAGAGCAAGCCATTTTCAGCTATAAAAGGCACCGAGGTCCATGGCAGGAGTCACTGTGGGAAGCCAGCTGCGAAGCCTGGCTCTGGGAAGCTCTCAGCCCCTCTAGGTTCAGCCTTACTCTTCAGGAGCCGCTGCCAGAGCAATGTGTTATCTTGGGGCACCTCAGGTAAGAGAGAGGGATGAAACCAGCGTAAGGATGCTGATGTTGGGAAAAGGGTGGCCACCCAATGCCCCAGCTGGCCCGGCTCTGGGAGACCGGGTGGGATCCTCTTTCTGGAGGAAATCACACTTTTCTCTAACGTAAGTCCTTCCCAAAAGGGCTGCTGAAGCCAGCCTGCTTTTTGTTCTCGGTAATCACTTTACCAATATTTCAAAGGCATTATGTAACTGAAACAGTGTAAAGTTATTGCTACCGACAATGTCAAAAAATCATTAACATTTCTTAACAGGAACAGCACAACCGTTCATGTCATGGCTGTCTCATTCACTTTCAAATCAAAGCTTTCAAATTAAATATTCATTTAATATTAAAATATTAATGCAGTCCCACTGTTTCTGTAACAAATATTAATTTCTTATGGCATTTCCAGGCAAATGCATATATTATAAACTTCATCTCCCACAGGAGGTCCCTCAGCCTTCCCTTTCCCTCTTTCAGCATTATCCTGATACCAGGCCAGAAAGGGACTTTTGAGAGAAGAAGGAGGGGCTGCCTGATGAAGGGGAAGCAAGGTGGATAATTTCACTTAAAGTGTACCCCATTCCTCCCCTCCCACACAACCTCCCCACCCTTAGATCAGGATATCGAAGGCTGCCATTATATCTCCCGCCTACAGAATGAGTCATTCATACATTCAGCAATTCCTGTTGGAAAAACAGTGAATGCCTCTGTCACCAGAGCCCATTACAGAAATTAAACTTTGCAAATCATCAGGGAGGGGCAAGATTTAAAGTCTTTCAAGGCGCACGCCTGGTCTCTCCAGTCTCAGTAAGAACGGAATTGATTTGACAATAAGCTTTTACAGCCTTAATGTCTACGGTAGGCAGCACGCACATACCGGGGTAGGAAGCAGGTCAGAGGAATAGAGTACTTCTCTCTTGGATATTTTTTTTTTTTTTTTTCCCAGTGGTTCATCTCAGGCGAAAAGACACTGAATGGAAATCCACAGTGGCATTTCCATTGCTGTACCACAGCTCGACATCTAAGGCTCGCACGAAGAGCACCCCTTGTCCATCCACCTCTGGCTCCTGTCAGGTGTCCAGGTGTGAGGCTCCCTGGAGGCAGCGAGCCGGGGAGGACAGCGAGACGGGGAGGAACCTGCGGCACGCTAAGGAAAGCTTCAGGCTTTCAAGGATTTCACTCTGTAGGAAACTCTGATTGGGAGGATCCAGAGGAAGAGCTAAGATTAAGTACTGACAAATGGTCAAGACATAACCCCATTCAGAAAGGCTAATTTTCTGCACAGTTTACTATAATTACTTCTGTTGCTTGTAGCTTCCTTATCCCTCCTCCTGAGACCATTAAATCTACTCTACTCTTCTTCAGAGTGAGGAATAAAAGCTCTTTGGCCTTCAGGCTCTTTGGTATTTTCTCTCACTATTTCCTTCTCCAGTCATAAAACATCCTGGGTTTTGGGGGGATTTGTTTGTTTGTTTGTTTGGGGTTTTTTTTTGTGTTGTTTTTTTTTAAAACCAAGTACTTCATCTGCATAAAATTCATTCACTTGCATTGTTCAGTGGAAGGGAAATTCTTTGTTGTTTCAATTCACCAATGGCTCCAGACCTCCCTATCCCTACATCTCTCAAAGGCCTGTGAGGTCTTGGAGACGGGGATAGCATTATCAAGGCTTAACAACGAGCTTCGAACAGGAGCGGACACAGGTTGCAACTGAAATACACTGGTGCTGGATTTCAGATTGGTTGCTGGATGCTGACTTCAAAATGATGTTGGGAGATTCCTTCCTCAATAGGAAGAGCAGGAGGTGCCACCCTAGAGGTACCATGTCTCTTTATGCCCTTCTAATCCTGCTGCATGCCAAGCCTTTGTGTCTGGGTATTCATGGCCTGAGTGCTCAATAGGATTACAAGAGCTACTTTCTCAGTTTGTTCTGAAGACAAGAAGTCAGGAGAGCTTAGGTGAAAATCTGTTAGCTCAAATGGGTTCTCGCCTTTCTTTGAGGTTTGCCATCACAGGGCATGTTGCAGAAGCCCTATAATCACTTAGGATTAAAACCACAAAGGACTATCTTTGACAGTGCTAACTTCAGGTACTCATCACTGAGAGAGAAGTCTGGATGCTTGGTCTACCTGAGGGTGTTTCTGCTTAGCAATCTTTCTTTCTATGCAAATCCCATACAGAGACTGTCTTTGGAAAGAGTGCTCCTGTGCAGAAACTAGTGGCATGACAGGTGAACCTAATATTGGAATTGTGTTTCCTTAAATTCCCAGAAATCACGTACCAGTGTACAACCATCACCTCCAGGAGAAGCATGGAAACCCACTGATTCGGTCAGGCAAATGTCTCGCCCAGCCATCATCCCTCCTCTCACAGCCCTGCCCCTCTCCCTCCCCTCTCAGCAGCCACCTCCCACTAAACCCATCGCTCTCCCCTCCTGCCAAACCTTGTTCCTCCGCATCTAGCCCCAAATGTAACATTCACCTCCCCTCTTCTTTCCCTTTCTATAATTGCATCCTTCCCCTCTTGTATTGTCCAACTCCTCCATATTCATTTTCTTTCTCCCATTACTCTCACTTTCCATTCTCTCCCCTCATCCTTCCCACTCGTAAATGGTAACTGTCCTTCTTTATACACCACTTCACCCTTTCTCCCTCCAAAGCAGCATCCAGCTTCTGGAAGCATTCACTGCCTATTTTACCTCCTCCCTGTAAAATACTTCCTGACTTTTTTTTTTTTTTGCCCTTTTTTTAAAGGATGATACATAAAAATAAACTATATTATTTTTTTAAAGTCCCTGTGACCATTAAACCACCACACTCAGCTGTGAGTTTTTACAGCTTATCATAAAGCCTCCTGCAGTCCCATTATAGTTGACTAAGGGAATCAAAACATAGTTCGAAAATAATCCCAGCAGTCTACCATTACTGATTTCCTCCTGTGCTTCTTAACAGATTAAAAAAAAATCAACATATTAGAAGTACTCTGTCCCCAGGTTTTCAGAGCAGCGCCCAAAGGAGACGGGAAGGGAGAGCGTGCAGGGCAGCTCCTGCTGAACCCACCACACCGGTAACCAGTCCTCGCACAAAACAGAGAGTGGATGCAACGCTCCCAATCACTCGCCTTGCCTGGCAACGAAGCAGCATCCAGTCACACATTTGTTGCCGATTAGGACACCTTTGAGTGGCATCAGTCTAGCTTTTCGACCAGAGATTACGGAGGGTATAACGAGGCCTCCAGAAGGGACGTAAGAAACAAAAAAGGCAACAGTGCAGGAGCAGCCGCAGAAGCAGACGGCAACGCTGGAAGGAGCCCCGGGCTTGGCTGCAGGACCAAGTGGACGATGGCATCGTGGGGCCCCGCTCCATGGACGTGTTTTGGGGTGGGTGTGCAGGAGGAAGCGGCGCAAACATGAAGCATGAGTCAGAGCCACACCTCGCAAGTGGCTGTCACCAACGTCTGTTATTGTTATGCAGGAGACTGGCATGAGTGGGAAAGTTTTCTGGCTTACGGCCAATGAAGCGATTGCTGTGGAGGATATTAGGTGTAACAGGATGTTTTTCTAGCAAGGGCTAAAGGCAGAAGCTATGTCATTGCTTTGGCTTCCCTTCTTCCACACCTCCAGTAGGGATGAAAATGGATCCCAAGGTGGGGGAAAAGCTTTGAATGTGCAGTCAGCAACTCACTCTCCCTCTTTTTGAACAAGTTATTTAAAAATACTAATAATTGCATTAGGGATGAGCACATTTTCCAGCTATCCAGCACACTCTCCCTCCCTAATGCTGACATTTCAAATAGACTGTTATAGAGTTATACCATTACTAGATTAAAAGGATGTCGCAGGCAGCCTCAATTATAAATTCAAGTGATTGTATTAAGTGAAAAAAATGCCTGAAAATAATAATGCAAGTTTTATAACATTATTCTCTTCAGTTGTATCATGCTCTATGAGCAGCAGGGAGAATTGGAAAAGCTCTACACCCTGCACGAGAAGGTGGGTAACGCTGGCCCAAAGTTTCTACGTGATGATTCTCAAAAACTTTCTTTCAAGAGAAACGCAAAATGACCAGCAAAATCTATAGTAGCGCAGACTTGCAACTTTTTCCAGCTGATATATGGCTTCTGTTCCTTGAAAAACAAAACAGTGAAAAAATCTGCCACTAAACCACCAAATCCCCAAATAACTACCGGCAATATAAGGAGTCCAAAGGACCGCGCTAGAGCATCATAGCACATAGTGAAGCAGGGCAAGTATGTGGGTATCTCAGTTTGCCCTTATTTTGTCTCTTGCCAAGGCCTCTTTTGCTACCTGCACTGCCTCTCAAGCTGTCAGTATCTTGAGCTCGGAACAGCCAAAACTTTTCACCTGCATTCCCACAGATACTGAGCAGGGTTCAGCATGTCACATTAATGTCACTAGCCCTAACAGCATTCTGTGAAAAAGCTCTGGTTTTGCTTTTAACATTGGTAATATTCTCCTTCAGCTATTTAATGTATACAGACACTCATTTCTCCATGTGCTCTATTATCCCATATAGTGTCTACCTAGAAGCCTTTGGAATAACAGGGGGCACAAAGACAACATTTCATTTACTATAAGCAAAAAGTATAATCTTTAATCAGTGCATCACTTCTAGGTAATTGCTCTGCAAAGCTAAAATGCAGCCCCTTTCTGCATAACCTACAAAGTGTATTTTAAAGATAATTATGATGGGCAGACATCATTCGGAGAAGGAACATTTCTTCCCTACGCTGGGGAGTGAGGAGTTGTTCCCTACCTTCATTCTCTAGTTTTCTCCAGTTTGCTTATCCCAATATCAAATTAGGTAAACGCTGACATTTTCCTTAGACCACTTATGACCCCCAAAAAGTTCAGAGGTTTGTTTGAAGAACTCTCCCAAAAATTCAGATGTTTTGCTGCCTCTGCTCTAGGCTCTCCAAAATTCAAAGGAGAGCAGAAAACCTTTCCTAGGATTTACATCTTGCATCTGGTTGAACTATGATGCCATCAAATCAGCCTCTGACATGGTGTTTTGACATACCTGGTGCCGTGAAGCCAGGAACTGCAGAGATCTACAGAAACTGAAGCTTTCTGAAAAGGTAACTGGGCTCACAATGCACATTGAGTTAAGCCAAAGATTTGGGGAAAAAGTTGCATTTCCTTTCTCCAAACTTGTATCGCCTGTCCTTAGCTTGCAGCCTGCAAGACAGACGGGATTATGCCTTCCTCTATCATTTGTGCTCTGTCTCAGTTCAGTGTCGGTAGGCTAAGGATGGTGACGCATGCACATGAAGCTGCCATGGCAGAGCTGTAAGAGTCATTACAGTGACAAGTGGCTACTACCTGGCTACCACCCAGGAAAAAGTAGGGTATTGTGAGCTATCAAAAAACTATAATCGGGGATTTTTATAACATTGATTAGGAAAACTGCATTTTATAGCCAGGTAATGCCAAATGTATATTCGTATCAGAACCTGACACTTCATACAGTGTATAACGTCACAGACCCCAAGACTCTCAATTTTTTCTATTTCAGTTTTTTGCCGTATCATGGTTTAAAAAAAAAAAAAACCCAGCCATCTGTTGCGATTATAGCAATGAATTACACCACCACAGATGGAAGAAAATTCATAAGGTTGCAGAGTCAAGATTTCAGTGATTAGGAAATCCCTGAATTATGGTTAATTGTGCAACCAAAATTTGTTCCCCATGTGCACACACACTACAACAATGTCCCCAATGCTATGATCACATGCTCCTTTATCACATGCTGCCCAGGGCTGCCTCAGTCAGGGCACAGATCCCTGCTGCAGGAATGAACTGGGATGGAGAGCAAATGAAGCTCTATGTTGGGCACGTGAGCACGGACAGCAGTCTCTTCCTCTTTCATGCACTGATAGTTCAGAAGCAGGGGCTCCAAAACATGCAACATGCACAGCTGGAGACAGAATTAGCTGCAAATTTAGGACCAGAAAAATGCACATCAGCAGAGTGAGGCCCCCACATACTATCAACAAACGTCAAGTATTTTTGTGTGGACGTTTTGAGAGTTTCACATTGAAACAGCTGAGTTTGTTTGTTTTTTTTTTAATGGGTAATAGAACATAATTTCCTCCCAATTTGTTCCTGGAAAGAGAAGATTACTTTGGCTCAAATGTTTTAAGAGATGAACCAGCAGGAAAAATTTCAGCCTGCATGAGTAACTGAAAAAAAAGTAATAGTTTTATATTGAAAGCACTAGAACATCATAACCTTGGCTGTTATCTCTCACACAGCCCATTCTCAGAAGCAGCTACACCTGAAGGCATTTGTTTTAAGGTAGGTTTAGTGTTTTGGTTTGGTTTTGTTGAGGTTTAAGTGTTTTAAGTGAAATTCTGGACCATTCACAATTTCTCTTGAAGCTATACAAAATTAAGCTAATAGTCTTGGCCAAAAGAGATGAAAAAGAACAGAAAACAAAAGCTTTTGAAAGAGTCCAAATGTTTTGGTTCCAACTTTTCAAAATGATGGAATTCAATTTTTCACTCCATGTGAAGTTTTGAGACTAAATTTACCTCCATTTAATTTTAAAGCACTGAACACCTACAATTCAACGATTTATTTTGAGCTACACAAAAATTGTTGTCTAATCTGATGCCCTCCACATCTTGAGGGGAAGGCACTTCATGAGGTGGTAGTGACAAGAGGCCATGCGACAAATGTCAGCAGAGCTTTTCCGCAGGCTGAAATCTTTTCAATGCACGATCCACAGGAGTCTCTTTCCAGGAGTTTTTGGACACATTCTAGACAGAGGAAAATATTTCTAAGACTCTGGTTATCTGACACTCTGCTTTCCCTCTCTGGGTGTGGTTTGGAAGATGCTTTCCAGAGCCATCCTCCTCGATTGTGCAGTCACTGTTGACTGCATTAACACCTCCATATTTGGCTAAATTTTTGGTTCAAGGTACCTTTTGGTAGTTAGTTGGGACAGTTCTCTGCAAGGGCATTTTGGTTCATCTCTGGAAAGCTTGCAGGAGATAGGGGAAAAGGTGTTCATTGAAAATATTTCCATGTAGTGTTTTGCCTGTCCTTGGAGCAGCCCAGGGATCACTTCTTCCAGGGGTAACTTGTTATCCTCCACACGTTATTTCAGAAGATGCATTTCTTCCCTCCAGGAGGGGAAGAATTTCCCAAATTCATTGTGTAGCTCTATCAACCTGATTCTAATTGGGCCTATTTATAAATGAAGGCATCTGTCACCTCGCAGAAGATAAGTCAGCTCTAGACTTAGGGAGGATGCTCATTCCCTTTGCCACGCAGGAAGCACAAGTCAGATTGTGCTATGCTATCAATACACTCAGTCTGTTTTTCAGGAACAAACTATAAATTTTTCCAGCAAGTACACTTATTATAAGTTTGTTTGCCAAGTGGAGTGGTGTTGTCTCCCTCCTTGATTATGGTTAAGTGTTTTTGTTTAAATGGGAAAACAAATGGAACGATTCTCTGGCCTTCCAACCCTCCCAAGCACCTTTGGTATGAGGTTTATCACTCAGCAAGGGTGAGGGGGAGGAAATAACTTTTTTGGACGCCCCTTGTTACGATAGGGACAGCTGATCATAATACAAGATAATCCACAACGAATTATCTTTGACAATGTTTTACAAAACCGTCACAATGGTATGCAAGTCAGAGAAAAAAGCTCTAGGCCAAATCCCTAGAAAACATAAATCGATTTATACTGGAGAATATGCCCCTTTGTCTATAGCTTACAGAATTATTCATGCCAAATCACTTCATAGAGAAATTTGGGCTCTTTTCTTGTTGCTGGACAAGTTACTTGGGAATACAGCTTTGCTGGTTCCTGCATAAGAACAACCTCGTGATCAGCCCCAGTCTCCACCTAGCTCAGTATCCTGCCTCTGCGTCCAGGGGGCAAAAGGCAGTGCCTGGACCAGAAAATCCTTCATCCATATGACAGAACAACAGATAAGACCTGAAGGTAAACAAAACCCCTCCGTTTCTTTATCCCAGAATAAAAAGGAGACAAGTACCTGCATCACCGTGTAGCTTTTAGCATTGCAGTCCACAGGTAACTGATTTCACAGTTCCCTAACAACTCTCAATTTGCTAGCCATGCACTCATTTCTACCTGCCACCTTCTGCTAGATCAATGCTAAAAGCATGTGTGCACATGAAATGCTGAGCTACAGGCACCCCGCTTCTGGCATTTTAGAAGAAACAACTCTATTTCACTGGCAGAGTTAAAAGAAAGCATTACCTATTTCTCTCATCTGAGCCTGTAAGAAACATTCAGAGTCGGATTTCTTATCTACTAAACTTTCCGAGGGCTGGCCTGAAGGACATGGGCTCCGTTTCCTTGAAATAGCACACAGCGTATTACATCAGGCTCGTGTCTGTCCCAAGCTGAACTACAGAGTAACTGGAGAATGGAAAAAACACTGCCAGCGCCCAAGTTGCCTGTTGCCACCTCCCACTGCAAGCTCCTTATCTGGGAAATGCCTTGTGAATCGGATGGCAGAGTTTCAACCAAAGAGCCGCTGCCTCTTCTGGTGCCCATCCTGCCCAAAACAGCCCGCCGCGGCCGCAGAGCTGATCCCAGGCAGGACAGCCCTCGCACCACATCATGGGCGGAGGGACAGGGTGAATGGCCAAGCGCACCGAGGAGGATCGCCCTTTCCAGGCTGTCGTAGCATTGCATATAATGCAACAGGATTCTGATAAGGAAGGAGGGGGAACAACTAATTTTTCCATCAGATGGAGTAAAATTAGCTTAGGTGAGTAAGGGTGTCTGGCTGGCAGACAGCCTATTTCAAATACAGCCCAGTGAGCTCAGCTCCATGGCCAAGAAAACAGTGGGATTTGTATTTTAAAGTGCTTCGTTAGATCAAGTGCCCGTAGCCAAAGCTGAGAGCAAGTCGTAGGGGGAGGAATGGGGTGGTGGCAGCTGGGAGTCTGGCAGCTGTGTGATCTCTGGGGGCTACAAATGAACATGTAAATTTCTATATTAAGCAGCAAAAGCATCTATTAGAGTAAAATTGCTCCAGCTTAATTGTTAGATAGGCATGTTTGTTAAAATACAATTTAAGCAAGATCGTATCGTTTTTCCTCACTCAAGAGTGTATGCTCGATAACGTCGTTTGTCAGCAACTGCCTATTATGTTAAATAGCTGAGGAATTGCTGGATATCTTTCTGCTTAGATAATACCATTAAAGTTTCTTGAAGCATTTTAGAAGTCTGACTAATCTCTCTGTCTCTCTATTTTATTTTTCTAAAGTGAATTTAGTGCTGGTGAAAGGTTCCAGATTGACAGCCCTGGAGACAGAAGCTGATTGCTAATCCACATAATAGGTACAGTTCAGACAGCTGCAGTGCACGTACCGCTCCCTCCCAGCCACCGGGTCTGGTTCCTGCACCTTGCACTGTCACTTTGAACACTGAAGAGCGGCTGCAAGGCTTTGCTGCATGCGTGATGGTGGTGGGCATTCACAGAGGTGATCCACGGTTTTGTCAGGTTAACCTTCTCGGGATCCCTTTATAGCCAGAGAGGAGGCTATAATGAATCACTCTCCAGAAAAACCAGCAGGAGCCTAACTTCATCTTATCTACGTCCTTTTGACTATTAGGGGAGCCTTGGGACTTCAGGCTTGCGAAGGTGCAGTTAATAGGAGTCTATGTGGCTCACTCTGATCTTCTGGGAAATGACAGCTTTTGTGCAGGTGCCTTTCACTACACGCAAGCAAATACCCACAGCCTCAAAGCAGTCTGGAAGTCCAGGCCTTGAGAAATGCCTGCAGCTGAGAACTGGCAAAGACACAGAAAATAGTCTTTGGCTGAAACTGCCTGAAAGTGCAACGACCAGAGCCAGCCAAAGAACAGAGGATTTGTTTGCTTGCTTCTGACAGGCACAGAGCTGAAACCACCTGGATGCCTGGACAATCATCAGCTGGCAACAACGTTCAGACACCAACAACCCAAGATGCATTTGAATGACAACCTAGTTACAGGAGAGCTAATGATATGTGGTACTAAAGCTATCCAAGTCCCTGACTCACAACTTCACTCTCCATTCAGCTCTCATTACTGGGCATTCCCATGTACTGAAAGATATATGCATTTGTAGGAAGAATATCATACTGCAGGAGACATGACGACTTGTGGGAAAGTACTTTGTCGAGGCTGCAAGGTAGAAAAGGCACCTCTGGAAAATGCATTGAGTTAGAAAAGTCCTCCTGAGTACTTTACATATTGCACTGTCAAATTTTCTCCTGCTGGCAGCACTTGAAGGTCTGCTTTAGCAAATCCTACTAAATCCATGCAGTGCATGGAGCAAACAGGTAAAAAAGCAGCAAATCTAACCAAAGCGGGTAGATCTGGATGCTATCTTAAGTAAATAAGGAGGATATTTCATTTGGCTCTCATTCCTGTTTTCATTTGTAGAAATGTTACTGCTCTTTGGATACCAATATGGCAAGCAAAGAGGTAAACTAAAACAGGCTATTACTTTTTCATAGTGGACAAAGCCTTTCCTTTCTCCAGCCAACTGCCTCCAAACATCCACATTCAAGCTCTGTATTAGCAAGCTTATTTCTATAATGAATTTGGGCAGTTTCCGGCATCAAATCTTTGTGACAGCCAGAGTGAAAAGCAATCCTAGGGAAAACCATACTGGATAAATGACCTTTACTCAACAATTCTTAGGTTGCTCTTGAGAAACTGTAATTGTTGGAGGAGGGAGGAGGATAAACCACAAGCCTCAACAAGGGGAAAGGTTTTACACAATAGTTCCTTGTTTTCAAAAATTTCCCCAAACAAACTTCACAGTGGCAAAGTCTATATTTTTATTTCATTCTGTTTTGGCTCTCAGAAGGAGAGTATCTACATCCCCAGTCCTGTAAAGACACATGTACATTATTAATATATACCTTATGATTGCTGTTTTCATGCAGCTACTCCCAAGATGCAAAGTTTTGTTTACACACAAAAGCCTTTACAGAATTGGGGTTTTGTCCTCTTATCTGCTTATTCAAATGCAATCAGACATTATCAATATCGTTTTCTACCATTGGAATATTACAATTGCAAATAATTTCTCTTTTATCCCAAGTGTTTACTATTCCAGGGCACAGAATGAAATTGCAAACATTTTGGTTATAGCTCTAAGCAATACACACATCGTAAGTGCAATGAGCTGAGCTCACTCCAGTCCCAAAATTGATTTGGCTTCCACACCTCTGCAAATTAGGTTACATATTTCCATGCTTAAGTGAAAAAACCAACCTGCAACTTTAATGCTTAATATTTAAACAAAGTGCTTAATGTTTACACACTAAGTTCTTTTTCTAAATTTAAGCCTTTGCCTAAGTTAGACAGAAAATAGTAATAGGTGAACCTCAAACCATTGGAAGGTTGGGTGCAGTTCAGAAGCTTAGCCAAACCCCTCCTGTGTTTAAAAAACATTGGCTTAGAGACTTGCAAGAACATGAGTCATCTGGATGCCACTCTGACTTACTACAGGCCATCAAACTTTGAGTGATGGTTCCCAAGTTCTCTTTCTGATCACCAATTTGGCTATTGCTTTCAAGTTTAATGATGCTGAGTCACACCAATTATAAAATCTTTTGGAAAACCAGTTTAATCTGCCGGCAGAGCCACAGCCAAATGTAGGTCTGTCTGAGCCATGCCCCAATTTGCTCCCATCTCAGCCTATTCCAGTCCACCCTGGAACATTCTCCAAGACCAGGGCTGATGCAAAGGTGATACAAAATTAATAGATCTGCATTTGACTCCCCAGTCCTCCTATTACCAGGGGTATTCCAGAAAGGCCCTGTTTCACCTGCAGCACCTCTTTGTCAGTTCGGTTTATGTTAAGAGCCACAGAAAAACGTCAGATCAAACCTTGTGGCTAACGCAAGATGTAAATAGTTGATGCAGTAGAGTTATATAAACTCATGACAACTACATTCAGCCAAACTACACCCCAGAGCTGGGCAATGCACCACAGGAAGAGCAGTTTTTCCTCAAGACGGAACATAGGTCCACTGTAAAGAGAAAGTTGCATGCTCTGCAGCCATCCTTAGTGACTTATCTCTAGAGACTGTCCAAAGCCTTAAAAGGCAGCCGTGGCCAGGTCTGGGTGAACTCAGGGGCCTTCAGAACATCACAGGGAACTCTTGTTCTGTTAAAACTCACCATTAATCCACCAGGTTGAGGCATCCCATCTCACTTTATCTAACTGTTTATTGTAGGATGATACGATCCACCACAAAAATCACATCAGCCTTTATACACCAATAAACAATTTAAATAGTCTTAGCTTAATGGTCCAGAAATAATAACTGTTCTTATCACTGAGAGATAAAGGGAGACAAGAAAAGTTAATAAAAAGGGAATAACCAAGATTTCTGGAGCCTAAGCAAGACTTGATAGAGCTCAGAGTTTCAGTTAAGTCATGGTCTTCTTCAGCTTCAGTCTTAGTGGAAATAAACCTACATAGTTAGCTGGTGCTATTGAGTTCATAAAATAAACCCCAACAGGTAGGGGGTGTTTTGCAGACAGCAGTGAGCTGGTAAAGCATGATTCTTAAAAGGAAAAGAAAAAAAAAAAAAAAAAAAAATCCTGTTTACGCTCTTCCAAGGCTGTATGCAAGGCCACTGACGTTAACAGAAGTCTTCACTGACTTTATCTTCTCCATCAAAATTGCCCTTCCTTCATGGAATTACCTAACTGATATCTAGGCCAGCCTTGCCTCACCTCCCTGCTGTCATTCATTTTAGGACAGAGGACTGCGATCATTCACATGCTTGCTGAAGCAGAAGACTGCATCCACTGGCAGATCATCAGGTTGCTGTGACACGGTGAACCAATTGGGGACAAAGCCCACCGTAGTGGGAATTTGTCCTTAGGTTTTTATGCTTACAGTTATATCATTACAAACAGAAACAGAGAAGACCAACAGAGAGAGCCAGAATTTAAGAAAAAATTACTGCCTTTAAAGTAAAGGCAGTAACTTACACCAAAATTATCCACCGTCTGTGAGGCTTCTCCAGGAATTTCTGGACCCATTCCTGTCACAACTTCAGAGAAGAAACCTGGGCTATGGAAGGACCTAAGTTGTGTCCTCTGATGGCGACATCACAGAGATCAAATTCAATCAAGGGAACCCAAATAACCTATTTTTATTCCTGCAACTTCTGGTAAATTTTATTTCTGTGACTTGAGGTGATTATTTTTCCCTTTTGATACCATTTTCAGTGCATGCCCTTCATCTCCCCTGTGGAGCCAGCCCAAATGTCACAGAGACTATTAATGGTGTATACTTAACACACATACTTACAGTATGTTCATTCTCAGGGAGACTAAACATTATTGAAAGGTTACAGCATTTATTTTGATGTGTGCCTGTTTAACCAATTCTAGCAAATGTTACACAAACACAAAATGGGCTTTCCTTCCCTGTTCCTCACAAGCCACCCTGAGCCATTGATTTTTAAACAGAAATCCTCCCTCAAATCAATGATGCCACAATATGGCACATGGAGATAGTTCGAACGTACAGCAAACAGCCATGTAAGGGAGAAAGAAGCATTTCATCCTCACTCCCTGCAGCCCTACTAAAGCCAGTTTGCAGCTTCAAGTCCACCGGTTTCTATCAACTTCTGGCTGATTTCAGGGACCACCTCTCCAGCAGTAATGCGTTATTAGGAAGAATCAGCAGTTTGATTCCTCACTATTTTGATTCTCATTTAATGGATGAGATTTGGATGGATTTCTTGTGATTCCTAAGGATTTCCTGTTTTCATTGGGACTGGACATAACAGTCAATAAATACAGCCCTTCTTGTGGCCAAGTCCCTAGCAAGGAGCACAAACATGGAGAAAATACCAAACTTATAAACCACTGGTTAGAATTTAAATTTTCGTATTATCCCAGCTGTTAACAGTCACCACTCATCTGCAAAAGCGGGATTAATAATCCCCACTGTAGCTACTAACAACTTGTTTGACTCTTACGTGTTATTTCAAGAGAGTTAGACCTTTAGAAAAAAAACAAACAAAACCAACCAAGTAGTTTCCCCCTCTTGCCTCAAACTCTGTATAAAATCACAACGATTTAGTGCTAGGGAAACCCCATATCACACCTCAACTGACTGCAAAGAGAGTCAAGGGCATATGAGGCCATAGCAAAGTCAGGCGGTTCCAGCAGGTCGAAGGAGGTGATTCTGCCCCTCTACTCTGCTCTGGTGAGACCCCACCTGGAGCACTGCCTCCAGCTCTGGAGCCCTCAGCATAAGACACAGACCTGTTGGAGCAGGTCCAGAGGAGGGCCACAAAAATGCTCAGGGGGATGGAACACCTCTGCTGTGAAGAAAGGCTGAGAGAGTTGGGGTTGTTCAGCCTAGAGAAGAGAAGGCTTTGGGGAGACCTTACTGCAGCCTATCAGTACTTAAAGGGGGCTTATAGAAAAGATGGTGGAAAATTTTTTAGCAGGACAGGACAAGGGGGAATGGCTTTAAACTAAAGGGGGGTCGATTTAGACTAGATATAAGGAAGAAATTTTTTATGCTGAGGGTGGTGAAACACTGGCCCAGGTTGCCCGGAGAGGTGGTGGATGCCCCATCCCTGGAAACATTCCAGGTCAGGTTGGATGGGGCTCTGAGCAACCTGATCTAGTTGAAGATGCCACTGCCCACGGCAGGGGGGTTGGACTAGATGACCTTGAAAGGTCCCTTCCAACCCAAACTGTTCTATGATTCTATTTATCATGTGATAGTTTCACCTTGTTTTACCATACCTTAGGAGTTGCTGTTGGGGAATACATCTAATGCCATCAAAGCAGAGTGTTCACACTGTTCACACGAAGGCAGAATCATAAAGCAGTAGCAGCAGCTAATATTCAGAATATTAGGAAAGCTGATGAATAGGTTCCCTCAGTATACATCCCCAGTCCAAAAATACAACCTTCCACTGCCAGTCACCAATTAAATTCAGTGTCTTGTCTTTATGCTGGAAGAAATTAGTCTGACTGGACTCCTTAACCAAAAGGTCAAACGTGAAAATAAACTAGAAAAACCAGGCTGTCCTTTCCTCAAGTATGACACTGCTCTGACACCTTCTCCTTGGACTCTAAGCTGCCCTTTTTCTCAGAAACTCCTCTTCAGGCAACCAACCTGCTTCTTACCTACCTTCTAGCTGATGGCCAGCGCAGGCATCTGCCTAGACCTGGAGAAGCTGGAGCAGCAAGGAGGTTTGCAACTGCAAGCAACTAGGAAGCGGTGTCAGAGGCCTCATGGCTGGCCTCTTAATTGCTCCCAAAGAGCCCTGTAATCCTACCTGTGCCTTCTCCAAATGGACCAGAGTCATATCTTGGGTGATACTATGGGGTAAAGGAGGAGACTGGAGTTAGGCCAGTAGAAGTAGCATAAAAGAGCACCCGGTTTGCCACCTCAGCCATTCTTCCTGCCCTCCACAGTGTCCTTGAGTTCACACCCATCGCGTCCCAGCCCTCTCAGTCAGTCAGATTGGGAAGCGCTCAGTGCACTGCTTCCAGCTGAGCAACCTTGGAGGAGAGAAGAAGAGAGACTCTGTCCCTCATCTGAACACAGCAGTCCTTGGTCCTTGGGAAATGTCCTTGAAAGAAATGCCCTTCTCAGGGCAGACAGCCCAGTGATGCTACGGAATGGAGCTTAGAGGCTTTTGGACAAGTGGCCATTGGCATTTTCCTATTGCCAAGACTGCAGCCTTAAAAATAAGTAAATAAAATAGAAACCTAAGACTGGGCAATATCTCCATTCCTTTGCCAATCCTGAGGAGTAACAGGGAAGGTTGCACCCTCTACTACTGTAGAAGAGGGTCGTTGGGGCAGTGGTCGCCAAATGTTTTACCAGTGGCTTCACTTTCACCTGGAAGCATCATTTCATGTGAACTTGTCACAGCCTCGTGAGCCTCTGTTGTGCCAGAGTCCTGCTGGGAACGTGGCAGCCTCCTTGGGGGACCGGTGCACAGTGGGTTCACAGTGACCCATTCCTATCATGGCATCCCATGTTGTCCCTGTTCACTAAGGACACGTAGGGGTGGACTTGTGGGGACAGCCCCAGCATAAAGAAATGCCCTTCTCTCACCTCAAAAGATGAATGAACCAGAAAAGTACAAAAACTTCAACCCAGCAGGAATAAAACAGGAACTATTCCCAAACACGACACCAAAGCTCTTACTGAAAGTTAAAAAGCAAATATTTTCGTAATTCATTTTTCAATTTCATGCCACCTCTGCACTAATTATTTGCGGCCAGGATCCTGCCTGCCAAAACGTTACAAAATGCTACCAACCAACGCTACCAGAGAAATCTTTTAGGGGAATTCTCACACAACAGTCCACAAGAAATGATGGAGGCAGATACGCTTCAAAAGAGCCACCCAGAGCACCTCATCGACGCTTCCCCAAAGCAGGTCTCCAGCCCCCTAAAGTGCCCTCCGTTTCCTCCACCCCCTCCCCATGTTTGCAGCAGGACTGGTCCCTGGCAGAGGCCGCGCTATATGGTATATAGGGCCCTACGGGGTGTTAGGTGGCTGTACGTGTGCAGAGCCATTTAAGCAGAGGAATCAAACAGCTGCATAGTTTCTGACCATCTCAGCACAACAACCCCATGTCGATACGCGGAGAGGAATGCGGAGACCTCAACAGTGCCTCTCGACACCCATCTGTTTTTTAGAGTCAACTTCCCTGAACTCCTCTGCAAACTATTAGCGCGCTAAATGTCCAGTCAAGGGCTACGTTTTGTGTGTGTGCTTTAATTCCAAAGTAAACTCTTCTGCCTCGAGAAACATGCAACACAATAAACTAATTTGAGTTGAGCTTAGTTTAATCTTTTTGGGCTTTTTGTTGTTTTGATCTCATCCCAGAAGTGGAAGTCTGGTTTAGGTATCGTGTTTTTGTTTTGTTTTGGGGTTGAGGGGTTTTTTTCCTCTTTCTGGGATTTGCTCTCCACAAGCCAGATTCCTGGATTTGACAAGTTCTGTTTTATGCTACTTACACTGCCACCTGCGCAGCCGGAGAGAGATTTAAAAGGCCGACTTCCCTGTTGGTAAAAGCAACAACAAGCAAACAGAGAGCTGTGTTCAGGACAGGCTGAAAGGAAATTTGCTTCCTTTCTTCATATTAATTTACAGATATGCCCCTCCCCATTTTCCTATGCCCTATCCTTGTACCTGGCCAATGCTTTTCCTCCGCACAGTGCACTTAAGTAGTTCTCCTGCCACGTTAGTTTTGTTTAATAATCCTCTTTTTTACACTTACTAATTTTGCCACTGCCTGAAGACAAAGTGACAGGGAGCCACACAGGTACACAGGCTGCCTCCGGGACACTGCTGTGGCAGTTTCTGCTGAGCAGCGTCACACCTCCATGTCATCTCGCTGCTTCTCTCACCGGGCCAGGTAGACCCAGAGACCACAGCTGTCCCGTCAAGAGCCCAGTAATGTAATTTGCCCGATATTCAGGCAAAGTGAGGCCAAACTTCGCTGACTGGTGAAGTGACTCACGTTGTACAGAGTCCTCCGCAGGGTCGAGAGGAGGTTCAGGAGTCCTGATTCAAAATCTCTTGCGTGGCTGAACAGACCACAGCTCAAACAGGAAGGGTGGGGAGCAAAAGCGACGGAGCAGAGAAGAACAAGGTTCACTGCAGCCCAAACCCGGCAGCATCAGCCTGGATATTTAGGCGATAAGCCTAACGTACACACTCCTGCTGCAAATTTTAATTTTGGAAAACCAAAGGTCAAGGGATTGGAAGTTTTGCTCAGTTCCTAGTAAGGTCTGCCAAGCACTACTGTAACAACCCAGCTTTCTGAGTACGTTACAGGCACAGTAACGGAAAAGAAAAAATAATAATAATAAAAAAGAAACAAGTAATCCCTTTGTGTAAAAATAAAAGCAAATAATGCACTGTAAATATAAAAGCTGTTTGAAGAGGTGAGATCTGACGTTACAACTCAATGGGATTCTCCAATACAGTATACAACTCAGAAAGCTGTCTTAGAAAAAACTGGTTTTCTTGACTTCTCATTCTTTCACAATTGTATCACTATTTAGAGAAAGTCAATGAAATAAAAATAATTAAAAAAAAGTAAAGGCCAACTGTTTCTAAAGGTACGTGGGACCCTTCCTTCAACCTGCATACCCTCCCCACTCCTTCCAGATTCCCTCCCTCTCTTTGGGTTATTCAGATAACCCGAAGTGAATAAGCACACCAGGATGCAAGAGCAGAACAAAATGACTAAGATGTCAATGTGTAATAATATGTCTGTACTGTAACTAGACATAAACCTTTTAAAAATTCAAAATAGGTGACTCAAAGCTATGGAGACTTTTCCAATACACCAGACAGAACAAAAAAACCCACATTAGGATATTTTCAGTTAAAGCAATTACATTTAAATAAAGCTGCTTATTATTGTAATCGCAGAAAAGCTCTACAATTCAGTTTGGCTTTGCTAATGAGGCATTGACTGAGAAGCATTCAGGACACACTCTGCCTTGATTTGACATCTGTCTCCCTCCAAGTCACTCATCTTCACCCACTGGAGATAGAAGGACAGACTGTTATTTCAAGCAACTGCAAATTAGATGCTGTTTCAAAAGAGCCTTGATTTTGTACATAAATCATAGCTTCTTGTAAACATTATAGCGCTCATTGGTCTGCAGAGAAGGAGGAAGTGCCCACAGGTAGGAAGAGATACAGTGACTCCTGTGCCGCAGATACTGCATAAACTAAAAGCATGAGATGCTAGTCTGAGCTCAGAGTAGGACTGAGACCCATAACTTGTGTGCCAGACATAAGTAGACTGCTGCACAGCTTACACAGCAACGAATGGCACCCAATCCCTCAATCCCGCAGAGAGGCAGCTTCGCAAACCAAATTCTTCTTCAAACACCAACTTTCGGCTAATGAACTTGTAAGAAGACCCACATCCATGAAATGTGGTGCAGAGAACAACTGTATTCGGTATCAGTTGATCATATAGGCCCTAAAATACCTTTTTCAAAAAAAGAGTAGTGTAATTGAATATTCAATCTACAGTCGACAAAAGATAGCTCCACATCAAGGTACTCCTGGAACGCAAGAATGCAAAATATTCTGCTCCAGGCCTAATCCTGATTAGGTGCCTTGGGCTAAAAGGAAATACTTCTTATTTCTGTTACAAAACATGAATAAACAGAAGCTCTGGGTAACACGAAGTGAAAACTGAGTAGGGATTCCAAGATTTACCCCATTAATCATAAATTACTAAGAAAAACAAGATATAAAATAGCTCGCTTTGTTTTCTTCGGTTTTTGAAAGAAGCAGCAGCTGCAAAAACGTAAGTACGGATGATAAAACAGAAATGATTGTGTAGAAATTGCGTCTAGGATGTGCACGGTTAATTGTTCATTAGATGGCTCACTTCCTAATGGAAGGGCCAGGTTGTGCAACAACTTCTTTCACAGGGAAGAATTACTGACACAGTAGTCCCACCGGTGTCTGCAGAGCTGGGAGATGCCCGTCATGAGCGTAAGGGGCTGTGAGTCTGACCCCCCTGCTGAAGTGATTCAGGCAGCAGGGCTTCGGCTTTCCTCGTGGGAAACTGTGCTCAGATCGCCAGAGCTGGAGGTGGAGAAGTCCAGTTAGATCATCCAGCTTGTTTCCTGCCAGTGCAGGTTTGTCTTCAAAGACGTTTTCTAGGATTCTGTCCAGACCGCTTTAAAAAAAAGCCCTAAACAATGGGATCCCACCATCGTGCTGCAGTGACTATTTCATAGCCTGGTGCCCTTCGCGTGTAAACATTTTCTGATAACCATGTTTATTGTGTTTCTTTCCTATATTACTCCATTATTTGCAGCCCCCGACTGCTCCCTCTCTGGCAAGGGGATGGCATAGAATTAAAATTCAGCAGGATTCACCTTGTTGGGATTGCAGTGGCCTATTCTGTGGTGACAAAGTTTCTCTTTTAAGGAAGTAAGTACAGGATTTTGCTCCAGGAGACCGAATATCCCCTGGATCTTTATGGTCTTAGGAGGGCTTGGTCATCAGCTCAGCAGATCTGGAATGGGTCCCTGCAATTGTTGTTTTTTCAGTCCTTTTCTACATATTGCCCCCTTGATTTAGGAACATTTGGGAGATTTTGCCCTCTCCCTGCTCCCTCTCTTCCTTATTTACAGGCTGTATATCCCACCGTGACATTACACCCTCACCTTGTATTTCTTGCTGCCTTTACTCTGCAAAGTCTCCTTTGGCCATGTCAATACAGAACTATTCTTCTCTTTTTTTGTTTTGGTTTGGACTTAGGGTTTACACCCAAAAAACCAGTGCATACAGTGCAGCTGACTCAGTCTTTATCAAGACTTAGGCTGTCTTTATCAAGCAGTTCTCACCACAATGCTGTATGAATCCTAAAACTCTTACTGATAAATAATGCATTCTAGCAAAATATAAATCCATTTCCTTCTATTAGCTACAATTACAGCCTAAAATAGTAATGGAGGTATTGAGTTACTAAAGTAGCCATGCTTTCATTAAAAGCATTCACCATTCAGATCGCACTTTGAGCCCAAATAGGCTAAGTTCACATTCACCTTTCCTTTGGTCATCATCTCCCTCCACTTATTGGCACTGAGAGGTTTACCCGATTTGCTCCTGCACTCCTTCCAGATCCTCGCAGGGGCTAATGACTGAATCAAGCCTCCCTTTGCCTGGGTTATTTAATCCCACCTGGGCATAATAAATGGAAAATCCCCAGCACTCTTTACAGTATTTGTAGCACTGGGACACTTTTACGACATTACTACAACTGGAGTATTGTTGTACCTTGAGATTTTTAGAGAGGTCCCACTACTAGGAATTTTCTCTTGATGCTCAGCCTGAGTTTTACTTATTTTCCTTCAACTGCCTACAGGTTTGCCTCTGTTGGCTCAAACTAGACATTTCTGTTTCTCCCTAGTATTTATGTGTTTGAAGATAGTTATCATATACCTACTTAGTCATTTTAAACCAAGCAACCATATTTAGCTCTTTTTAATCTTCTACTCGTAAATCATCCCGCCCTGGTCTCCTTTGCCAATGTCAGGAATGTTTTCCTATAGCTCCAAAAGTGAAATATGCCTCTGTTACAAAATAGCTTGTATCTGATTGCAGAGAGAAGAAAAAATGGATTCAGAAATTACAAGAAAAGGAAAGCCGAATATCCTCTGGCAGGTAAAATTCCCATGGGTCCAGAGCCTTAACGTTCCCTGCTTCAAAATCCTTAAAGAACCTCAGAACTAAGCAATGGCGTATCAAAATACCCAATAACGCACCTAATCACTCATGTCACTTCTGACCCTTGCCACTTGGGATCAGGGCATTTCCTTCCTTGCACTTTGTTAAATGTGTTTTTAATCTGCTTAAATTGCATGACAACATGGCACAATGTAAATGGGCGCATGACCCAAGTGATTTTTAAAAGACCTTATGACAAAGGTGGTTCTTTCCCATTCAGTCAGTAAAAAGGATTGGGCCACATCTTGCCTTGACCTTGTTTAGGTTCTGAGTGAGGGAAGAAAAGACGAGAGTCCAAAAATCCTTTTCCCACATTGCTGACCACTGCGCTCCCTCCACCTACCTTCAGACATCTGCTGCAGGAGCAACTAGACCGTCTGTCCTGCCTTCTGAGCAAGGTCAGTGTTGCCCCAGGACAGTGCTGCTGGCCCTTCCACGGATGTACAAAACACGTCTCTCTGGGAGGCAGAAATGCTTCTGCATCACTCTGCCCAGGTCTGGCCCCAAGGATCCGCACACATCCATACCGCAGCTGGGCAGCTGCTGCTTGGATCCCCTTCTGACCTTTCATCCTCACTTTTCTAATGGGATGGCAGGTAGGGAGCAGAGTTCCCAGGGTAATTATCCTGTAAAACAAACCACTCTATAGTTCCTTTTTTTCTTTCTTTCCTTTTTTCTTCTTTAAAAGAGTTAATACACTGGATTTCCATATGCAATCAGCCAAACATTGCAGTAGAACTCTAAAAGACAAAACAAGGTTTTTTTTCTTAATACGTTTCTCTCACTGTTCACTTGTTTATAGGATTCAGTCATTCCCATCAAGCCAAACCTGGCACGACTAACTCTGATCCCACGTTCAACAAAATCGCTGCTGTGTTTATATATCCAGGGGGACTTTTCAGAGGGGGAGAAAAGCACCTCCAGTATGTTAATTCCCAAGGACTTGACGATTAATGAACTAATCTTATTACACGTGCCGGGGGCGGAATCCTGGTAGATGAAACCTGAGCTAATGAATTAAAGCCCAAAAACTCCTTTGGCTGCATAAACGTGCTTTTAATTTCAGCTAACCTTTCAATAATAATCCTTCAGGATTTTTTTCCATGATGCTTATACTTTCAGAAGATATGTGGCTCCTCTTGGATACAAGCTCCTTTGTTATTTTATTTCTTGGAAATATTTAGCAACGTCCCAATAACTTTCTTGTTAAAAGTGTATTTGCTTTTCCTGTCCTGAAGGTTGTAGCTGAGTTTTCCTCTCTCTATGGAAGGCCTTTGGCTTTTTACTGAATTTTTACTGCTGGGAGTAAACACAGAATAGGAGAAATGTTTGCCATATGTTGATATAATGGTCACATTGTGGGAGGGGAGCAGAGAGGAAGGCTGGCCCCCTGACATCATGGTAGAAGTGCCCTTTTTTCACAGTTAAAAGTAGGTAAATAAATTATGGTAAATAAAAACCAACTTGAACTTTCACTAAGGACTTCAAAGGAAACCTAAATCCCATGTGATTACAGAACTTGAAAAAAGATCAATTAGCATTCCACATGTTTAGAGACATTGGTCAGAAAGACACATTATGAACAACTTGTGCTCACACAAGGACTCCCCAAAAAAGTCACTTTTTCCTGTGAATACCTTAGATGCCATATTGGACAGCAGTAGAGGAAACGCAGGGTAGAGATCTTCGAAGATCTTTCAAACCCATTCCTATCTCTGCACTTTCTGTTTAGTTTAGATCCTTAGCAGTCTCCTTTTATTTACTATTTGTATGTTGTCCATGATAATGTACACTATACTCTCTTAGCACTTCTGTATATTTCCATAATAAATGATGATTGATCTAAGAACTTGCACCAGAATATATTGGTTGAGTCACTGATTAACCTGCTGCCACGGTCTTTATTTGAAACGGTTTGGAAGTTTATTCTGGGAGCATCAAAGAGATTTTAGTGTCTTACTATGCAATACAAGTTGTAAATGAATAGTAAACGTGAACAATCCTCTACCTCAACTTGATTCATCAAAAGGACTGGCAAAGGACAGTAATTGCACCTCACCTGGATGGAAATAAAATAAAAATAAAAAAAATTCCTTTGCAATTTTACACCAAGACAATTACTATCACATAAAACACCAGGTGGACAGGAAGGCTCATTGCTTCCACGTCCACCTAGCTGGCTATGAAAAACCTGCGTGGGAAGAATCTGTGGAGAGATGTTGTCAAACTCTGGAAAGAAAACTTCCTCATGCCCTGTGTACACTACAGTTTCACCTTGAGATAACCAACTCGAAAAAATGTTTCCTTTTTCTTTTTCAAACAAAGAGTGCAACTTTTCCCCACAAACATACCTCACTTTTCTGAAACCCACTCTGATGAGATGGACACACACCCACTCACCGTCTTCATTCCGTTTTGATCCGCTTAACACCTTTTGATAGCTTACATCTATTTTACGCTTCCTGGCCCCGTAACTTTCAGCCATGATTTTCAAACACTTTTTGAGTTCTGCAACCCATTTATCAAGACTGGAAGGCAGGCAGGCAACTTTTGGTCAGCCATCAGATAATCAAAACACCAACCATTCAAAAACACAGAAAATTAAGAATTAAAGCCTATGACATCAGGGAAGCACCTGAGAAAGAGAGGGCAGGGAAGCACCAGGGGAACAGATACACGAGTGATAAGTGAGTCCATTGAGTTTCTGCTGACATACCCCTATGCACACCTTTACTGCTTTGATGTGGTTTAAGGCCCTAAGATACACTCTTTCAAGAGGAAAAACGCCATGCTTTTTGCAGAACAAAGCACTCGTCACTGTGAGAACGGGGCAGAAACAGCCACACAGAAAACGGCCAACATACAAAATCGCCGGGCAGCCTCTGGGCACCTTGCTGGCAGCAGAGCAGACCTGGCTTTGCCACCAAGCTCCGGCGTGACCCTCAGCGAGCCACGCCAACCTCGCCTCATGCAGTTTGTCTGTCTTGCCCACGTAGACGTGAACGTCAGTACAGAACCACCTACCCAAGGCCCGGATTTCCACAGGGACTTCAAGATAATACTGCAATATGAGCATTCATAGCTTAAAAAAGCCTTGCTTTGGACTAAACACTACCCCACAGACATGTGCACGTTTGACCTTTGAGAATAAGCGGGGATGTTTCCTCACAGCTTCTCTACCTCTCACTCTATAGCAAAAGTCTTCGGCAAAATATTAATAACATGCTAAAAGGAAACGAAGGGCGAGCAGGAATGGATGTCATAAGGGATTCCTCCGACATACAAGAAACCAAAACGCTGATGCCTGTCTCCCATGGGCAGCGACGGGGGGAGGCCCCGCATCCCGAGGCCGGGCAAACCCCGCTGCAGAGCGGCACGAGTGCGCCAGACTAAGCAGCTCCGGCAGCACCGAGGAAACCACCTCACTCATATGATACGCTTTCCCCCCACACACACACTTCTTTTTCCAGGCGTGCCACTAGAAAATACCACTTCTAATGATATGCCTCCGCTGGCAAAGTTTACAAATAATTCTTTCCAGTAGGATGGCGGGGGCGAGGGCGCCCGCCCGAGCCCTTCTCGCGGGTGCTGCGTGGGGAAGTGGTGGGTTTTGTTGGCAGCCCTGAGGCCCAAGCCCCTCGTGCCCGGGAGCTGCGGGAGGAGGATGGTGAGCTAACGTCAAAGCAAGCGCAGGCTTTGGCAGGCTCGCGGCAGCCGACCTTCCTCCCGAGACGCGCACGCACGCGGGTTTATTCCATGCGCTGCTGTTGGCTATTTCAGCTATTTTTTCCCCCAGACTCCCCCTCTGTCAGCTCCATAAAATAATACGTAAGTATGTGATACCTCAGAAGTTGGACGGGGCAGTTGCAAGCAGAAAAAACGCTATTTTAAATTCTCTGGAAAAATGGGTTATAGATTCTATATTTAAATAAAGGTTAGAACAATAAAGCTGCAGGATTTTTCCACAGTAACTCTCACCTTCTCAGACAGTAAATGCTGAGTAACCGCTCGGCCCTCCTCGCCCGCTCCCTCCCGCGCCCCGGCCACGGGGCTCCGGCTTCCCTCGTGTTTACTGAACGTCTGCAGCGATGTCGGCGCAAGCCACAAGGCCGCTCTTTTTCGGAGACCGTTCCACTTGCCACCGCGTTAGGGTAAAAAAAAAAAAAAAACAAAAAGGGGGAGGGAGGCAGAAGCAGCCACCGGAGCGTGGGCCAGACCAGGCGGAGGGCTGCTCCAGGCCAGGCTGGCAGCACTTCCACCCGCCTCCGGCCAGGCCGGGGCACGGCTGTGCTGACAGCCAGGAGCACGGCGAAGGATCCGTGCGGACACAAGAGGGACACTGCCTATTTTTAGGCAGCTGGAGTTTCCACGAGGATTCCTAAATCTCTGGTTTCATTAGGGTGTGTGTGCTTTTTTAAGAACAGGTCATTTAAAATTGTGGTTGCGTCGCTCTACTTCTTTCCCTTCCGCAGCACGAGGCTCGTGATATAAATAACAAATCTATTAAATAAACATGCGATACAAATAAGGCCTGGCCAAAAGGCTGGAGCCGGGGTGTCGAACAAGGGGTATGGCCGGCGAGGGGTAGAGCGGCGGGAGCTGGTGACAAGTGGCCAGTGCAGTCACTGGCAATGGCTGGTTGGTCCAGCGGTGGGCCTTTGCCTGCTCTGGGCTATTTTTCCCAGGCTACAACAAAGTTGGATTTACCCACTCGAGCCACTCATGGTCCAAACCTGACTGTTTCCCATATGCATGCAATTTCTATACACTTTGAAATAAACAATATACATTAGAGTCAAGCTCTCACGCCAAGTCCTGTGACGCTCTCACTGGGGTCTTCCAGTTTTAAGCCTCACACGGCACTTATAACTGTCCAGTGATTTGGCTTGTCAGCTCACTGGCATAGGCACTTGTGCATATTACCCTCCTGACCTCAAAATGACGATCCGCCCCCCTCCCACCCTTTCTAATTTTTATATTTCCCCCCCCCCTGCCTGACAAGGCTAAACTGTCTACTTACCGTTCCCCACACAGCAGCAGCAGCTGGGAGCATCTGGCATGGGACATATGGAATTTAATTTCCCGATATTTACATAGATTGAAACAATTCCGACTCCAGACTTCAGAAGGCCTATTGCACCAGACCTCAAGGCAAAAGCTTTCAGTTAATTTCATTTTCCTCCTCCTCTTCTTTTGGCGAATGAGCTGGGAATACCAGTTTAAAGTCTCCACGGGCTTTAGGATGTTGAAAGATACTCAGGTCCTTGATCTATAAGGCTTACAGGGTAAATGCTGCTTTTTTGCTTCTGGGGAATCCAAAAGGACTTTTAAGAGCCCTAGCCACTTTAAAAATATCTTTTTTCAATGACCTTGACTAGATTTGAAACAGCCCGTTTGAGAGTTTTGCACATGTGGCTACAGATAAAAGTTTCTTTGTAAAAAATAAAATAGCTAAAGGGAAATATTCGGTCATACAAAGGAGAATGAAAAGGGACATGTCTAGTGCTGACTGCAGGGCCAGCGCTGCTGCTCTGCTGCTGTTGAGCAGAGAGTTAAACCAGGACATGCTCCTGAGCAAGACAGATGCTATATGAAAATGGCAAAGCAAAATGTGGCTGAAACACTTCAGTCCTCCAAAACAGTTGGTTGCCTTTACTTTGCCGATCAGTTACCATCCATGACATTTTCAGTAACTGCAGAAACAGACACTTTTAAGGTGATGGAGTCCATTATCAACAAAGAATTGCCAGGGATGGCAACACACCAGTCCAGTTTTGCAAAATCCCTCTAAAATCCCTTTTGTAACAACACTTGAAGAGAATGGCTTAAAGAAATCCTACCTTATTTTTAAGGACGTCCACAACAGATTCATCAATTATAAAAGCAGATAGGATGCCTTGTCTTCTTTATGGCTATAAGTGACCAGATTCTTCAAATGGCACTGGTGCAAATGTGAATACCAGCAGTATCAGTCATGGAGCTCCTCCAACGTACAGCATCTGAGGACCTCACACATTGACGTGCAATTTGCCAGTAAAATCCCAGTGGCTGTGCTAGAAAGATACTATGGTTTCCTGGGAGAGTTCATCCAACAGAAAATATTCCTGTTGCTTGGTGTATACACATTTTTTACGACAAAGGTAATTTTTTTGAGAGTGCATCAGGTCAAGGCCACAACAGGACTCGGATCTTCAGATTTAGATTCTGAATTTAGATTCCTATGCTCAAAACGGCAACCTGAAAACTTCCGCCAACCCTAAAGGCACCTCACTCGGTTCCTTTGAACTCCCCAAGCTCCTCTGGTTTTGCTTCTTTGCTTGCTCAGCTGTTCCACGAAAAATGCTTAAACAACCTTGGAGTTACGGCTGGAACTCAGGTCTCCTACCACTGGCAAAGGCACTTTTTAAAAGGCCTCAGATTTTTTTTCCCCCCTCCTTATCCAATGACTCCTGCATTCTTATTAAGAGACCAGTAAAACTAACTGCAGTGCTGGAAAACGCACCCAGTGCAGAGCAACCAGCTCCCTGGGCAGAGATCTTTCTGGAAAGAGGGAGATTTCGGTCTGAATTCTCCCAGGCAGAAGCAAAAACTGAATCTGGGTCTCCAACGTCCTGGGTGAGCATTCAGACACAAGGCTATCATGTAAGAAAGGGTCACTTTGGGGAATCTGACCCACCATGAGAATCAGGTCTTCAATCTTTTTCTAAAAATGCCAATCTCTCTGATAATGCCACTGTTCAGGTATGGCCATCACCAGAGAGGGTTTGCAATACACAAGGCAGATCTCCACTTGTGCTAAATTAGAGCAGTTGAGACTGGAAAGAAGTTGTTTAAAATCCCCGCTCCTAATTGCTTATTTAACTCGCTTGTTAAATTTGATTTTATACTTGTGTGCCAAAGGATCTCCTTGTTATAGACTTTTAAAAAAATCTAATAATATATAGTGTTTTAATACTGGGTTTGTTCAACTTTTGTTACTCTATTTAGAGGACCTTATTATACTTTTATTGCTATTAAAGAACTGTATTCTCCTTATGATTATTTTACAGGGCTCTAGACAGTTGATCTGGATGCTGTCTTATTAACTGTACCAGGTGGTAGAAATGCCAATTATCCTCTTTAATATCAGTAATTCAGACTACATGGCAGGGCTGACCTCAGCGTCTCTCATGCCCCAGGAGGAACTACATTATATCACCGCATAAGGGGTCAGAGATGAGAGCGCTTTCGGCAAGGGACTTCCACTGTGTAGATGAAAGCATCCCGATTAAAAATGATGCTTCCTGCATAACACTGCTGTTCTCACACTTTCCAAACCCACAAGAGGCTGCTTTCTAAAGATGGGTAAAATTATCCCTGTATGGTTTATGTAATATATTTGCTGTGTAGTTTTAGGGTTTTTCAGGATGAAAGATACTGTAGTACAGTCAGGCTTCAGGACAGGTTGTTTAGCGTCCAAAAGTAACTAGTACTGAGAAGGAATAAAAAGATGGCGAGATGGCCCTAGGTTGCTCTAAATTTGGCGTCGGAATTGGTACATGGGATTTACACTGTCTCTATTAGCTTAGTTCCCAAACACTTTTTATAGCATTAATGCGTTTGTCCTCACAAATCCCTAGGAGGCAAGAATTTTAAAAAGCAAACAAACAAACCAAGAAGTCAGAGCGTACCAACTGAGAAGGAAACTCTGAGCGATGACTGTGGGTGCCTCCACTCTCACCACCTCATTTGGCATATAACAAAGGGCAGAGGTAGGTCTCAAAATCAGGTCCTTTCGAAGTATCTTATTTCTAGGACTCAAAAGCTGAATCACTTCCTTTTGACCCTCAAACATCCATTAAACAGCCTGAAAATCCCAGCCAAAGACCCTGAAGGCCATCTGTGGTGGAGCAGGGAATGTATCAGAGGCCCCTTACCACTTCCTCCCATAGTATCCCGCAGGATGTCACGCCAGCCCGGCCACTCACGCTGCATGGCGTCACACCACTGGAAACCCCAGGGCAAGGAAGGCAGAATCAACCCCAAGGTATCCCCAAACATTCGTTGTTTGTCCAAGAACAAGAAATTTGAGGCCAGCTTTCTGAAACCCTTGAGCCCCAGAGTAGACGTGAAATGTAGACTCTATTTTCACAAGTGTTCAGCACGCAATCTATTGAGCTCTTCTGAAAATCTGGACCTTATTTAGATGAGTAAATGAGAGCCAAGCTCTTTTTAAAAAAGAGGGTTTAATAGAAATGTCTGCCGCCTCCTATTCTTAGGCCCCTAAGTAAGTGGTGCTGGCTGTGGTGGGAGCTGCTGGTGCATGGCTGGTGACTGGCTTTGTCATCCCAGGAGATCCTATGGGTTGCTAAAATGTTCATGAAAAGCCAACAGAAAAACATGCACAAACAGAGCAGACAGAAAAAAAAAAAATCTGCTTCACGCTACAGCAAATGTTCAGGGAAAATGTTTGCATAGGTCTAGTGTGAACTGGTTAAAAGTCAAATCCGAGTGCTGGTCTCCTGGCAGCTAAACCCGTATTACAAAATCCCATTGCCTTAGTTCACTTCAGAATTGTCTCAGCTACTCATTCCTATATCAGTGGGAAATTTGGAAGTGACTTTGGATTTGCAGTTTCCTTTTGATAAATGTATTAAAAATACCAATATAACAGCTTTTTATACCATAATAAAAATACATGGAGGATTAAATCCTGCCTAACTCTTGCTGACTTGGAAGCAAGTTTGCATGCTTTCCTCACATCCAGATTCGATTACACTAACTCTTAATGTACAGCTTTGCCAGAAATGTTTTTATTAGAAGAAATTGCACTTGGTCCAGAATGTGGCAGCAGGAACGATCTCTGGCATGCATGGTAACAGGCTTTTTTCACCAATCTGAGATCGCTACATGGGTTTCTAATTTCAGCCGGAATTGAGTTGAAAAATGGGCTTTTGGATCAGCAAGAGATTGGACATGATTATAGGTAATGCTCGACTTTGGAAGTTTTGGACAAAAACTTCTGGCCAATAGGCTTTTTGCATTATATTCCTCAGCTGGGAAGCTCTCTGCCAGAGTGTACTCACATTCACTCTTGACTTGCCTCCTCTTGTTACGAGTGTGTATTTTATTCCTTAAAACAACTTTTTTAAACCCTTTCTTTCCCAAAATAATTTAGCTGCATCTGGAATTGTACTATCTATTCCAAACGGCTTTTAAAAGTATTGATAGTTTTGTGAAGGGCTTTGAAGTAGCAGCTGTGAAAGATACTGCAGAGATGAAAAGAGATTGAATGGTTGACAGTCTTGCTTCTTTTTTATTGGCTCACTTTGTAGTACTACTTAATTTAGTCAATCAACCAGATATCTTTCCAAAGTGTTTTTTTGTGCAAGCACCTTTGGCATTATTCACAGCCAACAAAGTGAACCACGGATGGTTTTGAACAGTGAATGATGATTATTGCATTCATCTTTCCATCAGATGTATAATTTTAAATAAAAAGTACGAGAATCATTCCCATGGCTTTGCTGGAATTCGGCAAAGGCCAAGGGAATGTATCTCCATGTGTTTGCACAGCGATTCCCTACGTCTTCCTTCAGGCCTGGGGACAGAAGTCTACTACCACTAAAATGAGACAGCTGCAATGCAAGACTGGAATTAACACAGTGCAAGACTGAGATCCATCTAAATCTTCTAGTTGACTGAATTCTGCACGATTGAAGACTGAGGAGCACAGGCTGCAAGATCTGTAAGTAACTGCAAGAATCATGTTGGGAGTTAAGATTAAAATGAAGGACAGATTGAGGTTTCTGAAACCAGCCGAGAAAGCCTAGGTCTCAATCTTGCTAGATTCCTGAGGCGGTCGGAAGACACTTTAATTACATGATCAATACAGTTTCAAAGTAAGCGCAGAAGCCACAATGACTCTGAGGGCACAAACATTATTTGAAGGGTAAAGTGAAATCCCGTTGAAGAAAAACGTGAGATCTCTGCTTTAGAGAAACAAATCAATGCCTGCTCAGTCTCCTATGTGTTAAGTTCAGAAACACTTGAAGACATCTGAAATGGAAGTGTAAAGACAATTATGCAAAAACTCAGCAGTTTCCCAGATCCCTGAGAAACCATACAGTGGAACAGACAATCACCAGCAACGAATTCATCCTGCTGAGACAAAGCGGGTGCCTGAAACATGGCATTGCTTGTTGCAAAATCATGGGACTCCCATCACGCAGAACAATGCTTCTAAGTAGCTTGTCCCCTTCTTCACAGGCTGTTGCTTCCTTGGACAAATTAATGAAGATTTCCTTTTTCACTGAGAAAACTCCAGAGCCAATATCCCAAGAGAGACATTAGACTGAGATGCTGCAGCAGTAAATACATAACCTATCCTGCCTTTACCAATTAAGGTAATATTCCATAATTACAGCGCATACAGCAGAGAAGATAAAGGAACAATAGCAATGATCCCTATTTATATTTATTTGTTTTTAGAGAAAATGCTGATTTGTTGAACCAAACACTGTAGTGATAAGTTTCAGTTACACTATTGTTTTAAAAGAAGATCAAGATGGGATTCATGAATCTATTCCAGAATGCCCTCTAACATGATTAAGGTACCCACCTAGATTTGACTCGAGGCCCGAATAAAGAAAAGAAGGACTCTGAATTTGAGTCATCTCAATCCAAGCCACTGGACAGTGATGGTTTCGGATGGATGTAATCATATCCTTCCATCTCCCCCATCCTGAAAAATGTTAAAAGTTTTAAATCTGAGAAAAAATGAAAACAAACATTAGAAAGTCAAAAAATGTTTTCTGTTGAATTGAGTTCTCATTTTCGGGCCAACTGTAACAAAAACATTGTAGAAGTACATGAGCAAAGCCCAGACTTTCCAGGCTGGAACACAGCACTGGTCCATCAAATCAAGGCCATCACAGTCAGGTCCCTCCTGCAACAGACAACTGCATCATTTAATCACTTGCAGAAATCTATCAGTCTCCATCCTAAAACCACTGCGATTTTCAGCAATTAAGTAATGCCATCACAGTATAATGCAGAAAAATGGTGTCAGAAGGAACAACCTTGGAAAGTAAATATAAGCTTGAGAACGAGAAAAATTTAGCTGATAAAGTTAAAAAAAGACAAGCTGGTAAAGAGGAGCTTTTTCTGATATGCAAAACCCTCTGACTCTGCATTCCCTCTTCCAATCCTTTTTATGTTCTGCCTACTTGAGAAATAAAGTCTTCGTGGCAGGAACAGGATCAGACTATACATCTAGAGCAGCCAGCTCCATCCGACACGCCACTCTAAGTCAGTCCCACTAAGTCCTTACACAGAACACCTAAAAAGAATTACACTCATCCTTGGTCATGCCCCATAGGGTTTTGCTGAGGCTTCCAACAGAGGAAGAGGCAGTGGAACTTCCACTGAAATTCAACAGGATCCAGGTGCCAGCTTTTCTAGGCTCCTCGAAATATCCCCACTAGTATAAAAATTTCAGAATACTTTTCCCTTCACAGTTAATTTCTCTTGCCCAGAACTAGTCCAGAGTTAAATTTTATGGACTACAGATTTAAGGGCAGACACATCCAACAGAATGATAAAACATGTCCCTCCCAAGGTGTCCCTAATTCCCTGCGATTACAGAATGAGGACACTGCAGGTTTTTATTGCTGATGAACTCCAAGAGCAAGACATTTTCTCTGTACTTATTGAGAATGATAAAGATGCAAAAGTGATTATTAATGTGCATCTTATGCATTTGCAATTATGCAAATACACATGCAAATGAAGTGCAACCTTTGGGCTCCTGTCATGTTGCCAATGCTTCCCTCTGTGGCACAAATTTTGGATACGCTCCTTGCTTTAGTATCAGGTCTTACACACAGGGCCCAGATGCTGTAGGATTCTGAGCATCTTCTAGCCAGCCCTTAATGACATGGGGTTCCCTCCAACTTCAGCAGATGCTCGAGGCTCTTCATACCATTCCCACGGCTCAAAACCTTTCTGGGCCAGGTTAGGAGGACACCGAACTCACCACCCACAGGGGAATCTTCGAGGTAAATCACCAATATGTGAAGAAAGGCAGCAAGCAGTGCCCCAATTTGCTGGGTCTGTAATCATTCAAGAGATTATTTAATGCTGTGGCTCACAGTGAAGCTGAAGCGTATGCCCACCTTTCTGTTTAATTAAAACACAAAATGTAATTTGTAATTTGTTTCGGGGTTCTCTTGGGATACTGAAGAGCAGACCTGCTAACGGAGCCAAGGCGACGCCGTGTGCGTGCCAAGGTGAAACTCATCTGAATGCACCTCGCAATGTGCTGCCTTGGATGTACAGAAACAGCTCTCCCTCTCCTGCTACCCACCCCCACCCAGGAACTGCTGAAACAGGATTAACCCACCTCCTAAGGGAATAAATCTGTTGCTTTCATTCCTCTCCAGCCGTGCACACATTGAAAATTTTGCTAAATGAACAAGTTATAAACTTCCTACAAGAACTGCTGACTGTACATCAAAATTGTTGTACTTCCACCGCCCTGGTGGTGGAGGGAACCATTGTTGGGACAGACTGTGATCCTCTGCATCCAAGAGCCAACTGGAAGCACATCCCATGCACGTTTTTCAGCCCCTGAAGGTGAGGGGTTGATTAAGTGACTTGGGCTGAGCCTGAAGCTGCACCCTGCCCTCTCTTCCACTCTTCAACAGGAAGCACAGGTAGACCCATCACAGGGATCCCACGGCATCGTGCTGCAGATAGCATAAACGTGGAAGCCCAGTTTCTTCCAAAAGTTGTGCAAAGCACACAAAAGCAGAAGCGAAAGGCGCTCTCTTGTTACACCAGAACAAGAACTCCTCTGACTTTTAGTCACCCCTCTGGTTCAGTGACTTTACTCCTGAACAGGGGCAAATAGAGGTTGGTCCCTCAACTCAAAGAACAGTAAGAACAAAGTGAAGAATGAGGAGTGAGCAGGCACATGACGTGCTGGGTGTTTTTCCCTGCAATGCAGTCTGTGCCATGCGTTCCCTCTCTTCAAGAGACGTTGAAATCCAACCCTGATTTGATTCCCGTCATAAGTGCTAAATAAAACTCCCAGATCACAAATGTGCACAGAGAAAAGCATTGCACGGGAGTACTTGCAAGGTGACTACTGCTAAGGCAGCCTGTGTATGAGTCTCCTACACATCCAACTCCTAAGGATCATCCCCCAGAAGGGAAACTTTTTTAAGGGAAGACAGGAACAAAAAAATCAAGAATCAAAGCAGGGGTTAAATACAAAAAGGTCTAAAAAATTTAACTGAACAAACATTTGGCAGAATATTTTTAAACTTTCTTTGGTGACTCTGGGACTGCAAGCGTGGGCGGAGGTGGAGTATAAGCCCTGAAGAAATCCTTTCCTAGCCAGTTACCTGCAAGGCAATGTCAACGTGCAGAGTTTTCTACTGTGCTCAGGACAGCAAGGGACTTCAAGTCCTAGCCAGGGCCAGGAAAGATTGTGCAAGCGTCTTCTGGACCATGCTCTCATTGTCCCTCTCATCACAGCAGCAGTGGACCAGTCCCCTAATTCTGTGGGGTCAGAAACATGCTAAAGGTTTCTTTTTAAAGGGACCTGGATCTGGGAAGAGCTCTGCTGTCAAAATATCCCCCAAAATTATGCCTGGTTCCCAATTCATGCATTTCTGGAAATCTTGCCTTGCTTCTTTAAAGCCTGTAAAACCATTTCTTCCCTTCGTAGTGCTGGGGGTCCAGGAAGAGTCTTTCCTGCTCCCCCCCATCCCATCTGCTCAGGTAAAAACAAACCAACAAAACCAATGGCAAACAGAAGATAATCCACATCCTTATCATAACTTTCCCAATCATTCACCTTCTAATGCAATTAAGAGTGAGGGATGTGAAATCCCTGATGAACCACAACTCCTTTCTCTTGCCCTCCACTGGGACTGCCGCAGTGCTTATTGCTCCCGCAACACTGCCGCCACCCGTGACTGCCCCACCTTTCATGCTGGACAATGCACAAACACATGGGGGAAGGAGAAAAATGGAGAAAAGTAAGCCAAGATTAAAGAAGCCCTTCTCACAGCAAAGACCAGACATGCTGCTGCAAACCACACTGACTTAGTCGGGACGGTGTCTTCCTCAGCTATGCAAAACAGTTGAAAGGAGAACACCATGCACCAGCCAAAATTCTTCATGTAACAGGATGTCATCACTAAAGCCAGAGACATCAGAAATGTGCCAGATGACACCAGAACTTGAACTCTGAAGCAGCGCTGCGTTGGAACGCACCCGTCAAGATAGCCCCTTGGATCAACGTAGACCAGCGTGTATTGAGAAAGTTGTCATAGGTTGAAATTCAGAAGAAACTGGCTCCGTCTGCTGATATACTTTGTTGAGTCTACACTTCACAAAAAATGCAGTGGCACCATTCAAAGCATGAACAAGCATAATTCATCATCAGCTAGATACCGTATATGCTCAAGTAATGGACGCAATTTTTTGCCCTCAAAAACCCAGGTGCAGCAGTGGTACATGCTTGCTTAAAACTGTCAGAAATCTATTGCTTGCTATAAATCAGGGCTTGAAATTTTATATAGGACAATATCTTACTCTTACTCTGAGCATCTAAGTCCCCGTGTCTATTCAAACTCTTGTTTTGCCTGTGTCCCTTAAAATATATCAAGATAAGTAGAGACAAAACAGGTCATAAACCAAGGTTTTCAAAGCAATTACAGGTTTAATTCTCCGGCACTTACAACTCATTGTCTGAAACAGCATTTCAAAAGATCTCAGAAACAGAACCAACCAGACATCATTTTTTTGGTCCCATACAACCAACTCCATTAGTCAACCATTTTTCTTGTCCCAACAAATGGGACAGAGTGCTGAAACCATGAAAATATACAGATGGTTTCAAAACCTGGGATTGGGAAATGCCGAATATATTTTCATCAAAGCAAAGTTGTACTTTTACAATTTTCCATTAAAAAACCTGAAAAAAAAAAGAACATTTAACTGAAACAGACAATCTTCCTTCCCTTTCAGAAATGTTCAATTCGGCCCAAGGCCTACCATGTTCTCAGGACACGTGTCTAAAATGGTTCAACCAAAGTCTATTTAAACACCTTGGATGGGGAGTGCTCAGCTCCTGCCACCTCCTGTTGAGACACGACCTCACCATTCATAAAGAGCCTCACAACATGCAACGCCACACGGACTTCGTTGGAAAAAAAATAAAACTCCAGGAACCAGAACAATGGTAACTTCAGTCTTACAGCTCTTTCACGTTCACTTTCAAAAAGGAAAAGTAACAAGCCTGGGAGGCTGCATTACCGCAGGCACCGATCCCTCAATATGCGTGTGAACTCAAGTAACCTCCTATTCATCCAGGCCCTAAAATAGGAAGGCACAGCTCTGGACAAGCATATTGATCTGGATTCCTGTAACTATCCCTTTGAAACACAAATAAACTATTGTTAAAAAAACCCCAACAGATCTCAGTGTGTGCTCTGGTTCCTTTGCAATGTGTACTATCTGACTACAATCCATCTTGGCAGTGGAACAGCTACGCAGACGTTCTTCTGAGCCAGCTCTAATGTAAAGGGATGCCAAGTATGTCTTCCCTTTTGTATTTACAGTAATAGTTTCAGCTTTCCCCACCACTGGGAGTGCTGTTGGGGATCAGCTGGCAAAAATATACTTATCTAAAAGGACCACTGTAATTCCACTTGAAGCTGAACTGTTTTGCAGGGGTTGTCGGCAAGGACCTTCTCCCACATTAATCTACAGCAAATAACGTCACGGTGCTGTCACTGGCACGAAGCTGACAGCAAATCCTGTTTCTGCCTCCTCCCAAGCCAGACTATATGCTGACAGACCACTGGCCTCAGTTTGGCTCTCTTACACTGGTCTATGTTTGGAATGAGGCTCTCTTTGGTGTGTCTGAGCTGTGCTGTCTGCTCTGGAAGTGGAAAAACAAGGGTGATCTATCACAGAAGCGGATGCTTCAAGAGAGACAGGTATACAAATGTTTGAATCAAACAGTGCGAAAATGCAGCCGGGGTATTCTGGCTTCCAGGCACTATCAAGGAGTGGGTAGGGATATGGGATGTGCACCGCATCACTGCACTGAGCAACCTGCAAATAGGGCTGTTTTGTGGTAGTAAAATTTGCCAACTTTAGGGCTGCTTCGCACTCCAAAGCCCAGAACAAGATGCCTCCAGTTTTCCTGACAACACACCTCAAAGTAGCCAGTGCAACACTGGCAGACAGACAGACTGGCCACTAACTTTCAGGAGGACTTCCAATATCTGAGCAATAGAAAGTTTTGCTGCTGATGATCTTAGCTCTTAAAAACAAGAGCTAGAGACCAGTCTTCCACTAGCTTGAACTATGGATGGACCCACAGGTATCAGCACTGCCCTAAGCAAAGTACCTAAAAGGATGCAGACGACGGGCTGCCAGGTTGCAGGCAGGAGAACGAGCTACTGGCGAGGGCTTGGACCCATCAGATTGCTGAGCAGAATGAAGATTACCATTTTTCGCACAACATAGATGAGCAAATCTGCTCTGGATTGTGAGGACTCCCACCACTCTACACATCTTTTCTGAGCTCCCACACATGCACGACAACCTGGATCCCAAGGTCTTACCACTTGCGGCCTTATTCGCACTCATATGAAGAAAAGGTGCAAATCCTACACCAGCATGACACCGCATCAGGCTTGCTGCAGCTCTATCGCACTCTTCCACTCTAACATCTGCCCGGCTTAGTGTTACATTCTCTCTTAACAAAACAGACAGAGAACGCACTGAAGATCCCTCAGCACAGGAGCTGAAGGAGGAAGAAATTATTTTATCTTTCCAGGATATATTCCTGGGTGTCGAAGCTCTGCCCAAGGCACTGTGCAACACAAAGCCATCACTGAAGTCTGTGGAAAGGAATTACAGGGAGTAATTTCCCACTACTAACAGCAAACTCTGCTTAGAGAAGTTTGGGGTACAGGAAGTCTGAAACCAGCCCATGTCCCCTCCATTAAAACGGGGCACAACCACCATATGACTGCCCTGGCTTCTCAATACCGTAGAATAATGCACAAAACTAAAACTCCCACCAGGATTTCAGAAGGACTTTTTTTGTTGTTTTTTTTAAGGTGATAATTCACGTAAATAAACTACCCCCCACGACCATTTAACATTTAACTTATTATACCATTATCCTAATTTATATTTTGTTAAGCCTTAGGGGATTTAGCTGAGAGCACAGATCCATTGCAGCAAGTGCTATAAAGACACACAGTGGAAAGCAGTCCCTGCCTCAATGAATTTACAGTCTGAATAGACAAAAGGCAGGAGAAAGGCAGAATTATTCTCCAGGCCCCACCAAAACAGCCAATAAACTTACCCCCACTTCCTGCTAACTTGTGCTCCAGAATGTCAGCTTTCATTAAAAAAAGCAACAACAACAGAAGACGTTTCTAGCTCCTATGGTTATAAAAAGACTCTTGAAGACACGCTAAATCAATGCAATCACATTTACCCAGCTATGCAGATAACTTCGGAAAGAGACATAGCCATTCATCTCTGACAGGGCCCAAATAATTACAAATCTCTGCAGCCACAGACTTCTCCATTTCAGTGCAGCGACTTTTAGTCCGTATCTCCCATCCTACCTGAACTTGTGACTTACCCTCCAGTTTTCCCACCCCAAATCCACATTAATATGCATATTTCCATCACTACTGCAGGCAGACAGTGACTAAAAGTTTTGGCTGCCAGAGCTGGTGTCCTTCTTATGTTCAGCAGTAGGAGAAGCACAGCAGGGTTAGAAGATGGGAGTCTGAAGTGACCTGCACTGGAACCAGGACCCAGAGGAACAGACCAAAGGGAATGAGCAGAGAGGGGAAACAAAAAACCAACAACAAAGTCCACCATCCACAGCAATACCTCCTCCTGAAAGTGTATGTCCATGAAACATCCATTGTCTGGGGGACAAAGGGAATTTCATGGAAAGGAAACAAAGCAAACTTAATGCATTGTTTAGGTTTGTACCATAAAACACGTGAATCACCAGCGAGCATCCCCACCGCACAGACAGATAGAGCTCATGTGACTTCAAAGTCAGCACTTGAGCCAAAACTAGATCTTCCTGAGTGAAACCAGTAGCGTACCCATTACCTCATCCTTCTTTTCCAATAGGACATGGTGCACGTTAGTAAACCTTCCTACCTACATACAATTACGTGTGTTGAAAGCACAGACGGGTCTTCAACAAAAAAAACGCCAGTCCTGTCTTCTCTTCTCATCTTGAAAGGACACAGCCAATGAAGGTGATGTTGGGAACATTACACATTTGGGAACACACCGGTGCTTTCACCACCTGCTGGCATGCTCGAGACACATCTAGCTCTGCGAACTTCACCTCCCCTGCCAGCAGGAAATAAATCTTGTGGTTTTAGAGTTGGAGAGTGAATCCATATTCAGTTAGGAATTTATGGTGACTTTATAGATCCCACAAATGCTTCACTACCACCATTTTCTGGAAACTGTACAATTCCTGCAGTTCATTCAGTGTGTTCAATTGCCTTTTTTCAGGGAAGCACTTCTAATTGCTTTTTTACAGATATGGGTTTCTGTAAAGAACAGAACATGGCTCATACCGTATAAAATGTTACCATAGCCTTTTCAACTATATATAGCTTTTATAGCTAGTTTTAATTTCCCCAGAGTATTCATCCCAAAGGGTCAAATCTGTCCCTCGTGTAACTCCCATGGATAAACACCAAAGCGTACTTGACGCAGTAATCACAGTGCTACAATTCAAGCAGTTTTCTCATACAATTTCTACCATCTCACAAGGGCCCTTTCCTTTGAGCCGCAATGAAATGTATAGCAGTAAGCAAATACCTGTGCAGTCTGCACTGATTTACAGATACCCAAACACTGTTACCAGCCCTTATATCCCCATGGCTGTTAGTTTGTTGTTGGATGGGTATTTTTTGTTTCTAATATTGCATCGGATTGTTCCACTCTTTCCCTGGGAAACATTTGTACACATTTCTGCACCACAAACACTGCAAAGCCAGTATCAATTTTCTTCCTTTATATTAGCCCCTCTGGTACCTTTACATTAACCCAGAATGAATCACTGGCCTCCCAGTCATTTCTTGCTACATACAGTTTTGAGAAATGGTATAACTCACATTTCAGAGAAGGCCTGGTTTCTGCAGACGGGTTCCTCAACTGCCAAATAGCTGGTGTGATGGCTCATGCTTCCTCTGCACGCGCGTCCCGTCCAGACAGACCCTGGCACCACGTTTACTTTTTCTCCCAGCTCTGCATCCAGGGTGCTGGCAAAGAAACTCCACTGCAGCCGTTGCAACACAAACACAAGGAATGGCAAAGTGACTCCAGTCCTCCCACCAGCATTATTTGTTTCCACCAAACAGGGTCAGCTTGTACTGTCAAGTTTTCACTGCCAACTCGGTGTCCTTTTTCTATCCAAATTGCTCATCTTTTTCATTAACTGACTCTGTCGCCCTGTACAAAGAGAGACATGTTTACCCTGTATGCTCCTCACTGATAGAGCACCCAGCGCCCAGCTCTATCAAAACAGACAAAAGAAAGACACAGCACACACAAGCTGAGCCAACATTTAACAAACTGTCCATCCACGGCAAACTCTGGGCGAGCTAATAATAAAAAAGGCCATAAGTGTCCGTATTAGACCAGTGAAATGTGAGTTGTGTTTTAGATTGCAGCAGACTCAGGTGGATGAGAGTGTCTTTCGCCCAGCATAAAACCCAAAGCTCAATGTATGCTTCACAGTGGTGGAAGATACACGGGAATACAAAGGACTATCGGTGACCTGAGGATTTAAGTCCTGCTTGGTCCCGCCCTGCCTGGCCAGCAGAAAAGAAAAACCCAGCTGTGAGTGCAGCAGTGTCTCCTCTTCTCACAGGGGACCCAGAGCAGACAAAAGGACTTGACAGTCGAGGCTGAGTATTTGTCTTCTTCCTCTGCATTTCCACCAGCTAACTGTAGAAAGACCCATGTCGAATTTGCTAACTTCAGCACCTCTGCCGGGCTCTGTGAATACCACCCTCAAACCCAACAAATACTTTCCAAGGTGCATTTTTCCCTCGCTAAGGGAATAGCGGCAGCAACACAGAGAGACACCAAATGAGACACAAAGCTGAAGGACGTCTAAACGGTGTGTCTTTGCATACCAGAACAAAACTGAAAGGAAATTAAAGTGACTACTTAAGGAGCAATGAAAACAGCAAAAGGGAAAGAATTCATTTAAACAAAATAATACGGCCTCGCAGAGAAAAGACATTTTTTTCCATCTTCCTGGTCAGAAGTCCCCTTATTTCATCGTTCTTATTCACTCCACTCTCAGAAGTGTTGTTATCCCCATTTAACTCATGAGAAACTGGGGCATAATTGAAGTCGTTTTTGAAAGGCCATGCAAGGTTTGTATGGCAGAGCAAGAATAAAATATTTACAGCATTCAATACCCAGGCCTTTTTTCCTTAAGGCACCAGCGGGCTGAGGTATTGACTTCTACAGCAAATCTGTCTTGACAACTACAGTAAATCTGTCTCACAACAAGGGTATTAGGATCAGCCCACTACAAAACATGACATAAATCTGTCCCTTATAGTTTGAGGAGAAGGAGTAGATTTGGGTATTAAAACCATTGAAATCTCCCATTACAAAACCCCAAACCTCATGAAACACATCTGTTCCTTTCAGGGGCCGACGTTCAGATAGCTGAGGTCCATGAAAACTTTGATTGGGGTTAATACATTTAGTTGGGAAACTACAAGACTGAGATTCAAGAAATGCAGTTTTGGTCCATAGCTTTGACATGAATTTTTTGTTGCTTTTGGACAACCGAGCCCCCTTGCCTGCCAGGTTGGAATAGCTGCCGTCTTGTCTCCTGAGCTTCTAAGTTCTTCACGGAGAGGGTCATCTCTACAGGAATACACAGTGCACTGGAGCTCAAGCCCTGAATAGGATCCGGAAGTCAGATCACTTAAAATACAGCTTAAAATGACATCAGATACATTCTGATATCCCGCACAATTCCAGTATTAGCTAAGGTTTGGGTTGGGGGTTTTTTTGTTAAAATTCTGGCTGGAATCCCATGGAAAATGCCCGAGGGCTCCCCACAATGTGGAGTCAGCGTGAAGTGAAAAAACAAAATCATTCAGGCCATGCTGGTGCCACAGCCCCCCCCCCAAAGCCACACTGCTGATGCCTGTGCAGCTCTCCCGAGCCCGGCTCTCCCCGAGCCCTCCTCGCCAGCACAACACGCTTGCGGCAATGGGCAACACATTTCCAGGGGGTACTATGAAACAAAACTGAGCGCATTTAAAAATGAACGTGTTGCTAGTAATTTAAGCTGCATTAAAGAGCCAGTGTGAGTACTCCATTGGTAATATACTGCATACATTTGTCAACCAAACACAAATCCGTTTGAATAGATTTCTTGTGGCCTGTTATTTATGAGGGGAAAATATCCCCTAGTCTCTGGGCTGATGAGAGCCCATACTTTCCCTTCTAATCTTAACTGCCTATTATTAGCAACCCCGTTTATAGAATGCCCCTCTGCCTTATATATCCCAAGTACCCCAATTTTCCACTCTGCATGGGTATGCGGCAGGGGAAGACACAGAGCAGTCAATTACTGGCATTTCAATGTGCCTTTTGCAGCACACTCCTACACTTGGGATAATCTAATTACACAGGGCAGAAACCTCACCCAACCATATATTTTCCTTAGACCCTGTTGCCACCAGCTACTTTTACTCCTCATTGAAACAGACTGCCCCTCTTTTTTATTTCCTCCTCCTTTTTTTTTTTCCTCCACATCATTAAAAATTTATTATTTAGACTGATGATGACATCATCTGGAAAGGGACCCAGGCTGTGGTCATCAGGGCCTTTTTCTGCATTACAGAGAAGCAGTTTCTCTTCTCTCCCTTGCAGATCATTAATTTTTAAAATAGAGCTTTGCTTTAAATATATACAGCTCATTTTGCTTTCAGCTGACGAGTCAGAGGAGCTGTCTTTCAACCAGGTCGGGTGACCCCCGTTGCCATGCTTCCTGCCCAAACCAGCACGCACACTCCCCAGTGAAGCTCCAGCTTCAGGCCTCTGCAAGGAACAGGAGGGAGTTTCTGTGTAAATAAACAAATAATTGCATTTGCAGGCTGACCAGCTTTGCTCCGCCATGCATCCTGAAATGGCTTGGAGAGTACAGGCCTGGCCCTGCAGGTGCTCCTCAGGGTAGGCTTTGCCTGCAGATATTTTGTTTAAGGGAAGACTCTGTATTACGGCTCTTCCACAAGGAACGTGAGCAGGTTTCAACCTAGTTTGGGCATATTTCATCATACCATGTTGTGTTTTTATGGTGACTATCCCATGAATCCTGACATCACCCTTTTGAGAGCTGTGGTTTCCTCTCCCCAGTAGACACCAAGTCAGGTCTCTGCATTATCTGTAGGATTATGCAAGGGATAAACAAAGCAAATGCTAACTGGGGGTATTCACTGCTTGCATCCTAGACCCGAAGGGCTGGACCACATCCCTTTCAACCAGGCGGATGTGTTTTTGAGCACCACAGCTCTGCAGGCTGACTGACAGCAGGACAACCAGCACCAGAGGCAGCACACAGAGCCCTCCAAGAAATGTCGATGCTATCTGTTACATATGCCTCACAGTGGGATCCAGGACAGAGCAGATGGAGCCTGGCAAGGGAGAAGCTGCAGAGAATTGTATGCCTGTAGTGTCCTTGCTTGCAGGGGAACACCTCCATTCCTGCAGAACCCATCATCCAGATCTCACCTTGTCGGGAGCAGGAGCTCTGGGTAGCACAGTTCTGCATTCATCCACTTAAACTTCAGCCCAGCCCTAAGTCTCCAGGTAGTGGTTGCTAATTGTATCACCTGGGGGGGAACCAGGATTTTCTTCAACTGCATGTATTTCTTCATCCTTTAATATGCACAAATCCTTGCAAGCATTTCTTTTAATTAAGGCAGTATTTTACTGCTTGCAAGTCCCTTCAGATAAAATAGATTTTATCACCCCCACACACATCTGGATATTCACAGAAGCACACGGGATCATGACAGATGTGCAGCCACCTTGGAAATGCTTTAACATGACATAGCAATTTAGGAGGAAGGGACAAGGCATACCTTATCTGAATGAGGATGCAGGACACACTTAGAGAACAGGGGTGTAAACACCACTTACTTTTAGATACCTATCTTAGCCTACATTGTAAGAGTAATCTCTCTAGACTTCTTATATACTTAGTGAGGGGGGGGAAAAACCATACTTCCAGAAGGCAAGTAAGAGAAGAAACTTAACTTAGATGTACTGTCCCTTCATTGACTCAATGGAGAAAGAAAGTGATGGAGAGAGCCTCCTAAATAAGGTGTTATAAATAGCCACAATCAACACATAGAAGAGACTCACTTGAGTTCAAGTGTCTGACCAGGGCAAGGTGTTGCTCATCCAGCACAGCAAAAGCTGCCATGGATTCTTTAATGAGCACAAGTGGCTTCAGCTTTGGTTTCAGGTTTACTCCAAGCACAACACCAGTCCTCAAACTGTGCTGGGGCATGAGTTCAGGACAGGTCCATGAAGAACAGTGCTCCCCATTCAATCGTGTCCAGCTGTTACTTTCTTTAATGCCTTGTTTTTCACTGAATTTTCCACATCCTAGAACAGGCCCAGCCCTTAGCTTATGAGCACTCAGAAGCTACTGAAACCCTTGCACGGTATACATGGATTCAGGTTTAAGAAAAAGAATTTTGTAGTCCTTTATTATATTATTATATTATTATTATATTACTATTTTCCCTAGCTCTCTAGTAGATAGGAAGGGCTGTCAAAGTTCATACACAAAAAACAGTGTCATACATAGCTTCTGAGAAGAATATGAAAAGGTCATAAGTATAAACTGGCTGTTACATGGACACGTGCTGTAATATTTTCTTGGACTCGGTGATCCAGCAACACAGTTCAACTAAATCTGTCAGAACAGTCCACAGTGCCTTGCTCACTCTCAAAATCCCTGCTTTCCCCTCCAGCTCCTCAACCTGACTGCCTGCAGGTCCCAACCTCACTCCCCGCCCTCCAAGCTTCCAAGGGATGATCTACAGAGTACTCAATAATCCTTCTTTTTTGGCTGAAACAAACAAAACAGATGGGGGATGGAGATGAAACAAAGAACAAAAGTAGACAGCACAATCAAATACATTTCACTGCACTTAGAGTTATAACTAGTATTCTCCAAACAATTTCTCCAGGGAATAGACAAGGGCAGAGAAGGGAGGGTAAAATGCTATATGGTCATAAATGGAATGGAGCAGCCTATAAGACAATCTCTGGGTGCAAGTAGGCTCTATACTATATAAAAAAAAAAAGTATCTCTATTTCAAATTACAGCAGAGAGCCTGCTTCAAAACTCACTGCTTTATCTACACCTCCTGGCTCCGATTCTCCTATTCATTCCTCAGACTCTGAATTCCCCTTTCCTAGACCTCCAGTTGCCCTCCACAGAAGACTTCTGCCACCTCTGCCATTGCTACTCTGCCCTTGCCAAGGGCCTCCTGTTCAAAACCTGACTCTCAGCCCCACTGTACGGGAACCTTCCCATTATCTGCCACGAGCCTGTGAATTGGGCCCTAAGTGCGCTGCTGGAGGAGAGAGGAAGGTTTTATACGCAGCAAAAAAGAAGTTAAAATGAATTAGATTATGGTCGTATTAATTCAGGGCACCCACCCAATCCTTTCATTAGCTTGATTCTCCTGCTACTGTAGCAATCTATAAACGTTACAAGCTTTAAATGCTCTATGTACTTTAAGCTTCATAGGAGACTACTACTATTAACAGTTACACAAGTTGGGAGGAAAGGGGGATGCTCTACAGGGTTATGTATGAGCCTGTCAAGGCCATGATTACACAATCTTATGCTAAACATTCCCAGAACTTGGGATTAGACTTCCAGATACTTCCTATCAAACAGGTCCGAAGGTGACATCTAAGGCTACATTTCCAAGAGCGCTCAGGTCCCACCAGCAGCGTGTGACACCTTCCACCTTTTTGGCCATTCATTGCCTCGAAAGACGACATTACATGACTGTGACCAGGTCCGAAACACTGAGCGATTCAGCCTAGCCCTTTACCCTGCAGCCCAGACAACCACAAGCATGTGGTTAGCAAGAGTTCCTTGAACTTCTGAACTCTACTTTTTTCTCTTAGGTGGGGAATTAA